>NC_080421.1:109391642-109711768 GCF_029873635.1 Malania oleifera | reverse complement strand
GAACTTGCCGCTTGTATCTTCATTTTTCTACTCTTTTAGTTCCATGGATTGTGCCAAGACGTATATACTTTAATCTTCATGGCTTCCATGACTTTCTAGCCTTCAGTGCATGCTAAATATTGTTCCCGTTCACAATCTCAATGCACTGATCAAATACCAAGTGATTTGTCATTATCAAAATAATATTGGACTCATAGAGTCAACAATATTCCCATTTTTGATGATGACAAATACATAGGCAAAAATATAAAATGGGTTAGGCCTAACAAGGCTCCCCCTCAAATAATGCACAATCAAATATGCAGCAATATGAAATATGCTCATACATAATTAGTTTTGCCAACTATTTTTGCTATAACTTGATATTCTTCTCCCCCTTTTGATATCAACAAAAAGGTGTATAACAAAACATGATCGGACATAGCCTTATATTCTTCTCCCCCTTTAAATCGCAAATTTTTTTTAAATAATTAATCAACTGTTAGATTTCAAAAATTGTATTCTGAAATATGTCTCCCTGTGTTAATTCAATTTACTTCTCCCCCTTACTAATGCAAAAAAACTATGTTGTTGAATTAAATTGCAATGTGAAGATACACAGTATGTCAAATTTCATAGATATGAATAAGCAAAAATAGTCACTAGAGTTCAAAGATTATGTGAGGATTAACATGTGTAAGTTAATATGTACTAATCATGATATGAGTTTAACACCTAATGTGAACAAATGTGATACCAAATGGGAACAAGTGAGCTAAATTTGAAATTTTTAAACAATTTTGAATATTAAGTGATGTTGCTCCCCCTGAATTATGTCATCTAATATAATTGTAGGCAACTTCTCTTGGATAAGCCTATCTTCCACAAGTGGTTTCGTGAATATGCCTGCCCATTGTTCATCTTTCTTACTCTTATATATCCATTTTGTTCCAATAATTGTCTTATCCTCAGGTCTAGGAACTAATGTCCATACATTGTTTCTCTCAAATTGGTTTAACTCTTCTTGCATGGACATTTCCCATGATTCATCCTTAATTGCTTCACTCACATTCTTAGGTTCTTCTCGAGATAGAAAAGCAAAACAACTAATCATATTCCTAAGTAAGGATCGTGTGGCTACTCCACATAATGGTTCACCTATTATTTGATCAATGAGATGACTCTTTATGTACTTCCATTCTTTAGGTAGTTCATTAACCTCATTTTCATTTTTCTTAGTTTCAGCAGATGGTTCCTTAAATTCATTTCTCTTTTCTAAATCATTTTTAATGGACAATTTTTCAAATTCCTTATTTATCTCAATTTCATCTTCATCGGTCCTTTTAGAGAAGGGATTTGACTCATCGAATATTACATGAATGGATTTTATAATGGTTAATGTTCGTTTATTATATATTCTATAGGCTTTACTATCTAAGCCATATACCCTAGGAGGATACCTTCATGTGATTTCACACTAAAGTTTCCTAAATGTTCATTGTCTCTAAGCACAAAACATTTACAGCCAAAGACATGAAAATATGATATGTTTAGTCTATGGCCAGTCCATAATTCATAAGGAGTCTTATTTAGAGATGGTCTAATCAAAACTCTATTTCGAACATAGTAGGCGGTATTTAATACCTTAGCCTAGAAGTACATAGGTAGTTTATGTTCGTTAAGCATAGTTCTGGCCATTTCTTATATAGACTTATTCTTCCTTTCAACTACACCATTCCGCTATGGTGTTCTAGGACCAAAAAATTTTGAGTTATTCCTAATGAATTGCGGTAGTCTTCCATGCTTTAATTTTTAAGTTCTCTACCCCTATCACTTCGGATTTTAGTGACAGTATAACCCTTTTCATTTTGAATTTTCTTACACGGATTTATGAATATTTCACACGCTTCGTCTTTGTGACCTAAAAATAGTACTCATGTATATCTTGGATAATCATCAACTATGATGAATGTGTATGATTTTCCTCCTAAACTCTGAGTTGGGTTTGGAACAAATAAATCTAAGTGTAGCATTTGAAGTAGCCTAGTCATAGAGATTACTTAATTTCTTCTT
Organism: Malania oleifera; assembly: GCF_029873635.1. NCBI lineage: Eukaryota > Viridiplantae > Streptophyta > Magnoliopsida > Santalales > Ximeniaceae > Malania > Malania oleifera. Next base: position 109,709,716 of record NC_080421.1, on the reverse strand, counting down.
CTTGAAGCTTGTTCTTGCTTGTTTTCCTATTTGGCATGCATCACAGATTTTATCTTTCACGAATTTATTCTTAGAAAATCCCTTAACTAATTCTTCCTTAACAAGTTTAGATATTAAGTCCATGATTGCGTGTCCTAGTCTCCTATGCCAAATCCAACTAATCTTATTTATAGCAGAAAAACAAGTAACATGTTGAGAAGCAAGGTTGTCAAGGCTAGTGATGTAGACATTTTCATGACGATTAGCAGTAAACAATAGTTTGTTTTCACATTTGTTCTTTATAGTGCATTTATCATGTTCAAATGAGACTTTATAACCTTTATCACATAGTTGACACTCAATAAGTTATGTTTCAATCCATCAACTAATAACTCATTATCAATGACAAGTGAAGGTTCCTTGTCAACCTTACCAGCTCAAATGATTTTACCTTTAGAGTTATCCCCAAATGTAACAAATCCTTCATCTTTGAATATGATAGATGCGAATTTAGCTTTATGTCCTGTCAAATGTCGCAAGCATACGCTATCCATATACCACTTGTCCTTCGAGGAGGATAATCTTAAGCACATGTGTAGGACATAATCAGGTAACTACTTTTGGTACCTATATTTTCTTGGGTCCATGGGGGTTAGTACTAGATTCTCCTTTGACTTTCCAAACTTTCTTACTTTTGACATCTTTATTTTTGAAAGGGCAGTCAAATTTTATGTGACCCAACCTCTTACATTTAAAACATGTAATATTTCTATGATAGTCTTTAGTTGGAACATACGATTTTGAGTCTTTTAAAAAATATCCCATGTAGAGATGTCTCTATTTTAGATTCTCCTTCCCATTAAAACCAAGACCTTCCTTCTCTAGGGAATTTCTTTTAGCTTCTAGGAGTTTTTCAAATTTATTTTGACCTTGTGTAAATTTACAAATAATCTTAGTTTTATCTTTCAAATTCTTTTCTAACTCCTTAATTTTCAAATCATTGTCTTTCATGAGAGATGCATGATATTCATTTTGACTTTCAACTAACTTCGAAAATTCTTTCAATTTTAATTTCAAACCATAATTTTTCTTTCTTAAGCATTTTAAGGGTATACAGATATTCCTGATGCAATCCATCATAAGAAAGCATGCTATTTTCATTTTCTAAATCACTCGAATAATAAGATGAAGCAGAACAAAAAGATTGTACCTCGTGGTCATCGTGAGCCATCAGACATAGATTCGTAATCTCGTCATCACTGGAATCATATTCTGAACTACTAGTACTGTGAGTGTCCTAGCCCACCTTTAAAGCCTTCTTCTTCTTCTTCTTAGACACTTTCTTTAGCTAGGGACAATCTAACTTGATATGTCCAAATTCTTTATAGTTATAACACATGAGAGGATTATCTTTTTGCTTCTTTTGCTTGACTCTCACTTTTCTGTTTTTGAGCCCTTGAATTTTCTGGTGTATTTCTTGTTCTTTCTTATGAACTCTCCAAATTTCTTAGTGAAGAGTGCCATGTTTTCATCCGATTTTGAATCACTTCCCTTACTAGAGCAGTGAGATAATGCCTTAAGTGATGTAGCTTTCTTTGCTTTAATTTGTTCATTCTTCCTCTTATTTATTGCAAGCTTATAGGTGATGAGCGATCCAATTAGTTCATCTATAGGCATCTCCTTGAGAATTCTCCCTTCTGCTATTACAGTAGCTTTAGCTTCCCAAACTGGTGGTAGTCCCCTGAATATTTTCCTGATCAACTCATAAGTAGGGTAAGATTTACCAAGAGCATTTAAAGAATTCGTGATGTATGTGAATCTAGTGTACATGGATTGAATAGATTCATCAGCAGTCATTTTAAAGCTTTATACTCACTAGTGAGCATGTCTATCGTACTATGTTTTACTTCCTTAGTACCTTCATATGTAACTTCTAATTTTTCCCAAATCTCTTTAGCAGTGTTACAGGTCATCACTCTATTAAACTCATTTACATCTAGTGCACAGAATAACATATTCATTGCAGTAGTATTTATTTGCACAGATTTCCCGTCCTCTTCAGTATACTCATCTTCAGTTTTGGGTACATTAATCTTATCAACTACTTTCATGGGGACATGGTTTCCCTTGGAAACAATTTTCCACAATTTCCAATCCACATTTAAAAGATACATACTTATCCTTCTTTTCCAGTAGGTGTAATTTACACCGCAAAAAATAGGTGGTCTAGTGGACGAGTTTCCCTCACCGAATGGAGTTACACCAATGTGTGCCATGTGATCTTTTTACAAAATGAACAGTTAAGTCTATGTAAACCCACTCTGATACCAAATGTTAATTCAAGTGTAATCCCAAGAGGGAGGTGAATTGGGCATTTTAAAAATCTTTAAAATTATTTACCACTTAATCCCTATTTTTATATTTAACAAATTAATTTCAGGGGTTTGAAATTGATTCAAATTATTATCTCAATAAATTTTATTTTACCCAATTAATTATCTAGTGCATGTGGGGTTATTCAACATACACACATGCAAGATAGGTAATGAAATGCGTTGCAAAAATTGAAAAAGAGTAAAGGGAGAGAGAAGACAACACAATTTTAATGAGGTTCAGCCAACCTGGCCTACGCCCTCTCCTTGAGCAACCCACTCAAGGATTCTACGAAATCCCTGCTGTTTTAACCGGGACGGAGCTTCCCTTAGATCCGCTGCTTACAAGAGGCATAGCTTCCTCCTCACCCGGTTCACAACCTGAACCGTGATCACAATATAGAATTTCAAAATTGCAAAATAACTCAATATTACTTTTAACAAAGCTAGTGAGTACAATGGAAAACCTAACACATATCCATATGATAAAACTTGAAGCTCAGTATGTATGTAACGATGTAATCGTTATATGAATGATATGCTTCACAAAATTCCTCTTTGATCAAATCTCCCAAAATAATTATATATGTAAATGCTTTGGAGAACTTAGGGTTTTAGTTCAAATTACTAGATGCAAGAATGCCAAATGCAATCTTATTAAAAAAAATGGTTTTGAATATTATGAAGATCTATGTTCTTGCTATCAAATAATTTGTGAAGTTGAATCTTTGAATAAATAAAAGACTTTTGAGTATTGCAAAGATTTAAACACTACTTGTCACACCAATATTTCTCATATATATATTGAGAACCTTTATACTTTTCAATCAAGTAAATTTTGCAATAACCAAAATATTGAGTCTTTGAATGAAAATAAGAACTTGAAGATCACCAAATATTCCATGTTTAGAAAATCCTTTCACAAATAAATTTATATGTAACAACACAAGGATTTTTCTTTTTCAAGAGTGATAAATGTATGAGTATAAGATATGAAGGATCTTCAAGATATCTATATATTGGAAACACAAACCAATCCCTTGTTTACCAAACCTCAATCACCAAAGCTTGCTTTCAAGATGTCTAAATGAAATCCCTTCGAACAAATGAGATGATTTACCTAAACTTGATGATTATCTGTGGAGTGCAGGCAATCGTATTGCAATATTTTCAATTTTCTCAATATTATTCCAAAAGTTGGGGCACTAGGGTTTAGAGGTTGATTATATAGGTAAACTTGACCTTAAGATAAGTCTTGACCATTGGATCAAATTGATCAAGTGTATAACCCATGTGTTCTCTCGCTAAAGATTAAATTTTTAAACTTCCCATAGGTTCAGACGACTGAGGTCTAAGGTTCAGACGTCTGATATTCCTTAAAGTTTTGAAAAAATTGAACTAGACATAGGGTCAGATGTTTGAAGTTGAGGTTCAGACTTCGAAAGTCCTTGCTTTAGACGACTGAACTTAAGGTTCAAACATCTGAAGGTGTTCTACGTGTATTGTATTTCATCAATTAATTCTTTAGATGATTGAACTAACTCTTCAGTCTTCTGAAGAAATTCTTCAGACGTCTAAAGTAAAGCTTCAATCGTCTGAAGTTGCATCTTCAGACATCTGGGTAGTCCAACTTCTGTTTTTTTATTTTATTTTCAAAAATAATTTTTACTTTCTTGCTTTGCTTCTTCATGAGATGTGTGAGTCCTAAGATTAGGCTAGGGTACATTTTGAGCTTCAAATTAAATCATATGAAATATGTAAATACATTCAGTTCTAAATACTCATTCCCATGACAATCTTGAACTTGCTGCTCTTCATTCTTCTACTCTTTTAGTTCCATGGATTGTGCAAGGATGTATATACTTTACTCGTCATGGCTTCCATGACTTTCTACCCTTCCATGCATGTTAAATATTGTTTCTGTTCACAATCTCAATGCACAAATCAAATACCAAGTGATTTGTTATTATCAAAATAGGATTAGACTCATAGAGTCAACATGCATAACATCGGGGGAGAAGAAAATTTTGAAACTTAAAAGTTGGAACGTTTTTTTTTTAGCTGAGAACTATCAGAAAATTTTATTTTTTTTACACCTTTTTGTTGATTTCAAAAGGGGGAGAAGTTAGTAAGTAAAAATGTCTTTTTATTTTGTCCACAAAGGGGGAGAAGTAAGCAAAATATTTTCAAAATAAATGAATGTGCATGAACTTCATTGTATGCAAACTATATTGTTACATTACTGAATTCTAAATTATGCATTATATTAGGGGGAGCATTGTTATGCATAACCCATTTTTTATTGTGTAAAAAATGGGGAGATTGTTGACTCTATGAGTCCAATCCTATTTTGATAATGACAAATCACTTGGTATTTTATCTATGCATTAAAAGTGTGAACATGAACATTATTTAGCATGCACGGAAGTTGAGGAAGTCATAGAAGTCATGAGGATTAAAGAATATACAACCAGGACAATCCATGGAACTAAAGGAATAGAAGAATGGAGATGCAAGCATAAAGTTCAAGATAGTTATGGGAATAGGTATTTAGATTTCATTGTATTTACATAATTTATATGATATAGCTAGAAGCTCAAAGTCATACCCTAGATTGACTTTAGGACACATGCATATCCTGAAATCCCTATTTACAATGTCCTAAGTTAAAAAGGATTGTAGAGGAAAATTTTTAGAGGCCTCGTTGACGGACTCATGAAGGCCACGCGGCAACGAACACTTTGTTCTCGTCAATGAGAAAATACCGAGAGGCCAAAAATTTCAGACAGGTCTCTTGTCGACGAACTCAAGTTCACATTGATGAACGAGTGTTTAAACACTCATCGACGAATATGTCCTCTCGTTGACGAATGTTGGACACAAAACTGTGTTTCAACGGGGATACGCGTGGAATTTTGTCCATTTAAATTGATCCAATAGCTGAGATTGAACCTAAGATCGAGAACTTATATAAAATAAACCTAAGAACCCTAGGGCCTCACTTTTTAAAGATATCTTGAGAGCGTTAAACGAAAATTCTCTACAGGCCTGCATTCCAACTTCTATACATCAAGTTTTGGGCATTCTCATTCAAAAGTCAAAGAGCTTTCACTCATATCTTATTGCAATGTTCCATACATCTTGAGGTTTGAGGTTTGGTAAAAGTATTTTACACATTTAAATATAATTTTTGTTATTCCCATAGCTCATTAAATTTATATATATATATATATATATATGTATTACTTGGGAACTAAAACAACAATTTGAATAGTTTATTCACTGATTGAATATACATACTTGAGAAAAATTTGTTTGAACTAAACTCTTTGAGATATTCTTGAACATATTTTTTGCTATGATTGACTACTATAAAAACTATTTGATTGCTAAATTTAAGAGTGTTTAACTACATGCTTGTGAGAAATATTTGCAATATTTCAAGTCATATTTTTATTCAAAAAGTTAATCTTGCAAATTACTTGATAGCTGGAACCTAGATCTGAGTGTTACTAAAAATTATTTTTCAACGATCATACGTTGATTTTCCTTCATCAAGTGGATTGGTTTGAAACCCTACGATCTCCAAAGTTCTTATCTTTAAGAAATCAATTTTTGGGAGATACTAATTAAAGGGTAATTTTGTGAAGCATAACATACATATAACGATTTTATCGTTATATACATACTGAGTTTCAATTTTTATCATTTGAATATGTGTTAGGGATTTCTATTGTACTCATCATCTTGTGTAGAAGCATTATTGAGGTTTTGCAGAATTGTTATATTGTAATCATGGTTCTGGTTGTGAACCGGGTTTGAGGAGAAAGTTGTATCTCTTATAAACAGCGGATTAGGAGGAAGTTGTACCTCTTGTAAACAATAGATGTAAAGGAACCTCCATCCCAGTTAAAGGAGCAGGGATTTAGTGGAATCCTTGAGTGGGTTGTTCAAGGCGAGGATGTAGGCCAGGTTGTCTGAACCTCATAAAAACTATGTTTGCTTTCTCCCTTCCCTTACTCCTTTTAATTTTTGCAACACATTTCATTACTTATCTTGCGTGTGCATATGTTGAATAACCTTACAAGCACTTGATAATTAATTGGGTATAATTGAATAGAAAATCATTGGATTGAATTAATTTAAAGTCTTGGTGAATGTCTGTGTTAAATCTTAGAATATCGATTCATTGTTGAAGTAAAACTAAATATTTTCAAAATACCCAATTCACCCTCCCTCTTGGGATTATGCCTTAATTCACACTATTATTAGTGACGCTTTTAAAATTTGTCACTAATAATTATTATTAACGGCAGGTCTGTCGACTAATTCAAAACTGTCACTAATACTTATAAAACCATCACGAATACTTTTGGTGAAGGTTTTGTGATTATTAATGATAGTTTTGATCCTTCACTAATAACCTTATTTTTTGTAGTGACATAATCAGTAATTGGATACCTCGACCTCATTTCCTCAATTTTTGGTAAGTATCTATTTGGTGGCTTGCCATGATTATGCCTCAAAGGTAAGATATACCCAGCAGAAGTATCGATGTTATTCATAAATGAGAGATAGGGGGATCCTTGTTCATCTTCTGATGATGCAGGCTCAATTGCTGAAGGACCTCTAGATTCAGAGGATATGTCCAACCATGAAGATATATCCGTTGATTCCTCGCTAATTATTGGCGTGTCATTTTGATCTATCTTCTAGCTAGTCAAAACTCAGCCAATTTAACTTTTCATCTAGTGTCTCCCTCTAAAGGGAAGAATTGGATGCTGAAGAAGGATAGAACAATTTGGACTCCATAAAGGTTACGCACATAGTCCCATAGGTATGCTTGGTAGTAGGGTTATAGCAGCGGTAACCTTTTTGATTTTTGATGCATAGTATAGCCCAAGAAGAGGCATCAAAGAGCATACATATCAAGTTTGGTGCGCACGGTCTTAGGAAGGTGCACAAAAACCACACAACCAAATATGTGAGGAGGGAGCATAAGGACCGTAGGTGGGGAGACCAAGACTAACAGGGACTGGAGTCAAGGCTTAAAATTTAAGATTTTTTTATGGAATTCGGTTGATTAAATGCACAGTAGTGGTAACATCATCGGAGTAATTTCGTACGGGGACATGAGCGCCTAATATGAGAGCCCTTGCAGTTTCAAGAAGATGTCAATTCTTCCATTCTGTGACCCCTTTTTACTAAGGGGTTTGGGGACATGAGGTCTCATAGATAAGACCATGATGTTGAAAATAGGAATGAAAATGGTGATTAACATATTCACCACCATTGTCGGAGCGGAGAATCTAGATCTTAGCGGAAAACTGAGTCTGAAGAATAATGAAAATAGTGATTAACATATTCACCCGAAGAATAATGATATTAAAATAATAGAGAAAGGTGTAAATGGGAATATAAAAAGGCAGCAACAGACTTTGTCGACGAACGCGACGTGGTCTTTTAGGCTCATCGATGTGGGTACTTTTCATCGATGAGAAAATACCGAGAGGATGTTTTCTGCAAATCGGAATTTCATACATGAGGGGGAGAGTTCATCGACGAAAAGCCTTCTTGACCTCGTTGACGAGGTGACATGGCTCCTCGACAAAGCCCATAGTATAAATAGCCTAAAACTTGGATTTTTACGCAGAAAATCAGCAAAAATTCTCTCTCTCTCTCTCTCTCTCTCCCTCTCTCTCTCTCTCCTCTACGATTTCTCTCTCTTCTCTATTTGATTTCGGCCTTGTTTCTTGTTGGATCAACGATCTAAGGCCACCACGACGTTCCTGGGCAAGTTCTCTCCAAGTTTGCCAAAGCGAATTGTTGGTGGGGCAAAGTTGGAATTCATCCCTAGGTTAAGGTAAGGTTTTTCATGCAAAATTTGGTCTTCCCATGGTTATAGGAAATGCTATTCGCGGAAAAATACTAAAGTTTAGTTTTGAGAGTTGTTGTTTTCAGGGTATTGAATGGGGAACCCTACTGGTGTAGGACAAGTGAATTTTAGGGGGTTTCTTCTCTGTAATCAGGTAAGGTAATTAACTAAAGCATTTATCTTTCCATGAAAATTATTATTAATTAGAAGAATTATGTTCAGGAAAGTAAGTATTATATTTGTATAGTATTGAGAAATGCATATTTGGGAAAAATACTGCTATTATGTTGAGATGTATATATATTAGTATGGAATGCCAGAAAATATGATTTTAGAATAAAATGTATGGTTTTATACAACATTGTGTGGCATGAATATTATTTTACATGGAAAGTATTATGATAAGACAAATTTTATGAATGAAGTATGTTTTCAGAAATTATGCAATAATGTGGTACATTATGATTTTAAAATACATGATAAATATATGATTTACTCAGAATGATATGTACGAAATGTTCGGCGCAAGGCCATGATTGATAGCCAGCGCAAGGTTGTGTATGATGTATGATTTCGGCGTAAGGTCGTATGTATATATATGATTTTGGCGCAAGGCCACAGATATGAAAGTAATAGTCATAAGGTCGTATGTATTATGTTATTACAAAAAATGCTGTCAATCTATTTATGTTATACTATATATTATCATATATTATATATTATTAGAACCCGGATGATAGTTCAGTTCAGTTACAGGAGCACGGTACCATAGCTATACAAATCTGATTATTATGTTCAGGCTTATGTTAAACGCCACTACTAGTAGAGGGGGTGGGAGATGGATAGTTGATGTGACATTCACTCTAGAGTTGTAGACATCCACCTGGAAATACCAAGGTATGGCAAGCCCATCATACTTACAGACATTTTTGATTCGACAGTGGTCGGCCAGCTATTTTCGAGTCCCGCCTTCGGATTTCATAACCCGTCATGGGGGGTAATACATGACATCAGCTAGCTATATATCCGGGCTAAATTTCAGTATTATCAGTTATATCAGACATTTTATGATCAGTATGAATTATTAGAAATTATGAAAGTATATGATTATTCAGTATGTTATGATGAATGTTTTCCAGCATATGGAATGTACTGTATATGTATTATAACACTAAATATTCATGTTGCCATACAGCTTTATTTATTTTATTTTCCCTTGCTGAGAGGTGTCTCACCCCTGAACTTAAATAATTTTCAAGAAACCCAGAAAGACCGGCTGAACGAGGCCGCCATTGAGATGGGTTGATACTACGCCCTAGGAGGGTAAATTTTGATCTAGGAACAGTATAATTGTGTTATAGGTTCCTAGATATGTATATATTTTGTATTTTTGGAGATTGTATATAAAAACATATATTTGGGAATGTAGTTGACTCTGGTATTTGTATTTTATGGTTATGAAAATGTGATTTATATTTATTGCTGCTTAGGTTTCCACTGTGAATGTCAGATGTTTCCTCGTTACCCATGGGTTCCGGTTGACTTTATTATTAAATATTTTTTATTATATGATAAATTAAGCACGTTGTTACAGAAAAAACATGAAACACTTCATCCATATATTTCATTAAATACATATAGGTCATTCGGGTGCAGTCATCAACAAATATCATAAACCAACGTATACCAGAAATAGTAGATACAAGGGCGGGTCCCCATGCATCAGAAAGAACTAAATCAAGCGGCATATCACTTTTATTCATGCTTAATGGATAAGTAACACGATGAATTTTGGCTAAAATGCAGGTATTAAATTTAGAAATATCCATGTTTAAGAAATCATCAAGAAGCAAATGTCATAAGTAACTGAATAAAGGATGTCTCAAACGAAGATGCCATAACCAAACCTATCGAGCTTTGGAAGCAGGTGAAGAAGACACGTGGTGCGCACAACCCAAATTGAAAATTTCCATGTAGTACAATCCCACCTGCTTAGTACCATTCTCAATGATCTTCTTGGTGAGAATATCTTGAAGAAGACAAAAATCGGGATAATTTAGTACCACACAATTTATATCCTTAGTAACTTGGCTAACAGATAATAACTTGTGGGATAAAGAGGGAATAAGTAGAGTGTTGGATAAATGAAGAGAGGGAGATAGGGCTACAAATCCGACCCTTGTGACAAGTGAGACCACTCCATTAGCATTCGTAATGCTGGTGTGCCTTCGAGATGAGGAGTGGGAGAAATCCACAAGATCAAAAGTCATATGATTCGTGGCCCCATAGTCGAGGAGCTAGGCATCACTATTCACATCGCAGTGATAACTAAGTAAGGCATGACCAAGGTTAGGAGATGAGAGGTATCGCCACCATAAAAATAGTTGGTAGCAATAGAATCCCAAACTAGTTTGGCTATGGGATATCTAATGAAATTTTCGATTAATGTCCAATCCATGGAGTTGATCATCCAACCTTTGACAATGGCATTGTCAGTGCACCACTTGTGGAAGGACAAGTCAGTTAGAGGTTGCGGAGGTAACTTGACATTGATGTATTTTAACTTGTCTTTGCTAGAGATTTACATCTCGACAACTTGGGACTATAAAAGCATAGTCAGAACCATCCAACTTTATGCCAATCAAGGTAGCTGCAGGTTCACAAGGCATAGTCGGGGACTGAGCTTTGGATAGGGCTTCAGCCTTCTTGGTGGTGAATAATTCAAAGATGAGCGTATTAGGATTGGTTGTGGAGTCACTGAACTATCTTAGAATTTCATCATTGTCTCCTATATATATAAGAAGTGATTGGGTGGAAGGATGCAATGGGCTAGGGGTCGACGTGAACCAAAAGCCAAATGTCATGTGGCTCCAATACCATGTTAGATTACTACTTTACCTAAAAGTTTAAGCTATTAGGTTGTCGGTCAACAATGTAATCAAGTTTTAACACTCCCTCGTACATGTAGTCTGATAGCACATAGAGAGATAAACACATAATAAATTTTTAAATATCACATAATAAATGCGAGTAACGAGACTAGAACCCAAGATCTCCTTGTAACAATCTCTCATACCAAGTCAAATTCTCTATCTTTGTATTCTATCGATTTATAGAGGTATTGTACAAATATATATATATATATATATATATATATATATAGACTAACAATCCTATCCTTGGCTATATAGATTTTATGCCTGTAATCATGTTAAAAATCATCATACAAATTTCAAGAATCTTAACCATGGTTAATCCCTTGATGGAAGGGAGTTTGCAGTTATAATTATTCCTATAATCTCTATGATTTGTTTGCAAATTTACAACTCACACCAACAGTAATTGCTACATCTTATGAGATATGAGAAGCCATGTAATTATTTTCTTTGACTAATTGCCTACCAATAGTATTGATGTGCAATGTTAGTGTTGGCAATAGTGGTGTATGTAACATCTAAGTGATTACGCACCGAAACTGCGTAATTGGACGTTTAACCTGAGTTTTACGGTTTATATTTTTAATTAAATGTCCAAAATTATCCAATATTTTAATAAAGTGCCAAAATCATCATTCTTGAACTTTATTGCACAATTTATGAAGTTTTGGTAATTTTTTGTCGCAGGAAAATTCCCGGGAACTAAAACTGACACCTGTTCGTATTTTGTGCATAACTTTTCCGTCCAAGCTCCGATCGAGATACAGGCTCCAGAAGAGCAGAATTTGCAATGAATAGAGAACAAAAAAATATAATAATTGGGGTCCTCTAAATGGGTCGGGTCTCCTATCCGGGTCTAGGGCTTTCTTCCCCAATCTCTATTTATTCTTCTCTTCTCCTCTTTCCCAGCCGTGCCCTGTGTACCACTCTTCTCCCCTCTTCTTCTCCTTCTTCTTCTTCTTCTTCCTCTTGTTCCTTCTCTTTCCCTTAGCTTTTCTCTATTCACTCTCTCGCAGCTTCTCTTATGCTATTCCTTCTTCCTTTCTTGCTGTTTCTCTTGCTTTTCTTCTCCCCTCTGATCTTACCCTTTCCCCTGTTTCTCCATAGCAGCCCCTCTCTCCACACACAATAGCTACTCCACTCTATAGCAGTAGCAGCAGCAACAGTCCCTTCGGTCACCAGCAGCAACTCCAGCCCCCTGCTGTACAGCTCCTCCACCCGAGGCCCTCTCCAGCCACCATAGCCAAGGCCCTCTGCAATACAACCCAAGATAGACCAGTAGAAAATCAACTCTAGCAATCCCAAGCTCCTCTCCAGCAGTTGCCCGAAATTCCCATGCATAATAGCAGTCACCCACGAGGCTACCTCCACACTGCAACACAGTCGAAGACCCTCAAGCTCTGTTTTTTAATTGTTCTCTCTCTCTCTCTCTCTCTCTCTCTCTCTCTCTCAACTTTTCTTTATGATTATTTTATTAGTATTAATTGTTGAGCATTGAATTAAATTGGTTTGAAGTTTATTTTAGACTTTGATTGTTGTTTATACTTTTTATTAAAGTATGAATTTTCATTGGGATATTTATTTAGGCTTTTTATTCTTCTTATAGTATTTATTACTCATTTTCTTTTTCTTTTAATTGAGTATGTGTTAGGATCGGTAAAGCTCAATTTAGTACCTTAATTTGGTGATGTCCATTCTAGTTCTTAAAAAAAAAAAAAAAAAGGAGAAAGGTGTTATTGTGTTTCATTAAATTTAGATCTTTGTTTGTGTTTTGTTCCTTCGGTTCGAGTTCTTGGCTCGTATTAAAAGTTCAGCTTTTAGTCTACGTTTAAATTGTGATTTTGATTTGTAATTTTTAGTTCATGTTAAAGATTTGATTTTTATTCTGCGTGTGTGTGTGTGTGTGTGTTTGATTAGGTTCCCGTTCCTGCGTGTTTTAATTCCATGTTCTAGGTTACTATCCTTAATTAATGCGTGCTTCGATGTTTCCTTGAGTAGGTTAAGGTTTCCATTAGTGTTTGTTAGTTCAATACATGTTGGTTTAGGATTTCAATTTACGTGTTATTTAATTTGTTAAAAGTGAAATTGAACAAACTTGAGATCTTAAATCTGAACTGAGTTCAGTGCATTTTTAATTTTGATTGGAAGAACATTAAATCTGAGATTAAAACGCATTCCCTGAAGAGACGATCTAGCCCTTGGGTTTAATATTACACGACAGAACTCCTATACTTGGGATAGCTTCCGAGCTGCTCATTTTTCGAGTGAGTCACTAAGTCTATTCGGTCCCTTACAAATCACCATTACAAACTAGGGATCATGAATACTTCGACTCACTAGTGTCACCATTGGCACCATCATTTATACTCTTGATTATTGATGGCATGCATGATGGGTCTCATTGGGCATGCTAAAAGATTTTCAATTACTAGAAAATGGACCGCTTTAATTAAGCAGAGGGAATAGGGTGATGGATGATTATTTGGGAACTTAGGCCATCTGCTTAAGAAGGACATGCATGCATTGTAGTAACCCGAACCTAGAAAATAAAATAAAAATAAATGAAGGAAAAAGGGAAACGAAATAAGGAAAAAGGATTTTTAAAAGAGTTAGGGGGCGATTCCTCAATGAACTAGCTGGCTTCGTCGACACATCCTTCTTTGGCCCATCAACGAAGACTCATGTCTTGTCGACGAAGATTTACTGAGTGAGGTTTCAGATATTACTGAGATTCATCGATGAACTCATGGCTTCGTCGACGAACGTTCTTCTTGGGATCGTCAACAAATCCCCATGTCTCATTGATGAAGCCTTTCCTATGAAATAATGTTGCTTTCATTTTAAGGAACGTTTTCTCTGTCCTTGTTCCTCTCTCTCTCTCTCTACCCTATGGTCGCTCACTCTCTCTCTTCGATTTTAGCTCCTTTAAAGCCTGGATGGACTATCAAGAATCACCACGAGATTGCTAGAAAGATTCTCTACAACTTAGGTAGAGCATATTTTTAGTTTGGAGTTCTTAAGCACCACTCAAAACCAGGGGAAGTAGGATATTTTTAATATTTAAATAAGGATTGGGAATGTGTGGGGCATGAAGATGTTAAATGATAAATATCCTGGAGTTAAACTAATTAAGTCAAGATTTTTGGAATATAGGGTTTCATTTCCTGTTCAATTTGGGAAAAATATTCGAGGAGCAAGTAAGGGGAATTAATTACAGCAGGTTTTACTAAGTTTGAACTGGATAAATTTGATTATACATATTTACATATTTAGGTATTATTTTCTAACAGTTAGGCATTTGGGAAAATAATGATTTTTTGTATATATTATTTATGGGAAAAATTGCGTGGCATAAATATAATTTTCATAAATTAACTCTTTGCAAATATTGGCTGTTGTGAATGCTAATTGGTGATAAAAACTGACTATTTGTAAATAATGGCTTGTTGTGAATATAATTTATTTGTGAACATGGACTGACTACTTTTGATTACTGTGTGGTGAATAATTTGATGTGTGTGAATGGGTCATTTTGTGTGGTTATCTGTGTGTATCACAATATAATGTTGGCAGGCCTGAGGAGTTCGTTATATTGCCTAGATGTAATCATGATATAACGTTGATAGGCTTGAGGAGTTCTCTATATTGTCATTATATATTGGGGTAGAACATTGGCAGGCCTGAGGAGGTTGTTATGTTGATATACTATGGATAGATCAATGTGGAAGTATGATAGTTATGATTGGCGGGGAAGAACTTGTGCAAATTATATGTTCGAGTTAGAATAAGGATAAATATAGGTTGGTTAGGCGAAATAGTGGTCCGGAAACGTGGAAGCAAAGATCCTTTGATGGTCTTCTGTATTTTTCCAGGAATGAAAATTTTTTGAAAACTATGGTAAATCCATTAATGATTTCATTTCTGGGTTGAGAGACTGAAACTTTGGCACATAAGTTAGAATGTTAGGTCGGTTGAGTATGTTTATCATGTCGATGTTACAATTTTGTGGTAAAATGTCATGAACGAATCGTAGATTAGAACTTCTATGCTATAGTTGTTTTTTTGCTGCAAACTTGTTTCAATTATGATAAATGAGGAGATTCTAAGTTTGTTTCTATCCTATCCTGAGGATGGATTCTAGGGGTAAGGACTTTGACATCGGAGGAGATAAAAACGTTGATACCTCCAGTGAGGATGACGTTGATGCCTCAGCGGTGCTGCGTAGCATAGCATGACAGGCGAAGAAGGAAGCTCAGAGAGAGTAGGATCAGCCATTGGCTGATAGGGGCTGCACTTTTCAGAAATTCACTCAAAAGAGTCCGCCAACTTTTGTAGGAGGTGAAGTCCTGATCGTAGCTGAGGGCTGGATTCAGGAGATGGAAGAACTCATGACAGTTCTGTACTGCATTAAAGAGCAGAGGGGACAATATGCCACCTTTAAATTGGTGGGGAAAGAAAAAAGGTGGTGGAGGTCAGTGAAGCTGGTAGAGGAGCAGCGACTAGGACCTGCGGTCATCACCTAGAGTCACTTTAGGGAGGTGTTCTTTGACCAGTATTTCCATGCTGCTACCCTGGCAGCTAAAGCAGAGGAGTTCCTGCATTTGACCCAGGGGTTCATGACTATGCAATAGCATATGACAAAGTTTGTGGAGTAATCTTATTTTTCTCAACACATGGTCCCAGACGAGCCGCTGAAAGCCCGGATGTTTGAAAGAGGACTAAGATAGGGGATACGCGCTCAGGTGGTGGCATTATTGACTAAGAGTTTCTCTAAGATGATAGACAAGGCCATGGCAGTTAAGACCAGTATACAGGATAATAAGGTAGAAGAAAAATAGAAAAAGAGATCCATACCTTCCAGCTCACATACTGATGTTTGACAGGATTCCTAGAGGGGAGATCGAGAAGCTGGGGGTCAGAGATCAGATAGGGTTGATCGAGATTATCGCGAGAATTCATCCTGCCGCCTTTGTACTAGATGTAATTAGAGGCATTGGGGAGAATGCTGAGGTGAGAATACCATGGCCTATAGGTGTGGCAGACATGGCCATAGAGCTCGTGATTGTCGTGCTCTACCAAGTAATGCACCCACTCTTGATCAGAATAGGAGGAACAACCCGATACCTCACGGCGGCGATGGCCTGGCATGTCCCTCTATGCTTACCCAGACTGAGGGGAACAATGCTAGAGGCGCAGGTAATATGTTACGTTCGGATAAGCGATAGTTTTGTTTGATTGTAAGTAATTTGATGGTTCACATGTTAGAATAAATTAAACTATGTAAATGTGATTAATTGGCTTTTTAGTTTTGAAAAATGATGGATTAACGAATTTCGAGGACAAAATCTTGTAAGGGGGGATTGTTGGCCTTACAAGGCTTAGAATCGTATTTTGATGATAACAAATCAGAGAAACTTAACATATTTGGCCAGTGATGATATTTCAGGACTCAAGTATGTGAATACAAGGTCAAGTGCTCACAAGGATCATTAAAAGCTTATACTCCAAAGAAAGAAGATCAAGTGAAGCTTAAAAGGCAAGAATTCAAAGATAATCTAATAAAGCTTGAAGATCATGAGAGCATGAATATTAAAGAGAACATGCTAATAAGGACACCACAGGTTCGGTCACCTCACCTCTCACAAGATTT
This sequence comes from Malania oleifera, assembly GCF_029873635.1. Classification (NCBI taxonomy): domain Eukaryota; kingdom Viridiplantae; phylum Streptophyta; class Magnoliopsida; order Santalales; family Ximeniaceae; genus Malania; species Malania oleifera. The sequence goes on along the minus strand of NC_080421.1, from coordinate 109,692,904 downwards.
TTATTTTAAGTAAAGTTTGTCTCAGTTTTGATCCCCAGATTTGTGAATAATAAGGACTTATTTGCGCATAAGTGTTGGGACCTAGGGTCTCACTAAGGACTACTGAGCTTATCATATATCTTATATGCCTGATATGTAGATAATTATTACAAGTCATTTTTCTCCTAATTACTATTACAAACCCGCATTACATAAAATGAAATACAATCATAAAAATAGTCTTCAGGGTCTTTATGCTTTACTTTCATGTGCCATTACTTGATCTATTAATATAAACCTGCACATACAATTGAAGGCTATCAAATACTAGAGTGTTTGTCATTATCAAAATTGGGTGTGACTTATAAGGTCAACATTCTCCCCCTTTTTTATGATAATAAATACACCATGCAAAAAGTGGGTATAGCCTTAGAAGGCTCCCCTTAACAATATGCATAATGTAAAAATTTATCAATTTAAATAATTTTTCTTTCAAGTTTAAGTGCAACCCAATTTTTGCCCTCTTATGCATCTCCCCCTTTTGGCATCAACAAAAAGGGCTATGAAGTTAATAGCCTTAGGCATTGGGTATAAACCCTTAGCACCCAAGAGAAGTTTGGGAATTTTTTAAAAAATTTCGACAACATGCCGTTTGAAAATAAGACATTTCCCAAAAAATTCTTGTATAAAAAATGACCTGTTTTGAGTTTTAATATTAACAGTTTATCCACAACTACTTAACCCAAACAATTCCAGTATGATCAAGATGTAAAATATAAACACAATCATCATCATGCAGCAGATATGAGAATTATGCATTGCAAAATACAAATCAATTCATAAAGTCTAAGCCAATGAAAGATACCCATAGTTATATAAATTGTTAGACTTGAGATTTGTTATAGAGCTCCCCCTAAGTTGATGCCCTCTATCACATGTCTAGGAAGCATCCCTACTATGTATGAGACCTAGTTCACATTTAATTTGTATGACCCTATCTTCTATAAGTGGTTTAGTGGAAATGCCAGCCCATTGTTCATTTGTGCACACAAACTCAAGTGCCACATCCTCTTTCTGCACATGATCATGAAGAAAATGATGTTTAATCTCAATGTGTTTAATTCATGAATGTGAGATAGGATTCTTTGAAATGTTGATTGCACTAGTATTATCACATTTAATCGGTACTGTATCGTAGTGCAACCCAAAATCTATAAGTTGTTGTTTCATATAAAGAGTTTGAGCACAATAACTTCTAGTATCCTGCTTCAGCTGTGGATAAGGCAAAAGAGTTTTGGTGCTTGGAGAACCAAGAAACGATAGATTGTCCTAAATAGTGACAAGTGCTGCTAGTACTCTTCCTATCAACCTTACTACCTTTAAAGTTGGCATCAACATAACTAACAATATCAAAGGTCGTATGCTTGGGATATCATAATCCTAACTTTATGGTTCCAACTAGATACCTAAGGATTCGTTTTATTGCCAATAGATGAGATTCCTTAGGAGCGGCTTGAAACCTAGCACACATGCACGCACTAAACATAATATCAGGCTTCCTCGCTCATCTTTATCAAGTTTGATGGAAGAACTCATAGGAGTACCAAGAATTTTACCATCTTCTATATTAAATTTCTTTAGTAAATCCTTGACGTATTTAGGTTGACATATGAAAGTTCCATATTTAGTTTGTTTAATTTGTAACCCTAAAAAGAAACTAAGTTCACCCATCATGCTCATTTCAAATTCACTTTGCACGCATTTGGCAAACTCATTACACAACTCATCATTGGTTGCTCCAAAAATGATATCATCAACATAAATTTGAACTAGAAGAATATAATCATTTTTGAATTTGATGAAGAGAGTAGTGTCAATCTTGCCACGGGTAAACCCATTTTCTAGTAGAAACCCACTAAGTCTCTAGGACCAAGCTCTACGAGAGCTTGCTTCAATCCATACATGGCTTTAGACAACCAGAATACATGATCTGGACATTTATGATTTTCAAAATCGGGTTGTTGTTCCACATACACTTCTCTATTAATATAGTCATTAAGAAAAGCACATTTAACATCCATTTGAAACAACTTAAAATTTTAAAAGCAGTATAAGCAAGTAGCATACGAATGGCTTCCATCCTAGCAGCAGGAGCATAGGTTTCATCAAAATCAATTCCCTCTTCCTGATTATAACCCTGGGCAACTAGGCTAGCCTTATTCCTAGTTACTACCCCATTTTCTTCTTTCTTATTTCCATATACCCATTTAGTTCTAATAATTGTATAATCATTAGGCCTAGGAACTAGACTCCACACTTTTACTTCTTTCAAATTGATTAAGTTCTTTTTGCATAGACATTACCCAAGACTCATCCTCTATTGCTTCTTTTATACTTTCAGGTTCTTTTGGGACAAGAAAGCAAAATGACTCACTAGGTTTTTCATGGAAGATCTTGTGGCTACACCATAGGAAGGTTCACCTATGATTTGATCTATAGGATGGTTCCTAATAAATTTTCAATCTTTGGGCAACTTTTGAACTTCATTCCTATTGTTATTATCTTCAGATGATTTATCATTAATTTCTGAATTCTCACTTGCATTGTTTTCAATAGATAGTTTGTCTAAGCATTTTCTAATGTCAATGTCATCTTCATCACTTTTCTTAGAAAATAGATTTGATTCATCAATTACAACATGAATAGATTCAATGACAGTTAAGGTTCTTTTATTGAAAACTTTGTATGCTTTACTATTAAGAGAATAACCTAGGAAAATGCCTTCATCAGATTTAGAGTCAAATTTTCCTAAATGCTCATTATCCCTAAACACAAAGTATTTACAACCAAAAACATGAAAATAGGAAATATTTGGTCTATGGTTACTCCACAATTCATAAGGGATTTTATTTAGTGAAAGTCTAATCAGCACCCTATTCATGACATAACATGTAGTATTTATGGCCTCAGCCAAAAAATATTTAGGTAGCCTATGCTCATTCAACATGGTCCTACCTATTTCTTGTAAAGATCTATTCTTTCTTTATGCCACGCCATTTTGTTGAGAGGTCTTAGGTGCAGAAAAGTTGTGTGATATACCCTCTAGGTCACAATAATCTTCTATGCTTTCATTTTTAAATTCAATGCCCCTATCACTTCTTATGTGAATTATCTTATAGCCTTTTTCCATTTTGAATTCTCCTGCAAAACTTAGTAAACTGTTCACATGATTTTATATGAGAGAAATAACACCCATGTGAACCTAGAATAATCATCAATAATGAAAAAAACATATGATTTTCCACCAAGACATTGCATAGAATTTGGACCAAACAAATCGAAGTGAAGCATTTCAAGTTGTCTAGTGGTAGATATAAATTTATTTTTCTTAAAGCTAGATTTCGTTTGCTTACCCATTTGACATGCATCACAGATTTTATCTTTCACAAATGGTGTTTTAGGAAAGCCTTTTATTAAATCGTTTTTTACTAGTTTTGACAATAAGTCCATGCTAGCGTGTCCTTGATTATGCGTCAAAACTGCGTCATTGGGCACTTTAACCCGGTCTTTATGGCTTATATTTTTAATTAAATATCAAAATTTGTCTAATATTTTAATAAAGTGCTGAATTTATAATTCTTGAGTTTTATTGCACAATTTATGAATTTTTGGTAATTTTTGTCACAGGAAAAATCCCGGGAACCAAAACCGACATCTGTTCGTATTTTGTGCATAACTTTTCTGTCTAAGCTTTGATCGAGATGATTCAAATTTCTAAAGAAAGAAGAAAGGATTATCTACAACTTTCATGTTTTGAGTTTTGCAATAAACAGCCTCCGAAAGGGTCAAAACAAGATGTGAACACAGAGAACAAATAAAATGAAAAATAATATATATATATATATATAAAGGGTTGTTTGATTTGACCCGGCCATGCAAGCCGGGTCGGGTCAGTGCTATCCAGGTAGGGCTTCTTCCTTTTCTTTTTAAACTCCTCCAGCGCAGCTCCTTAGAGAAGATCCTTTTCTCTTCCCTTCTTTTCCCTTCTCCTTCCTCTCTCCTGCTCTCTCTTTCTTCTCCTATCCTTACTTCTCCTTGTTGTTTCTTGTCTTCTCTTTTGGTATCTCCTTTAGCTTTTCTGTCTCTCAATATTTCTCTTCTTCTTCTCCCTCTCTCCTCTTCCCTGCCACACACTGACAGCCATTCCTCCGAGCTCCAGCCGAGACCCTCCACAGTTTTGTCTCCACGAGCAGGCCAACCCCAGCGGCATACTAGCTTCAAGCAGGCCTACTCCAGCAGCCACCATCACAAGCCATCTTCAGCCCTCTGCATCCCGTGAAGCATCCTCGGCTTTGCTCTAGCCGAGGCATCCCTTTTCCAGCACTCCACCCTCGGCACCAGCACATTGCAGAGAAGCCTCTGCAATTCCAGCCCAGCCTTGGCCCTCTCAGCTGCTGCAACAGTCTTCTACCAGCCGAGGAACCCCACATCAGAGCCCGCGGCAACTCCAGAGCAGCAGCACAAAAGGGCAACCAGCCAAGGCACAACAGCAGCCGAGAGTGGTGTTCCAGCTCTGCGACCACCTGGGATTTGCTCTCTCTTCTTTCTCTCCTTTCCTTGTCTTTTTAAATTGCAATTGAATAGTTTTTATTTATTTCATTTATTAAAGTTAATCTGCATTTAGGATTTGAATATTTGTTACGTAATTTTTTTGAAAGTTTAGTTTTTATTCATTTATCTTGCCCTTAATTAATGTTAGTGTTAGCTTTGAAGAATTTAAGTTAATTGCTTTCTATTTATTGTTCTTTGGTTTATCTCTTAAAAAATAAAAAAAATAAAAAAAAAATATTTTTGTTTTAAAGAATTTAAACTATTTTTTTTTCTTCCAAAAATCTAATCTTTTTGTCGAAGCTCGGTTTAATTAGGGTTGGTTTGATTAAAGTTTGTATTTTTTTTGTTGTGTTTCATTATCGTTCAAGCTTAGATTTTTTATGTGTTTGCATTTTGGTTCAAAATTGTGAATTGATTAAAAGTTTGTTTTTTTTTAGTGTGTGTGTGTGTTTGATTGAGTTTCCATTGCATGTTTTAATTCCTTATTTGTAGTTGCCATCTTTAATAATGCATGTTTAGGTATTTCCTTAAGTAGACTAGGATTTCCATACTTGTTTTTTTTTTTTTTTTTTTAATTTAGTGAATGTTAGTTTTAGGGTTTTTAAATTACGTGTCATTTAATTCATCAGAAGTGAAATTGAACAATCTTGAAAATCTCGAATCTGAACCGAGTTCAGTACCATCTTTATTTTCAATTGGAAAAACGTGAAATTTGAAATTAAAACGCATTCCCTGAGGAGACGATCTAACCCTTGGGCTTAATATTACACGACGTAACTCCTATACTTGGGATAGCTTTTGAGCTGCTCATTTTTTCAGTGAGTCAGTCCTAGCCTAAATGCCTATGCCATAACCAAGTAGCTTCATTAATTGCAGAAAAACAAGTTACTTGTTGTGAAGCTAAATTATCAAAAGTAGTAGTATATGGACTTTCATGGCGATCTGTAGTGAAAAGAATTTTATAATTTGATTTGCTTTCAACTATGCATTTGTCATTTTCAAATGAAACTTTATATCCTTTATCACACAATTCACTAATGCTCAACAAATTATGCTTCAAACCATCAAGTAATAGAAAATTATCAATAACCAAGGAATGATCCTTATCGACTTTATGTACGCCGATGATGCGTCCCTTTACTTTGTCACCAAATGTCATGTACCCTCCATCCTTGGGAGAGATTGAAGCAAATTTTGCCTTGTCGCCGGTCATGTTCCGTTAGCACCTGCTAACCAGGTACCATCTGTCCTTTGAAGAGGATAAACTCAAACATACCTGCAAAATAGACTAAGTAACTAAAGCTAGTCCCCAAATTTTGTTGGGTCCACGGGGGTTAGTTATTGGATCACCCTTAACTACCCACACCTTTCTAATTTTTACACGTCTATTTCTAAGTGGGCAATCAAATTGAATGTGACTGATTTTCTTGGATTTAAAACATTTCATTTTACACTTAGGATCTTTAGGTGAGATTTGAGATTTTGATTCACATGTAAAATGCCCCAAGTAAAGATTAGGTCATCTAACATTCTCAACGCCATTAAAACCAAGACCCCCTTTACAAAGAGAATTTCTTTGGGCTCCAAGTAGTTTTTCAAAATTGCATTGGCCTTTGATGAATTTAAAAATAATTTTGGAGCTATCCTCCAATTTCCTTTCAAGCTCATCAATTTTCAAATCCTTTTCTTTAAGAATCGATGCATGAGAACTTTTTTCCATTTCAAACAATTTTGACCAATTCTCACATTTTTTTTTTCAAAACATCATTTTCCTTAGTCATTTTATTCAACAGTTTAGAGACATGAATATATTCAAGTTGCGATTCTCTAAAAGTAGGCATGCTATCAGATTCACATTCATCAAAAGAATAATATGAAGATAAAGAACAAGAAGACGATACCTCATCATCATGTGCCATCAATCACAGATTAGTAACCTCTAAGTCGTTGTGGTCTGAGTCTAAGTCACTGCTACTTAGTTTATCCCTTTAAGTGCTTACTTTTATGGCTTTCTTCTTTTTCCTAGTATCCTTTTTTGGTAGTGGGCAATCCGACTTGATATGCCCAGCCTTGTTGCAATTGTAGCACGTGGAAGCATTCGATTTTTCTTTTCTTTTACTAGACTCTCCCTTCGCAGATGCAGACTTCCTATATCTTTTGTATGGCTTTCTATTTTTCCTGGAGAATTTGCTGAATTTTCTAGTTAGCATGGTCATATAATCCTCAGAATCAGGTTCGCTGCATTCACTAGATATATTAATGGAAGTTTTCAATGCAGTCATCTTCTTCACCTTATTATATTCATTAAGTTTCTCATTTATGGCTAGTTTATAGGTGATCAGTGAACCTATCAATTCATCTAATGTCATGGCCTTAAGGTCTCTACTCTCAGAAATGGTCGTAGCCTTAGCTTCCTAAATAGGAGGCAAGCCTCTAAGGATCTTCCTAATCATCTCATATGTAGGATACATCTTACCTAATGCATGCACTAAGTTTATAATGTCTGTGAATCTAGTGTACATACTCTGAGTGGACTCACCTGCATTCATCCTAAAAGCCTCATATTCACTGTTGACCCTATTGGTCACACCTGGTTTTGATTATGACAAATACTCATTGTATCTAATGAGTGTTTGAGTTTTTGTGCAGGAACTAAGACTGTTAGGATCAAAATGTGCACAAAGCAAGCAAAGATTGAAGACCTAATTATGTTGTGTTGTAACATGTAATTCATTTGTGTAATTGGTCTGTAATATTAATTAGGGCAATCTGGTTTTTAATAAGCTCACACACATCACATGTAAGATAATACGTAAGCTCAAACAAACCTTGAATGAGAAATGACCTTAGAAAGACCTTAGGGCTTTCCCTTCGGTTGACCTTCGGTTGATTGACACTGAACCTTTTTAGTGTCTTCAAATTGGACCCTAAGTGACCCTAGGACACACACATTTACACATTTTTTTGTTAGGTACTTGAATAGGGCATGTATGGTTCGAAACGAGACTGAAATACACACATGGTGCACTTTCGGTCGACCAGCCAAGGTAGTTCAAAAGGCCCTGGTCAACCGAAACCTCCTTGGGTCAAAGTTTGACCATTTGGTCGACCAAACCAATTTGTTCACAAATCCTTGGTCGACCAAAACCCTTCTTGGTCAACATTTGACCACCTGGTCGACTGAACCAGGTAGTTCAAAAGGCCCTGGTCGACTGAAACTCCCTGGGGTCAAAAGTTTAACCATCTGGTCGACCGACCCTTTTTGAACTCCAACTACCTGGTCGACCGGAGGGTCCTTGGGAGAACTCCCAGCGGTTTGGTCGACCGAACCATCCAGTTCAAAATGGCCTGGTCGACCGAACCTCGAAAAATTGAGAAATCTTCTTCTCCTGGTCGACCAAGACCTCAGTTCAAAAATCCCATGGTCGACCGAATCATATGAGACGTGGTCGACCGAACCTATTCTGGTCGACCGGACCTCTCAGGTTGCCCTGATTTTTTTACCGCAGTTAATATTTTTAAATAGGGTTAAAATGCTTTAAACATCATTAAACTTTCCTAATAATACCCAATAGGTCCCCAACGGTCATATTTTCTCCCATGCCTATATATATGAGTTCATTTGAGAAAATTAGGTATGATTAGCCACTTTAATTAAGGGAAAAATATCTGAAAATCAAAAACCCTATACTACTCATTTTTTAGCCCAATTCACCCATGCTTATTGTTTATTAGTGCCTACATCATCAGTAAGTGGATATATGTGTGTATTGGAAAAGGTTTGCTCTCCTTGTTTTAGTTGCTTGACATGATTTTATTTGAGAGCAAAACCTAAGGATTCTTAGGGGACTTTGTTGATAAGTCTATCCTAAGAAGACTTTGTTAGATCTTCTAAGCTTGCACCTTCATTGCAAGATCTTAAGAAGATTGTATTTGTTTTTTATTGAAAAAACTTTTCAAACACTTCCAAATATCTATTGCACTTTAATCTTGTAAAATATTTGAAGAGATATTTGTTTGTGTGATAATGGTCTTTGTTGTAATGTTCTTTCACTGATATATTATTTTCTAAATACAAAGATTACATATCTTTTGCAAACCAAGCATATACATCATTTAATACTTACATGCTTGAGTTATCTTGCTAATTGAAATACTGGAGACTTGACATTTTTGTGTGAACTTATTTGTTGAATATCATGTGATACAAATATTGCTTGTTTACCACTCTCACGTACGCATTACACATATAGAAAATACCTTTGAGAGTTGAACCATTTAGACCACATTGAGCTTACATATTGAATCATATTGTGGTGTATGTTATTGTGCGCATCTGGGTGCATATCTGCTTTACACGAAAGCACAATCACTATACCATTTGATTATATACACATTTGTTGTATATCCAGGCACGGGCCTGAAGAGGGAGACTAGCCCTGGAATAGTCCCGGATTTGCTTAGACCCGGTTAGGAAAGCTAGGTGCGTCGTCCTGTTAAGGCATGTAGGTTGAGGTCAGGCCTGCTAATTGACCTAGTTAAGGTTGAGGTTAGCCCTATGTTAATTTCACCTGGTTGTAAACGGTGCCACTCCACCCTTAAGTGAGCTATTAGTGGAATCCTTCGGCTTGCAAGCTAGAGGCGGGGACGTAGGCACAGTTGGCGGTACGCCGATAACATATCGTGTGCCTTGTTTATATTTCTGTACTTTATATTTACCGCACATGTATGTTATGGTGTGAATGATGCGTTTGACTTAATTTCCACATCATTTTTATCTACGCATTTGGAATTGCATAGAAAGACCCTAGGCTTGTGTAATACTGATTGTAGGATTAGTTGAACCTAGGAAGAAAGTTTAAAATTCCAATTCACCCCCCCCCTCTCTTGGGAATACACATTTCCTAACAATGGGTATTTGAGCCAAGTTGCACTAGACTTAAATGTTTTTGTAAAAAGATCGCAATGGCTTACATTGGTGTATCCCCATTTGATGAGGGACAGTCACTTTCCAGTCCTCCATTATTTTGTGGTGTCGACTAGACCATGTGGAAGGTTAGAATGACCATATTTTTGAAATCCATGGACTGGAGGGTCTGGCTTGTGACTGCCAAAGGAAGATGTGCACAAATAAATGAGACTGATTTTAATATGATCAGTTCTAATGCCATGGACATGTTATATCTTGCGTTAGATTCTGATATCTTTGTTGAGTTTGTGGCATATCAGACTACACAGGAAATCTGGGATGAACTAGAAAAGAAATATGGAAAATCCCAGGAAACGGAAATGTTAACTCCTCCGGATGCTCACAACTTAAAATATCAGAAGGAGGTAATTCATGAGCTAGAAATCAACGACGAGGTATATGATTCTCACCCTAGCCTATTTGATGGCTTATGTGATGAATGTTGTGTTGGGTCATATACTGAATCATCTATTGATAATGCTATAAATGGTTCATGCAATCTTTACTATGAAAAATCTTGTGATGAATCATTTGTTTGCTCTAACGACGTATCAAATGTTGGACCATCTGTTGAATATCATAATAATTTCGATAATGATGTATGTGATGACTCATATATTGAATGTTGCAGTATATTATTGAATGAATCATCCCTTATACTTCATGATAGTCCTATTGAGCATGCATGCAATGATTCGTATGAAAACTGTTGTGTTAACCCTTTTGGTGAATCATGTGCTGATTTGAATATTAAAAGCATACTGTCATATGAAGAACTAGAAAAGGCTTTATTGAAAATGCACAAGTTTCTAGTTAGAATCTCTAAGCATGAAATACGTTTAAAGAATGAGAACAAAAGAATAGCAAAACAATTAAAGGGGTTGAAGAATTTTCATGCTGTTCTTGAAAAGAAAAGGATTTTGAAAATATTGAAAATTGCATGCTTAGATAAAGAATTAGATGATTATTCAAAAATTGCTCTTAAGTTTAAAAGTGAAAGGAATAATCATCACAAACCCTTTGGAGTTAAAAGAAGCAAATCATTTAAAAAGGGTTCATATTATAAATCCCACAGTCATATGTCGTCAAATAAGAATAAAACAAGTAAGCTTAATCTGTCACATGCATATATATTTCGCTTATCTTGTCCAATGAAAGGGCATGTTCAACTTAAAAATGCTAGAAGTATGGAAAAAGAAATGATGTGGGTTATTATGAAAGCAAACCTCATAGGACTTAAGGAAAGACAAATTCAAATCGAAAATACATTCTTGTTATGCTTCTTTAGTTCCTAGGCTTATGTTTAAGAGGTTGTGATGACGATAGGATTGGAAAGTGGTTGTTGCTTATAATGATCATCCTAGTGTACGCACTCACCTATCCTCTTCATAGGAAGTCCTCACCAAAACCACGATCATACTCGGTGAGTTTTCACTCGTTTCTCGGTTCGTATCCTTGCTCCTTTATGCCATCATCTCTGTAAGATACTCTCCAATCACCATAGACCACAAGTTAACAAAAATATCATACTTCGTAGTGCTCGGTACCTAAAATAGGTCGATAAGTCAATTCTTGGTACGCACCTCATTTGAGAGATATCTTTCCACCAAGAATCCCTAAGAATCATGCTTATACTATTACATATCAAATTTGGACCTTAGAGAGAACTTTGGATAAAAAATCAGACAAAATCGAGAAAATCCACTATGCTCGGTCGACCGAGCATTGCAGTTATAAAGTGCCCCGGTTGAACAGAAGAGTGTTGACTTTGACCCTTACGGTCGACCGAACCCTAGTGAACAAATTCCATCGGTCGACCAACAGTTCCGGTTTCCCCCTAATCGACCAAAACTTGGCACTGTGCACCCTTTCGGTCGACCGACCATCCTAGTTCATTTTCTCCATGGTCGACCGAAATATGTCCGTACCTAGGGAATTTCAAGCATTGGTCGACCGTATCTACTTCTAATAGACCGAGCTACGATATATATATATATATATATATATATATATATATATGATTCTTGAGAGATTTTCCCTTTCCTTCACTACATTTCTGACTATCATAGCCACATATCCTCATTGCCATGGCTCACATTGAAGCTCATGATCTTGCACATGAAGAGGATGAGTACTTTCTCTCAGAAAGGTGCAAAGTTTGGTACATACGGGAGTTCCGTCCCAAGGAGGCTATACTAGGTAAGATACTCGATCCAGCCTTCATGAATCAGTATTTTAGAAATATTTTGGGTATGTTCGAGTATCAGGGGTGGAGATCCTTTATCTTCTACCAGCCTGGGGGACATTATCCGACCTTTGTTAGGATGTTCTATGTGAACATGAGTAATGATGAGAATGGGTACTTCTCCCGTGTGTTGAGGACAGATGTGTGTTTTGACGTACAATATATCTCTGACGTCCTCGACATTGGCTGTGGTGACTTTGAGTGCCTCGATGTGGGTAACTCCTGGATCTTTACGTAGGAATTTACTGTAGCCACATTCGCCAACCTGACCATGTCTGACCCTAGCACTGCTAGACAGAACCATCCTCCCCGCTATGGACAGTTCAGCTTAGAGGCTAAGGTCGTACACCATCTGATCACATACAATGTCCTGCCCAAGGCAGGATCTAGAGTGCACGTCTCTTTCTTAGACTGCTTCATTATGTGGTGCCTTTTTGCTCGGAAGAAGTTGGACCTGCCGAGTTTGATTATTCATTAGATGATGGCCAAGATAATTGGCCACCGAGTGATCATGCCATATTGGGGAATCTTGAACAAGTTGTTCAGGAATATTGGAGTCACGAGGACGAATGTCGCTTCACTAAAGAGGAGACGACCAGAAGATACCTTCTCTAGTGTGACCCTATGACTGATGGAATAAGAGCTTGTTGGGAACATTTGGGCGCCCTCTAGAGCAGCAACAGCATAGGTAGAGGCCCCACAGGAGCCACTGCAGCCTCCACAGCCATCGAACGTAGATCTCATGGTTTCTATCTCCGGCTTGTATGACATGTTCATACAGTTTCGAGGATCAGTTCAATCAGACTTGCAGGACTTGGCATAATCATCTGCTGCACTTCGGCAGGAGTTCCAGCAGCACTCCATCTCCACTGATAGCCGCCTTACAGACTTGGAGCGGTCTATGATAGCTGGCTTCAGTGAGCTGAGTGACCGCATTCAGGAGATGCAGGATGAGAGGGACAGGATGACCATGGATTTTGATTTCGATGCCGCCAACGGCAGTGATGGAGGGGAGATCTAGACTTCGGAGTTGTCCGCAGATCAGATAGCATGGTCTTAATTCTTTTTGTTTTATCTTATATCATCTGGTCTGTATTAAATAAAAACATCTCTTTCATTTTATTTTGTACTCTCATGATATTATTGACATAATACCCTAGTTATTTATGATATATATATATATATATATATATATATATATATATATATATATATATATATACATCTGCAGTTTCTTGACTTGCATGTTGTAGTGGTTAATTGTGTATTGTATTGAAATGCATGAGTAGTATAAAATGCCTACTGCATGGAGGATGCAGTTGTTAAGAATTGTCTGCTGGTAGATGATAGGTTCTTGCATGCCTTACTTCTATGATACTGTCTGTTTGAGAACGGTTTTTGTGCAGGTAAAATTTGGGAAATGTCCTGTTTATAGCTGGCATGCTGCCGAATTTTCTATAGACATTTGCCCAAATAATTGAAACATTACTTGTGTGTGCCAAATGTATATATACATGTGAAGTAATTGTTTCATAATTTGCATACATTTAGGGGGAGCATCTAAAAATAAATGTCTATCTTGTCTTGCTCACAAAATATGTTTGGATTAGATATGCTATTAAATCAAGTGTGGCTTGTGCTTAAATGAAATGTTTTAATCATAAAATTTGAAATATGTCCTTGTTGCCAAAGTTACTTGATTTGCCATATGATCTTGCATTTGAATCTTAAACTCTTTTTAGGATCATTATGGTTATGATTTTTCTGGTCATAATTTAGTATGTGCATAATTGAAAACCCAGAAAAATATTGCTTGATTGTCTTAAAATTTAAGTTCCCTTTTTCATCAAGCAACTCCTCTAGTACTTTTTGCACATATAAAAGGGAAATATATATATTTATTATATACATATGTATATCTATGTCTATATACTTATATATATATTTATAAAGGCAAGAATTGAACTCATATAGAATATATTGTATGTCTTGCTAATATGCTTACATGCCTTCATGACTTGTGCTTTCTCTATATTAAATTTTATGTCATGAAATATTTTAAGGGTGTTGCATTACATAACTGGTTCATTAATAATATGTGAAAACACATGTGAACTTGTTAGACTATACTTATGCTCAAACCTTCTTTTTGGTATCATATGACGTGTGTCTTTAACTTAAATCTTCCACAGGTCTTATGATATGTTTCAACTTCAAATGGTTTGTGTATTTTTCTGGTCTAATCATGTTTGATATGTCACTTAAACTGTTTGAGTAGTCGTGGATAAATTGCTAGGAAATATAAACTCAAACAGGTTACATATTATATAGGATTTATTTTTGGAAAGTCGAATTTACAAACGGTACTCTGCCAAAATTTTTCTAAATCTTTCCAAAATTTCTCTTGTATAACTGTACTAATTACTTGTGGCCTAGGATTTTATTTCAAATGGCCCTTTTTACTGTTGCCAAAAGGGGGAGATGGAAGGGGGCAAAAATAATGGGTTTGTTTAAATACATAAGATGCATATTGTGAGGGGGAGCCTTCATAGGCTTAACCCTATATTTTTTCTTGTCGTATTTGTCATCATCAAAAAGCGGGAGATTGTTGACCCTATTGGTCACACCCGGCTTTGATTATGATAAATACTTATTGTATCTAATGAGTGTTTGAGTTTTTGTGTAGGAACTAAGACTGTTAAGATCAAGATGTGCACAAAGCAAACAAAGATTGAAGACCCAATTACGTTGTGTTGTAACATGTAATTCATGTGTGTAATTGGTCTGTAATATTAATTAGGGCTATCTGGTTTGTAATAAGCTCACACACATCACATGTATGATAATACGTAAGCTCAAACAAACCTTGAATGAGAAATGACCTTAGAAAGACCTTAGGGCTTTCCCTTCGGTCAACCTTCAGTTGACCGACACCGGACTTTTTCGGTGTCTTCAAATTGGACCCTAAGTGACCCTAGGACACACATTTACACATTTCTTTGTCAGCCACTTGAATAGGGCGTGTATGGTTCGAAACAGGACCGAAATGCACACATAGTGCACTTTCGGTCGACCAGCCAAGGTAGTTCAAAAGGCCCTGGTCGACTGAAACCTCCCTGGGTCAAAGTTTGACCATTTGGTTGACCGAACCAGTTTGTTCACAAATCCTTGGTCGACCGAAACCCTTCTTGGTCATCATTTGACCACCTGGTCGACCGAAACCCCCTGGGGTCAAAAGTTTGAGCATCTGGACGACCGACCCTTTTTGTACTCCAACTACCTGGTCGACCGGAGGGTCCTCGGGAGAACTCCTAGCGGTCTGGTTGACCAAACCAGTCAGTTTAAAATGGCTTGGTTGACCGAACCTCGGAAAATTGAGAAATCTTCTTCTCTTGGTCGACCAAGACCTCAGTTCAGAAGTCCCCTGGTCGACCGAACCATATGAGACTTGGTCGACCAAACCTATTCTAGTCGACCGGACCTCTCGGGTTGCCTTGATTTTTTTACCACAGTTAATATTTTTAAATAGGGTTAAAATGCTTTAAACATCATTAAACTTTCCTAATAATACTCAATAGGTCCCCAACGGTCATATTTTCTCTCATGCCTATATATATGAGTTCATTTGAGAAAATTAAGTATGATTAGCCACTTTAATTAAGGGAAAATCTCTGAAAATCAAAAACCCTATACTACTCATTTTTTAGCCCCATTCACTCATGCTTATTGTTTATTAATGCCTACATCATCAGTAAGTGGATTGAGTGTGTATTGGAAAAGGTTTGCTCTCCTTGTTTTAGTTGCATGACATGATTTTATTTGAGAGCAAAACCTAAGGATTTTTAAGGGACTTTGTTGATAAGTCTATCATAAGAAGACTTTGTTAGATCTTCTAAGCTTGCACCTTCATTGCAAGATCTTGAGAAGATTGTATTTATTTTTTATTGCAAAAACTTTTGAAAAACTTCTAAATATCTATTGCACTTTAATCTTGTAAAATATTTGAAGAGATATTTGTTTGTGTGATAGTGGTCTTTGTTGCAATATTCTTTCACTCATATATTATTTGTTGAATACAAATATTACATATCTTTTGCAAACCAAGCATATACATCATTTAATACTTACATGCTTGAGTGATCTTGCTAATTGAAATACTGGAGACTTGACATCTTTGTGTGAACTTATTTGTTGAATATTGTGTGATACAAAGATTGCTTGTTTGCCACTCTCAAGTACGCATTACACATATAGAAAATACTTTTGAGAGTTGAACCATTTAGACCACATTGAGCTTATATATTGAATCATATTGTGGTGTATGTTATTGCACGCATCTGGGTACATATCTGCTTTACACAAAAGCACAATCATTGTACCATCTGATTATATACACATTTTTTGTATATCCAGGCACGGGCCTGAAGAGGGAGACTAGCCCTAGAATAGTCCCGGATTGGCTTAGACTCGGTTAGGAAAGCTAGGTGCGTCATCCTGTTAAGGCGTGTAGGTTGAGGTCAGCCCCGCTAATTGACCTGGTTAAGGTTGAGGTCAGCCCTGTGTTAATTTGACCTGGTTGTAAATGGTGCCACTCCACCCTTAAGTGAGCTATTAGTGGAATCCTCTAGCTTGCAAGCTAGAGGCAGGGACGTAGGCACAGTTGGCCAAACCCCGATAACATATCGTGTGCCTTGTTTATATTTTTGTACTTTATATTTACCGCACATGTATGTTATGGTGTGAATGATGCGTTTGACTTAATTTCCACATCATTTTTATTTACGCATTTGGAATTGCATAGAAAGACCCTAGGCTTGTGTAATATCGATTGTAGGATTAGTTGAACCTAGGAAGAAAGTTTAAAATTCCAATTCACCCCCCCCTCTTGAAAATACACCTTTTCTAACATTCATTAATCAATATATCTATCCTACTATCTTTTACATTCCTAGTGCCTTCATATGTGACTTCTAATTTATCTTAAATCTCTTTTGCAGTAGCTCATGCAATTACTCTATTAAACTCATTCACATTAAGACCACAGTACAAATTATTCATAGTAGTGGCATTTAAACTAATAGCTTTCATAACATCATCATTATATTCTTCCTCAATTTTAGGAACTCTAGTCTCACCGTCTGCTTTCATACGAACATAATTTCCCTTAAAGACAATCCTCCACACTTTCAAATCTATATTTTGAAGGTAGATGTGCATCCTTTGTTTCTAAAAAGTGTAATTAACACAACTGAAAATCAAAAGTCATGTGGATGAGGGTCCCTCAGGGAAAGAGGTCATGGTGCTACTAGCCATCCTAGATTTTTTGCAAAATTACTATTAATTCTATACTATGTGGCTCTGATACCAATTGTTAGCTTTATCGTAATCCCAAGATGGGGTGAATTGGTATTTTCAAAATCAATGCCCTAGGTTAATCCCCTAACAGAAGTATTACAGAAGCCTAGGGTCAATCTAGTGCAGATAAAGTAAATCAATATAAATATACCGCGAAAATTAAACTACACAAATAATTTAGCTAAGCATGCACAATAAAGTCGTAAATAGAGATGACACCCAGAAATGTTATCGAGGTTCGGCAATCTGCCTACGTCCTCACCATGGCTAACAAGCACAAGGATTACCACTATAAGCTCGCTTAACATGTGGAGTGGTACTTAAACAACCAGGTCAGTTAGCACAGGGCTAACCTTAACCTTTACAAACAATCCTTACTAAATTGGATTTCCGCCCCCTCAGGCCACGCATGGAATACAATAGTATATTCACAATGTAACCGATACAATGATTATGTTTCTCAATAAAGCAGATATGTACCAAATGTAATCAATCACTTGCACATAAATAGTATAGGTTATGTAAGCTCAATGATGTGTATCTTTGTGCTACAAACACTCAACAAGATGTGATAACAAGTATGCTCAAAAGTACTCTAATCAAGCTATATCTTTGAAACAAGTTATATCAAATCTCAATAACAAATCAGAGTTTCAAAAATGCTAATCAAATATTTGAACTGATTCAAAATATTTTCCTTCAATGAAATAAGCACAAGAGTAATTTGAAAATACTATAGCTTGGAAAAATATTTGTACAACAAAATCAATGCTATAGGAATCTTGTAATGACAATGCAAAGATCCTTAAGCTTGTTAGTTTATCCCAACACAAGACTTATAATATTCAAATCCGTGGGATAAACTTAACTAAACTCCCCAAAATCAATATCAATAATCAATCAAAGCAAAGGGAGTATTAGTAATATCTAATAAGCACTAGCACAATCAATAAGTTCTCACAATGCTAAGATGTATCAAGGGAAGGAAGATATAAGAGTACTTGGGTAAAATAGGATTTTGAAATAGAGAGGATTTTTGCTAATGATTTTCTTAATCTTATTACTTATCCACCCAAATGAGGCCCTATATATAGAAAAAGACCAAAATACAACCGTTTAGGACATGTTGGGTATTATTAGGAATGTTTTAAAACACATTTGAAAAATTAACCCTATTTAAAGCATTTTAACCTCAGTAAATAATTTGCAACCTAAGAGGTCTTGGGTGGCTGAACTTTAGTTCGGTCGCTCGAATAGATTTAGCTCAAAAACTATTTTAATGGTTCGGGTGCCCGAGTTCAAGCTCGGTTGGCTGAATAAAAGTCAAAATCTTTCTTTTCATGGTTTGGGTGCGCATGTCTAAGTTCGGTTACTCGAATACTGGTCTTCGGTCACCCAAGGGCGATAGGATCATTTTTGGTTTGGTCGCCCGAAACCGGGTCAACCTGCGGACTTTCCAGCGGTTTGAGCGCCCAAGGTGTTTTGAACACCACAGGTTCGGTCGCCCGACCTCTCACAAGATTTTTATTTTAAGTCCAGTTTGTCTCAGTTGTGATCCCCTGATTTGTGAATGATAATGAGGACTTATTTGTGCATAAGGGTTAGGACCTAAGGTCTCGCTAAGGTCTACTAAGCTTACCATATATGCTATATGCTTGATATACAGATAGTTATTACAAGACATTTTTCTCTTAATTACTATTACAAACCCGCATTACATAAAATGAATTACAATCATAAAAATAGTCTTTAGGGTCTTCATGCTTTGTTTTTATGTGGCATTACTTGATTTGTTAATATAAACTTGCACATACACTTGAAGGCTATCAAATACTAGAGTATTTGTCATTATCAAAACCAAGTGTGACTTATAAGGTCAACAACCACAGTTATATTATAGAAGGAAGAAATCTAAAAAATACATCACTAGATGAACTAATAGGATCACTTCTCACGTATAAGATGGCTATGAGTGAAAGAAGTGGAAAAACTGAAACTCAAGAATCCATTGCTTTTAAAGCTTCAAACAAAAACACTAGTGATGAAGATGAAGAAGAGACAGATGAAAAAGAAATAGCCTTCATATCCAAGAAACTTACAAAAATCCTTAGAAGGAAGAATAAATTTTACGAGAAAAATTCGTAACTCAAAATCAGATGAAGAAGAAGAAAAGGAAATCAATAAAAAGAAAACAAAATCTGAACCTCCAACATGCTATAATTGTAAGAAAGTTGGACACATAAAATCAGATTGTCCACAACTTATGAAAGATTACAAAAAGAAAAGGAAAAAGCCAATGAAAGCAACTACTTGGGATAATATGAGTACAAGTACTTCAGACAATGAATCATGTGACCAAGAGGTTGCTTGCTATATGGCATGGAACGATGAGGAAAGCTCCTCATCCAAATAAATTAGTGATTCTTGCAATGATTCATCTGACGAATCCAATGATCAAAGTATACCATTTTATGAAGAACTTCAAAATGAACTATTCAATGTGCATAAGATTTTAGTTAATGTGACTAAAAGATATACATCATTGAAAAATAAGAATGAAGATGTAATGAAAGAGTTGGAATCTCTAAGACTTGCTGAAAGAGAAAAAGATTTAAAAATCAATAGACTAGAAAGCAAGAATGAGAAGGTGATAAAAGAACTAGAAGATCTAAAGTTCAAAACTTCTATGGATGATGAAAAAGACTTGCATATTTTTGAACTAGAAAATAGAATCAAAAAAATGTCTCAAAATCAAGAAAAGGGTAAAAATATACAAAATTCAGAAATCTATGATCTTAAGAGAAAAATTGAGAATCAAAACAAAATCATCTACAACCTCACTGAAGGAAAAGAAAATTTTGATAGACTGATTGGTGCACAAAGAATGTCTTTGAATAAAGAAGGCATAGGGTTCAATGGAGTTGAAAATACAAAGAAAAAGATCCTCTATATGGGGTACTTTACAAAAGCCTCCAAAGACTATGCTAGAACCTCCTCTAATGCTTATACTCACACTACATGCTTTCTATGTAAGAAGAAGGGACATATTAAGTTCAAATTTCCATTAAAGAGGAAAATGTGAAAATTAAACAAGTTTGGAAAGTAAAAGAAACATCTCTTGTTAAACTATCTAGACCCAAGAAAGTATGGGTACCAAGATGAAAGACTAGTTCATAAACTAATGACTCCATAGACTTTAGGTATTCCCATTTAGAAATCAAGAAAGTGACTTAATCCAATTCAATACAAGGATAAGGAACTAGTTGAAATAAATAAAAGCTTATGAGATAATTGAAAAATCACAAAAATTTCATTCGTAGCCTTAAATCAAAAGAAACTGAACATGGCATATCTTCAAAGAACAAGGAAGTTATATGTCTCAGAAGGCAATACTAAAAGGATGCTTGAAGCCTAATAATTTGATAAAGTGTAGTAGGGAAGTAATTTAGGAAGGTTTCAGGATAAGGGTAGAAAGATTTTTGAAAATTTACGAACTTCAGATGACTGAACATTGTAGCACTAAAGGCTTAGACAACTGAGCTTGGACTTCAGACGACTGAGGTGCTACTGCCTGTTCAGTTTCTTGACTCTGAAAATCTTCAAAAGACTGAACTAAAACGTCAGTCTTCTGAGGTTGCAGGAACTATATATTTAATACTTTAAAACCCTATCTTCAGAAATGGAAAATCTTATAGAAGAGTTGAAGAACTTATTGACGACTATAACATTGAAACAAATATATAAAAAAAATGACATTGTTGGCCAAAATCATAGGATGCTTTGTATAAGGCTTAACTTAGAAAGTATTAAGATTTGGAAAACAATATAAATTTTGGGTATTCGTATGAAATCAAAAGAAATAAAATCTGAAGCACCTTAAGCTTATTGCATGAGTATTTTGATTAAGAAAAGATATTTGAGCAAAGTGAGAGTTATTTAAACAAAATAAGAGATATTTTAAAATGAGAGATACTTGAGTAACAAGAGAACAATTTGAGCAAAATTATAGCACAATGCACAAATGATAATGATATGTTTCATGCTTATATGATATGCTAATATGCTGTATACTTATATGCTAAATGCTGACATGTATGATATCTTGATATTGCCAAAGACATGATAATGACTTGACTTATATTGATGATTTTATGGCTCACTATACATTGCAAATTTGAGCATGAAATTATTGAGTATGATTATGAAGCATAAATCTTGGTATGATATGATATTAGTATTGGTATCTATGAAATATATTGGTATCCATGAGTATGTTAATTGATACTTGAGCATGACAACATATTTGTTATCATGAACAATGATATGATATTGGTATTATTCTTGATATTGGTATCCATGAGTACTTACATGAAATAAATTAATATTTGAAGCATGGCATGATAAATTTAAAAGTAAAATTGGTATCTTCATGAATACATAGTTTACAATTCACAAATGAAAGTCTGAATTCATTTCATTTAAGGGGAGTTAGACTTGTTAAATAATGATATCATGATTTATGGAAATTATTGAAAATTATAATATACAATCATGTGATTTTGATATATGAGCATGATAATGAAATTAATATTGAACTTGATCTTGATATTGCAAATATTGTTAAGTGAATGCTTATTGTAAGGGGAGTCTTTTTAAGGCATACTTAATTTTTTACTCTTTGTTTGTCATCATCAAAAAGGGGGAGATTGTTGGCCTTACAAGATTTAGAATCTTGTTTTGATGATAACAAATCAAAGGAACTTAACATATTTGGTTAAGTGTTGATTTTTCATGACTCAAGTATGTGAATACAAGGTCAAGTACTCACAAGGATCATTAAGAGCTTATACTCCAAAGAAAGATAATCAAATAAAGCTTAAAGGACATGGATTCAAAGATGATCTAATAAAACTTGAAGATCATGAGATGATGAATATTAAAGAGAAATTGCTAAAAGCTTAAAGTATATTGAAGCTTGAAGACAAGATGGAGTCAAAGCAAAAATATCATGGAAGTCTTCAAAGCTTAGGGTTGTAGGCTTAAGAGATATAATGTAAGTACTTCATGTTTTAAATATCTTATGGAAATATGTTAAAAGCTCTTCTAGGGTTATTCATTGACTTGGAGACCTTATTTAAAACTCTAGCAAATGTTTTATGAGAAATCAAAGCAAGAGAGCAAAAATGTTTTTGAAAACTAAAACTAAAAAAAAAAGTGGTCTGTCCAAATGACTGAGGTTGACTACCAGAAAAGTGAAGAATCACTTCAGAAGACTGAAGTTTTCATTCAGTCTACTGAAGAAATTCTTCAAAAGACTGAAAAATTAGTTCAGTCTGCTGAAGAATTTCCTGAAGGAATATAGAAGAGGCAGAATACCCTTAGAAGACTGAATCCTCAGTTTAGTTATCTGACCCTATGTCCAGACTAAATTTTTCTAAGTTTTAAGGTACTTCAAAAGACTGAACCTGACACTTCAGACTACTAAACATGGTTACCGATTAGAAATTTTAAATGTTTTAAATTTCAAATAAAGGTTTCTTGTGCCCCAAAATTTATGAAAACCTAAGAGATACTCCAAGTAATCTTGGGCAACACGAAATTACTTTTATAAGCATATAAATACAAGGTTTTGAAAATCAAATTAAAACGAAGAATTGAAAATTTTGTTTCAAAGATGAAAGCACACTTGCCCTTTCAAAGCTCTCTCTTGCTCACTCATTGCAAAATCTGATTTGCTGAGAATACTGAAGTGCTGATCCATCCTCCTTCGATTTCTACTGCTGATCCTCATCTAGAAAAGAATATTACTGAAATCATACTTGAGCTTCAATCTTATTTCAATTTGATATTTAAATATTGAAGTATCTAGTGTTTGAAATTGTACCAATCTGCCATATGTGAGAGTGTTATTGTACGCAAAGATTATCTATTGTTTCCCTTGTAGTGATTGAAGATTCCAAGTTGTTTGATCGTTGGATCAAGCATGGGGTATCACTTGGATAGGTATTGCCCTAGCCTATTGAAGGAGTCACCAAGTGTGGGGTATCGCTTGGAGAGGCATTGCTTTAGCCTAATGAAGGAGTGTCTAAGCATGGGGTATCGCTTGTAATGGTTTGTTCCACCTGAAAAGGAATGGTATAGTGGAATCCTTAGGTGGTATTGGCCTAAGGTGAGGACGTAGGCTGGGGATAAGCCGAGCCTTGTAAAAAATGTGGTGTCACTTTCTTTCCTTACTCTCTTTAAATTCCAGCAAATATTAACTACGTGATTGAACTTTAGTTTTGATCATAAAAATTATATGGATTAAATGTTAAATAAACTAAAGATTAATTTTATTTTGGGATTTGTGGAAATTGAAAAGAAGTACGCTAGTTGATTAATACAAATTGCAGAAACTATAAGGAAGTACGTTGATTGGTTAACACCCAAAACTCATTAACTGAAAGTTTATTTAAAGTCCGAGTTCTTGGAAGGAGTGTTGGATATCATATTGAGAAATCAATTTTATTCAATACAGGGCTTGAAACAAACTCATATATTCACAGGGCTACAAAAATTGAAACTTGTCAAAAAGCTGCTTACCATATCTTAATTAGGTATTTTATGGTTGATTACTTTAATAGAGAAATGGTTGGTTGAATGTTTAAGTTGTGTTTACTTGTGGTGTGTTAAGTATTGGTTTATGGATTGATTAAGTGATTAAAAAACTTTGACATGTGTTTGTTAAAGTAACAAGTGTAATGACCTGCTTACTTATCAAATAATAAAACATAATTAATAAGATGGTCAACCCGAACCCATAGGTAACGGGGACATACCTGACATATACAGCGGAAACCTAAATAGTAGTACAAATAATCACATTCATCACACCATATATTACATAATACTAGAGTTATCCACATTCCCAAACTGTATTTATTTACATTCTTCCAAAATATTTCAAAATACATCTAGGATCCCATAACCAAAACAATTCTAATCCTAGTACATTCCTTACCCTCCTAACGGGGTAATAGCACTGACTCAACGGCGGCCTCGACCTGCCGGTCTCTCTGGGTCTCCTAAAAAGTTAATTAATGTTGGGGGTGAGACACATCTCAGTAAGGGAAAATAAACTAAATGCAGTTGTGTGGCAACATGAACATTTAATGCAATTATACATATACAGTACATTTCATACATCTGTAGACATTTATCATAACATACTGAATAATCATATATTTTCATACTTGCTAATAAATCATATCGTACATAAAACATTTGTTATAACTGATAATACTAAAAACATACCCAGGATGAATAGCTAGCTGATGTCATGTATTACCCCCCATGACGGGTTGTGCAGTCCTGTTGACTTTTTGAGTCCGATCCCTATTTTGATGTTGACAATGCACATGTTTCTTACGTGCGTACTTAGCATTCGAATAGGTCCATTAATTTAGCACACACATAAGGCAACGATGATGGAAGCTTGCAGGACTTAAAGACTATATGATCAAGCGCATTTCGTGAAGTCAGAAGAGCAAAAAGACGAACACATTTGTTTTTAATTTGTATATACATTTATTTTTTATCTTTGGTTTGTAATATTGTATGCATCTGCATGATGTGTTTGAATGCTCAGAACGACCATAGATAGACCCTAGGGACCAGCACATCTCACAAAAAATTCTTTTTTAAATAGATCAAAATCATACAAAGTTTTTTGATTAGCTTTAGGGTCAAAATCGGGGCTAGAACGAAGTTTATGAAAACTTCGGTCTACCAACATCGAATTCTTTCGGTGTTATCAAAAGGAACCTAGAAATGACCTTAGGACACTCACTTATGCATACACATACTTGGTCATTTAAAATAGGGTGATCGTTGGCTCAAATAAGACCTAAATGCACGAGTTTTGCACTTTCGGTCAACCGACCCTCATAGTTCATTTGTAGCCTAGTCGACTGAACCTAGGTCCAGGTCAATGGTTGACCATGTCCCAGTCGACCAAACTCTTGTAGTTCAAATAGCCCCGGTTGACCGAACCTCCTAGGAAGTCAACTTTTGACCACCTGGTCAACCGAGCCCAAAATGTACTCCAACGCTCTAGTCAACCAAGGGTCCTTGGGAAATGCAACAACAACTTGGTCTACCGAACTTCTCAGTTCAAAATGTCCCGGTCGACTGAACTTCGCTGTTTTGAAAAATCACCTCTTCCGGTCGACCGAACCTTTAGTTCGTCTTCACCCTGGTCGACCGAACCGCACTAATTTCGAAAAATCGCCCTTCCTGGTTAACCGACCTTGAAGTTCAAAATTGGCCCAGTCGACCGAGCCATATGAACTTCAGTTGACCGAAAGTCTTCTGGTAGACCCGTGCTCTTGGGTTGGAATATTTTTTTAAGTGTTTAAAACATCATTAAAGTTAATTAAACTTTTCCAAAATACCGAGCGTTTCCCCAACGAGCATATTTTCCAAAAATTCTATAAATATCCCCTCATTACTCATATTAGCAACTTTGATTAACTCTAAAATTCTCTCTAATCCTCTGTTAATCAAAGTTCCCCCAACTTGATTTTATTGTAAAAATTTCTTCTTTGGGGCAAAATATTTTATTCAAATCTCTCCAACTCTCTTTCACTTATTTTATCTCAAAATCACTTTCAAAGAGAGTATTTTATTTTGGGCTTTATATTTGTATTTACATGCATATTCTCTCACTTGTAACTTACTTTTTGAAAATCAATCTTTGAGAGTATTGCTTGCATTTCTCCTGGATTATTTCCTTGATAAATATATTTTGGGAGAAGTTATCTACTGCACAAATATTCTATTGAGCTTAACTCCTAGATTCTCCAAGTATTTCTAACTTGCATAGATCTTTGATTGGAGAACAAAATACCCATTTTTCATATATATTCTATTTGTGCAAAAATCATTGAAAGAGAAAAACCTTAGGCTCTCCTATAGTGTTATTGAAATTTCTTTTTGGAGAAAACATTTATTAAGGTGTAAATATAGTTAAGCACCCTTACTCCCCTTAGCTTTATTTCACATCATTGGATTGAGTATTTGTATGAGCTTAGTGTGTACATCTTTTCTTGTATTTCAGAAGCATATTTTCATGTACAAAAATGGTTTTCATGTAATGGCTCGGTTCAGCCCGTTAATTGAACTGGGGACTCTCAGCCCCGTAAATGAGACCTGTTCAGTTCACCTCGAAATTGAAGTGGGGAGTCTCAACCTCGCAAGTGAGACTAGTTTGGCTCAGCCTAGTAATTGAGTTAGGATTTTCCTCGCCCCGTAAGGAGAGGATGTAAAAGGTTTTTGCTCTGCCCGAATAAGTAAGCAGGCATAGAGGAATCCTTGGGGGTAAGCCCAAGGCGAGGATATAGGCTGGTTTGACCGAACCCCGATAGAAAATCTGGTGTCGCTCTTTTTATCTTATTTAAATTCTTGCACTTTAATTTCAGCATGTGTATGAATGTTTATTTAATGTCGAAATTATTCTCATGCACACATTTGATTTAAATAAGATACTGCACATGTGTATGTTTGCTTTTATTGTTAAACTCGCTTTACATACACGTATACATTTTGAATGGGATATGGTACTGTGGTGAATCGACAAATTGGTTAAATTAGCCAAAAAGTTTTTAAAATCCAATTCACCCCCCCCCCCCTCTTGGGATCACACCAATTTCAACAATTGGTATCAGAGCCTCATTGTAGAAGGCTTAACTGCTTATGCATAAAGATTGCAATGGCTCAACTTTTCGGTGTATCCCAATTTTGAGGGTCAACGCTTTGCAAATCCTCCATTATTTTATTGCATAGATTTTATTGTGTTAAATCTGAAAATATGTTTGTAAAATCAAATGATTGGTGGATTTGGAAAGTATTCGTGTTTGTTATGCTTATCATATCCCATTGAAAATGTTTTCAAATTTCAAATTTCCCAAATTTTGAGTTCTTAATATTTAGTGCATGTGTGTTAGGGACATTTTACTGGTAAAATTTATTTGTCAAACACATATCCAGTAAAATCTGAAATTAATACTTTTACTGTTTGGATTTTTAATGAATTTTCAAAAATTACATCAGTATAAGTAGTTAAAAGAATCTAAGCACGTATTCAAATTGAAAGAGGGAGCACCTAGAAATTATTTTTCTATCCTGTTGTGCTCACAACATTTCTAGCTTAGATTTGGTTTTTGAATTCATTGTGGTGTGTGCTTAATTGCAGGTCTTCATTGAATATAATAAATGAAAATATTTTATTTGCCACAGTGTTTTAGGTTTTGCCATATGATCCCCATTCTTAAATTTATTTAATATCCTTGGATCTATATGGTTGCATTTTTCTATTCATACTTTGTGTCGTGCGTAAATGCTTAACTAGGAAAATGATGTTTGCTTAAGCTTTTAATTAAAGCTTCCTTTTCCGCAAGCATAAGCCCCCTGCATTTATTAAAAAACTTTAAGGGGATATATTTTTATACATATATATATATATATAAATACATATATATTTTTATACATATATTTATCTATATATATTTATATATATATACATTTATAAAAGCAAGAATTGAACTTATATAGAATATATTCTATGTATTGCTTGTATGCTGAAACGTCTTCATGACTGTGCTTGTATTGTCTTGAAATTTTGTGTCATGAAATCCTTTTTAAAGGGTGCTACATAACTGGTTCATGGATCATATGTAAAATGCATATGAACTTGTCAGACCACGCTTATGCTCAAACCTACTTTTTCTATCATATGTCGTGCGTGTTGAACTCAAATCTTTCACGAGTCTTATGATATGTTTAATTTGTCATGGTTTGTGGATAATCCTGGTCTGATCTTGTTTGTCATATGCTGTTTAATTTCTTAATGACCAGTTATGAAAATTTTTTTGTGCTTAACTGCCATATATCTTTAAAACAGTTATAAAATTTTTATGCCCAACTACTACATCACATAAGGGGAGAGTTTTTCAAAAAGGGGGAGTACTCTTTGCTAAGTTTGTTTTAAATGATTAATCTTTTCTACTTAGCTTTTCTCTTTTGTTGATGAAAAAAGGGGGAGAATATTTTTTAGCAAAATGTTTATGACCATAGGGGCAAATATCTTGAGTGGCAAAAACATAGGGGCAAATTTCTGAGCATGTGCTTTAATGAAAAATTTAAATGCATGATTATTTGTAATGTCTTCTTTTGTGAATATGCCTGAGCTTTATTGTTTATATTTTATGTTATGCACATTCTTAGGGGGAGCCTTTTCAGGTTGTACCCATTTTGCTCTGATGCATTTGTCATCATAAAAAAGGGGGAGATTGTTGACTTCTTGAGTCTGATCCCTATTTTGATGTTGACAATGCACATGTTTCTTATGTGTGTACTTAACATGTGAACAGGTCCATTAATTTATCATACACATAAGGCAGCGATGATGGAAACTTGCAGGACTTAAAGACTATATGATCAAGCGCATTCCGTGAAGTCGGAAGAGCAAAAAGACGAAGACATTTGTTTTTAAATTGTATATGCATTTATTTTTTATCTTTGGTCTGTAATATTGCATGCATTTGCATGATGTGTTTGAATGCTCAGAACAATCGCAGATAGACCCTAGGGACCAGCACATCTCACCAAAAACTCTTTTCTAAATAGACTAAAATCATACAAAGTTTTTAGAATAGCTTAAGGTCAAAATCGAGGTTAGAACGAAGTTTGCGAAAACTTCGGTCGACCAACACCAAATTCTTTTAGTGTCTTCAAAAAGGACCTAGAAATGACCTTAAGACACTCACTTATGTATACCCATACTTGGTCATTTAAAATAGGGTGATCGTTGGCTCAAACAAAATCGAAATGAACAAGTTTTGCACTTTCGATCGACCGACCCTCATAGTTCATTTGTAGCCCGGTCGACCGAACCTAGGTCTAGGTCAACGGTTGACCATGTCCCAGTTGACCGAACTCTTGTATTTAAAATAGCCTCAGTCGACCAAACCTCCTAGGAAGTCAACTTTTTGACCACCTGGTCGATCGAGCCAAAAATGTACTCCAACGCTCTAGTCGACCGAGGGTCCTCGGAAAATGCTCCAACAACCTGGTCAATCGAACTTCTTAGTTCAAAATGTCCCGGTCAACCGAACCTCGCCATTTTGAAAAATCACCTCTTCCGTTCAACCTAACCTTTAGTTCATTTTCACCTTGGTCAACCGAACTGCGCTAATTTGGAAAAATCCCCCTTCTTGGTCGACCAACTCTGAAGTTCAAAATTGGTCCGATCGACCGAGCCATATGAACTTCAGTCGACCAAAAGTCTTCTGGTCGACCAGTGCTCTCAGGTTAGAATATTTTTTAAGTATTTAAAACATCATTAAAGTTAATTAAACTTTTTCAAAATACCGAGCGTTTCCCCAATGAGCATATTTTCCACAAACTCTATAAATACCCCCTCATTACTCAGATTAGAAACTTTGATTAGCTCTAAAATTCTCTCTAATCCTCTATTAATCAAAGTTCCCCCAAGTTGTTTTTATTGCAAAAATTTCTTCTTTGGGGCAAAATATTTTATTCAAATCTCTCCAACTCTCTTTCACTTGTTTTATCTCAAAATCACTTTCAAAGAGAGTATTTTATTTTGGGCTTTATATTTGTATTTACATGCATATTCTCTCACTTGTTACTTACTTTTTGAAAATCAATATTTGAGAGCATTGCTTGCATTTTTCATGGATTATTTCCTTGATAAATACATTTTGGGAGAAGTTATCTATTGCACAAATATTCTATTGAAATTAACTCCTAGATTCTCCAAGTATTTCTGACTTGCATAAATCTTTGATTGGAGAACATAATACCCATTTTTCATATACATTCTATTTGTGCAAAAATCATTGAAAGAGAAAAACCCTAGGTTCTCCTATAGTGTTATTGAAATATTTTTTTGGAGAAAACATTTATTAGGGTTTAAATATAGTTAAGTACCCTTACTCCCCTTAGCTTTATTTCACATCATTGGATTGAGTATTTGTATGGGCTTAGTGTGTACATCTCTGCTTGTATTTCAGAAGTATATTTTCATGTACAAAAATGGTTTTCATGTAATGGCTCGGTTCAACCCGTTAATTGAACTGGGGACTCTCAGCCCCGTAAATGAGACCAGTTCAGTTCACCTCGAAATTGAACTGGGGAGTCTCACCCTCGCAAGTGAGACTAGTTTGGCTCAGCCTAGTAATTGAGCTGGGATTTTCCTCGCCCCGTAAGGAAAGGATGTAAAAGGTTTTTGCTCCGCCCGGATAAGTAACCAGGCATAGTGGAATCCTTGGGGGTAAGCCCAAGGCAAGGATGTAGGCTGGTTTGGCCGAACCTTGATAGCAAATCTGGTGTCGCTCTTTCTATCTTATTTTAAATTCCTGTACTTTAATTTCAGCATGTGTATGGATGTTTATTTAATGTCAAAATTATTCTCATGCACACATTTGATTTAAATAAGATCTTGCACATGTGTATGTTTGCTTTTATTATTAAACTCGCTTTTCATACACGTATACATTTTGAATGGGATATGATACTGTGGGTGAATCGGCGAATTGTTTAAATTAGCCAAAAAGTTTTTAAAATCCAATTCACCCCCCCTCTTAGGATCACACCAATTCCAACAAACCCGAAAGCGGGACCCACCAATGACTAGCCGACCACTGCCGAGTCAAAAATTTCTGTAAGTACAATGGGCCCACCGCACCCTGGTCCGAACTGCCAAGTGGATGTCTACAACTCTACATCTAAAGCCACACCGACTATCCATCTCCCACCCTCTCGTGGGGTTGTTAGTACAAGTCTGAACATAGATATCTGATCTATATAGCTACGATACCGAGCTCCTAAAACTGAACTAAACTAACATCCGGGTTCTGATAACATATAGTACATGATATCATAGCAGCCTCGTGCCGATCATTTCATAAAGACGGCCTCGTGCCGAACATTTCATAAATACGATCTCGTGTTGAACATTTCATAAATACAACCTCACATTGAAATCATACATAAATACGGCCTCGCGCCGAAATCATTTCATATATGTATATCATTATGAAAATAATCAATTTATCATGTACTTTCAACTTCATAATGTACCTTATTCTTTCATAATTTCTCAAAACATATTTCATTCATATCATTGTCATATCATCATATTTTTCCATGTAAAATAATATTTATGCCACACATTTGTTGTATAAAAACCATGCATTGTATTCTAAAATCATAGTTTTTGACATCTCATACATACATATTCTTTTCAACACATTAGCAATATTTTTCCTAAATATACAATTTCCTTCGTAATATATAGATATAATACATGCCTTTATGAAAGTAAATTTACTCGTACATAATAATAATTTGCATGGAAAATAACTTTTTTAGTTTATTCCCTAACCTGACTACTAAGAAAAGCCCTTATAAACTCTAGTCTCACAAAAATCTCAATACTAAACTTCAGTATTTTCACGTGTATATCATTTCTTATAACTACCATAAGACCAAATTTGACTTAAAAAGCCTTACCTTAACTCAGGGATGATTTCCAACTTGCTTTCACCAACGATCCACTCTGACAGATTTGGAGAGAACTTTCCTAGGAGCGTCGTGGTGGCTTCAAATCGTTGAACCGACCGAAATCAGGACCGAAATCGAAGAGAGGAGAGAGAAAAATCGTACGGAGAGAGAGAGAATGAGAGAGATTTCTTAATTTAGAAGTTAAAATTTGGGTTTTTTATATTTATAGGACTGGATTTGTCAACGAGCCACGTCATTTCGTTGACGAGTCCTTCAATAATTTCGTCGACAAAACTCACTCCTCGTCGATGAAATTTAGACTGCTCAAAACCTCTCTCAGTATTTCCTCGTCAACGAATCTGGGCTTTGTTGACGAGGCCCTCTTATACCCTTGAAGACGAATCCCCTGTGTTCGTCGACGAGGCCCTGATATTTTTCCCCTGGTTATTAGGTCCAAAATGCATTGTCATCGATGAAGTCGACTTCCTCCTTCTATTTCTGTTTTCGTTTTCCTTCCTCTTTATTATCTAAATCTCATTATTATTTGGGTTGTCACATTCTCCTTTCCTTATAAAATTTCGTCCTAAAAATTTACTATTCATATAATTCATCATCCCTTAGTAGGAAAAATGGTCTACTTATTTTATTACTTACTCTCACTTATGGCAGAAGAATACCGTGGTTACATTTCAAGTCCTGGGAGATTACATATACAAAAGAAAAATTTTCCTCAAAACTAAAAT
The DNA here is from genome assembly GCF_029873635.1 of Malania oleifera. Lineage (NCBI taxonomy): Eukaryota > Viridiplantae > Streptophyta > Magnoliopsida > Santalales > Ximeniaceae > Malania > Malania oleifera. The sequence continues at coordinate 109,660,437 of NC_080421.1, read as the reverse complement.
ACCTCTTACTACTAGAATATTACATGTACCTACAAAAGAAACATTACATATTACTCACATTTCTTAATTACATCTGATCTTCCTAGAACAGTTGCGGGTATTTTTGTCTAATCTGCTCCTCGAGTTCCCAAGAAGCCTCTTCTACTACATGATTCCTCCATAGAACCTTTACTAAAGGAATTTTCTTATTACATAGTTCCTATTCCTTTCTTTCCAGAATCTGCACCGGTACCTCCTCATATACTAGCGAATCACTGAGCTCTAACTCACCATAACTGATAATATGAGAATGATCTGGGACGTATTTCCTCAACATAGATACATGGAACATGTCGTGCATCCTGGATAGTGTCCGTGGCAAAGCTAGCCTGTAGGCCACCAGCCCCACTTTCTCTAAAATCTCAAATGGACCGATAAACCTAGGGCTGAGTTTACCCTTCCTACCAAACCTAATAACTCCTTTTAACGGAGCTATCTTAAAAAATACATGACCACCCACATCAAACTCCAAATTCCTACGGCGATTGTCAGCATAACTCTTCTATTGGCTCTGAGCTGCACTGATTCTTTCCCTGATGAGCCGAACCTTATCCTACGCCTGCTGTACCATCTCTGGACCCACAACTCACCGCTCACCCATCTCATCCCAATACAAAAGAGATAAGCATCTCTTGCCGTATAAAGCCTCAAACGGTCCCATGCCAATACTGGACTGGTAAGTATTATTATACGCGAACTCTACCAGTGGCATGAACTGAGTCCAGCTACCTTCAAAGTCTAATACACACGCTCGGAGCATATCTTCTAGTATCTGTATCATCCTCTCAGTATGTCCATCTAACTGAGGATGGAATGCTATGCTAAACGATAACTGAGACCCCATAGCCTCCTATAAGCTCCTCCAAAATCGTGACATGAAACACGGGTCTCAATCTGACACTATGGATACTAGCACTCCATGGGAACGAACTATCTCCTGAACATAAATCTCTGCCAATCAGCCAAGAGAGTAGTTGATCTTAATAGGGAGAAAATGGGCGGACTTAGTCAATTGGTCTACTATCACCCAAATCGCATTCTAGCCATGTGATGTCGACGGTAGTCCTGAAATGAAGTCCATGGATTTATGATCCCACTTCCACTCTGGGATAAATAGTGGCTACAACTGACCTGCTGGCCTCTGGTGCTCATCTTTTACCGGCTGGCATGTCAAGCACTGGGCTACATACTCAGCAATCTCTCTCTTCATACCACTCCACCAATAAAACTCTCGCAGATCCTTGTACATTTTCGTACTACCGGGATGAACTGTATACAAGGATCCATGAGCCTCATCCGAAATAGTCTTCTTGATGTCAACATTAGTAGGAACACATAATCTCGAACGGAACCACAAAACTCCGTCATATGAAATGCAAAATTCCTCCCCCTGACCATTCTGCACTCTATCCATTACCTCTACCAATTCTAGGCCTTCTTTTTGGGCGGCTTTAATTCTTTCCTGCAGAGTAGGCTGTACCACTAGACTGGCGATGCATATTGGAGTATTACTCTCTATCAATTCAATTCCAAGTCTCTCTAGATCCATCATGATCGGATGTTGGATCTCCATAGCCCTCAACGCTGATTTCCTAGATTTCTTGCTCAGTGCATCAGCTACCACATTTGCTTTCCTTGGGTAGTAATTGATAGTACAGTCAAAATCCTTAATCAACTCTAACCACCTTCTTTGCCTCATATGCAATTCCTTCTGGGTGAAGAAATACTTTAAGTTCTTGTGGTCAGAGAAAATCTCGCACTACTCGCCGTATAGGTAATGCCTCCAAATTTTCAATGCATGTACCACTGCAGCCAACTCAAGATCATGGGTAGGGTAGTTCTTTTCGCATTCTTTCAACTGTTTGGACGCATATGCCACCACCCTGTCATGCTGCATCAACACACAACCAAGTCCCTTTAAGGACGCATCACTATAAATAGTATACCCCTCACCCCCAGACGGGATGATCAGTGCCAGCACTGTGACTAGCCTCTGCTTCGGTTCTTGAAAACTCTGCTCACAGCTGTCGTCCCACTTAAATCTAGCATTCTTTCTAGTCAATCGTGTCAGAGGCCCTGATAAAGCTGAGAATCCCTCAACGAAACGACGATAATAACTAGCTAACCCCAAGAAACTCCTGATCTCCTGAACGTTCCTCGGTCTAACCTAATTCACTACCACCTCAATCTTACTTGGATCTATAAAAATTCTGTCTCTTGAGATAACATGCCCCAAAAACATAACTTTCTCGAGCCAGAAGTCACATTTGCTGAACTTCGCATACAACTTCTTTTCCCTGAGCATCTGTAAGACCTGCCTCAAATGTACTTCATACTCCTCATAGCTCCTCGAATAGACCAATACATCATCAATAAAAACAACCAAAAACTGATCTAGGTATTGGTGGAAAACTCTTTTCATTAAGTCCATAAATACCGCAAGACCATTCGTCAAACCAAATGGCATAACTAGGAATTCGTAATGCCCATACCTGGTCCTAAAAGCTATCTTCGATACATCCTCTGCCCTCACCTTTACCTGATGGTAACCTGATCTAAGGTCAATTTTAGAATATACCCATGTACCCTGGAACTGATCAAACAAATTATCGATACGGGGTAAAGGATACTTTTTCTTTATTGTCTCTTTATTAATCTCTTTGTAATCTATACACATCCTCATAGACCCGTCCTTCTTTTTCACAAACAGTGGTGGAGCTCCCCATGGAGATGCCCTAGGTCATATAAAGCCCTTATCAAGCAAATCCTGCAACTGATATTTCAGTTCTGCTAACTCTGACGGCGCCATTCGATACGGTGCTTTAGAGATAGGCGCTGTACCTGGAAGTAGATCAATGGAAAAATCTACCTCTCGATTAGGTGGCAAACCTGGTAATTCATCCAGGGAAACATCTGCAAACTCCTATACCACTGGCATACTGGTGAGCTTCACTTCATTCCCTATTGCTTCCTTATTAAAGGCCATAAACCCTTGACAACTATTCAAGAGTAGTTGTCTTGCTTGAATAGCTGAGATCATAAGAGGTAAAGATTGCACTCATGACCCTGTAAATCTAAATTTTGGTTTCCCTGGAGGTCTGAATATCACTTCTCTTGCACGTAGTCTATAATAGAAAAATTAGCTACTAGCCAATCCATGCCAAAGATGATATCAAGCCCATGCATATCCAACACTACCAAATCAGTAGATAGAATCCTCCCCTGAATATCAACTGGGCAACTACGGAGCATCCTACTACATCTTACCGCTAACTCAGTCGGTGTAGCCACTAATAGTTCAATATCTAGTGATTGCATTTCCACCTCACACAGTTTAACACACCCCACATAAACAAAAGAGTGTGTGGCACCTTAATCAAATAACGCAGTGACTTTAAATAAAAACATACTAATCATGCCTGTCACCACATCGCTGGCTACCTCAGCATCACCCAACGTCAGAGCGAAAACCCTAGCTAGAGCCATGTTCCCATGCTGGCCTCCACGTGGCGCTTGATAGACTCCATGACCAGGTCTAGGGGCAAGAGTAGGAGCTGCACCAATCTGAGTCTGACAATCCCTCATCATATGCCCTGGCTCCCCACAACGATAGCAAACACCTCACCCCGCACGACACTCTCCCAAGTGCCTTTTCCCACAAGTAGGGCAAGCTGGAGGTGGTTGCATACCCTGAAAGCCACGAGTCCTAGACTCCTACCTCTGGTCTCTATAGTAGCCACCCCTCTTCCATGAACCACGTCCAACCCCCTGCTGAGAACCAAAAGAGATGGACCTATTCTTCTGTCTCTGCTCCTCGGCCTACAATTGTTTACCAATCTCTGCTATAGTGGCTCTATCAACCAACTTGGCAAAATCCTGCAACTTCAAAATCGACACTTGCTTGTATATCTCTCTCCTTGGGCTTCTTTCAAACTGTCTACTTTCTTCACCTTATCTGGAATGATGTATGGAGAGAAGCGGGATAACTCAATAAACCTCGCCGCGTACTGCTGCACTAACAGCTGTCCCTGCTTCAGATTCAGGAACTTCTCAATCTTAGCCTCTCTGGACGAGGCTGGAAAATACCTGTCAAACAATATTTCTTTAAACCGCTCCCATGTCATCTCCACAGCTACTATCCTCTGCTGCTTTAATAATCTCACCGCCGACCACCATTTCTCGGCCTCTCCAGTCAGTTTATATGTGGCAAATAGTACCCTCTTCTCTTCCGAACACTATAGCACTATAAATACTTTCTCTATCTCCTGCACCCAGTTTTCAGCGACTGCAGGATCTATTCCTACTGAGAAAACCAGAGAACTCATCTTAATAAACTTCTCAATTGAGCTACCATGCCCTGCCGATGGACCACCTTGTTCCTTCAAACTCCTGGCAATTTTTGCCACAACCTGCTATGCCACGCTGCATAAGACGGCATCAGAATCACTACCTACAATGCTCGAGGGTCCAGCACCCTCACTCTCACTAGCGTGGGCACTATTGCCACCAAGGCCCATCCTGAAAAATAAGTAACTTAACTCAAAACCCCCTTCTCTATACATATCATCCAACTTATATAATATTTTCTCCTAATTAATTCATCTCTCATGATCTCAATTCAAGGTTCAATCCTGCAACCTAGATACCCAACCCGACGATAGTTTACCATGAATTTCTTGAAATCGTCACCCCTGGAAAATCACACAAACCACCACGGAAGTCCTACATCTAAACTACAAAACCAGACCTCAAATTCCCTTATCCTATACTCTGGTATTATTACTGCTGTATTCTAGAATCTACAGAACCTAGTATCCTAGGCTCTGATACCAAACTGTAACAACCTGCTTACTTATTAAATAATAAAACATAATTAATATGATGGTCAACCCGAACCCATAGGTAACAGGGACATACCTGACATATACAGCGGAAACCTAAATAGCAGTGCAAATAATCATATTCATCACACCATATGTTACATAATACCAGAGTTATCTACATTCCCAAAATATTGTATTTATTTACATTCTTCCAAAATATTTCAAAATACATCTAAGATCCCATAACCAAAACAATTATGATCCTAGTACATTGCTTACCCTCCTACCGGGGTAATATCACTGACTCAACGGCAGCCTCGACCCGCCAATCTCTCTGGATCTACTAAAAAGTTAATTAATGTTGGGGGTGAGACACATCTCAATAAGGGAAAATAAACTAAATGCAGTTGTGTGGCAACATGAACATTTAATGCAATTATACATATACAATACATTTCATATATCTGTAGACATTTATCATAACATACTGAATAATCATATATTTTCATACTTGCTAATAAATCATATCGTACATAAAACATTTTTTATAACTAATAATATTGAAAACATACCTAGGATGAATAGCTAGCTGATGTCATGCATTACCCCCCATGATGGGTTGTCCAGCCCGAAGGCGGGACTCGACAATGGCTGGCCGACCACTGCCGATTCAAAAATTTTTGTAAGTACGATGGGCCCGCCGCACCCTGGTCTGGACTACCAGGTGGACATCTACAACTCTACACTGAAAGTCACACCGACTATCCATCTCCCACCCTCTCGTGGGGTTGTTAGCACAAGTCTGAACATAGATATCTGATCTATATAGCATGGTACCGAGCTCCTGAAACTAAACTAAACTAACATCCGGGTTCTGATAACATATAGTACATGATATTATAGCGGCCTCGTGCCGATCATTTCATAAAGACGTTCTCGTGCCGAACATTTCATAAATACGGTCTTGTGCTGAACATTTCATAAATACGGCCTCGTGCCAAAATCATACATAAATATGGCCTCGCACCGAAATCATTTCATATATGTATATCATTCTGAAAATAATCAATTTATCATGTACTTTCAACATCATAATGTACCTTATTCTTTCATAATTTCTCAAAACATATTTCATTCATATCATTGTCATATCATCATATTTTTCCATGTAAAATAATATTCATGCCACACATTTTCTGTATAAAAACCATACATTGTATTCTAAAATCATAGTTTTTGACATCTCATACATACATATTCTTTTCAACACATTAGCAGTATTTTTCCCAAATGTACAATTTCCTTCGTAATATACAGATATAATACATGCCTTTCGGAAAGAAAATTTACTCATACATAATAATAATTTACATAAAAAATAATTGTTTTAGTTTATTCCCTTACCTGGCTACTAAGAAAAGCCCTTATAAACTCTGGTCTCACACCCGTAGGATTTCCTAATCAATACCCTGAAAATGAAAACTCTCAGTACTAAACTTCAATATTTTCACGTGTATATCATTTCTTATAACTACCGTAAGACCAAATTTGGCTTAAAAAGTCTTACCTCAACTCAGGGATGATTTCCAACCTTCTTTCACCAACGATCCGCTCTTACAGATTTGGAGAGAACTTCCCCAGCAGCGTCGTGGTGGCTTCAGATCGTCAAATCGAGGGAAATCCGGCTCAAAATCGAAGAGAGGAGAGAGAGAAACCGTAAGGAGAGAAAGAGTGAGAGAGATTTCTTAATTTAGAAGTTAAAATTCAGGTTTTTGATATTTATAGGACTGGATTCATCAATGAGCCACGTCATTTCATCGACGAGTCCTTCAATAATTTCGTTGACAAAACTCACTCCTCGTCGACGAAATTCAGATTGCTCTAAACCTCTCTCAGTATTTCCTCGTCGACGAATCTGGGCTTTGTCAATGAGGCCCTCTTATACCCTCGTCGATGAATCCCCTGTGTTCGTTGACAAGGCTTTGATATTTTTCCCCCGATTATTATTTCCAAAATGTATTGTCGTCGACGAACACGAAGTCGACTTCCTCCTTTTTTTTCTGTTTCCATTTTCCTTCCTCTTTATTATTTAAATCCCATTATTATTCGAGTTGTCACAACAAGTGCTTAAGAATTCTTGAAAAGAATTAAAAGAAAATTTTAAATAACCCAATTCACCCCCCTCTTGGGATTACATCTCAACTTTCAGGAAACAATGTAATAACCTGAACATGGAAAATAAAATAAAAATAAATAAAGGAAAAAGGGGGAAAAAAAAAAAGAAGGAAAAGGATTTTTAAAAGAGTTAGGGGGGGATTTGTCGACAAACCAGCTGGCTTCATCAACGAACATCTTTCTTTGGCCCGTTGATGAAGATTTACAGCAAGAGGTTTCAGATATTACTGAGATTCATTAATGAACTCACGACTTCATCGATGAATCTTCTTCTTTGGATCGTCGATGAATCCACGTATCTCATCGACAAAGCCCGACCTATAAATAGTGTTTCTTTCATTTTAAGTGACGTTTTCTCTCTCCTCATGCCTCTCTCTCTACCCTACGGTTCCCCCACTCTCTCTCTTTGATTCTGGCTCCATTAAAGCCTGGATTGATTATCAGAAACCACCACAAGGTTCTTGGGAAGATTCTCTGCAACTTAAGTGGAGCATATTTTCAGTTTGGAGTTCTTGGGCACCACTCCAAAACCAGGATAACTAGGAAATTTTTAATATTAAATTAAGTATTCGGAATGTGTGGGCCTAAGAGATGTTAAATGACAAATATACTAGGATTAAACTAATTAAGTTAGGATTTTTGGAATATAGGGTTTCATTTCCTATTCAATTTAAGCAGAATATTCGAGCAACGGGTAAGGGGAATTAATTATAGCAAGTTTTACTAGGTTTGAACTAGATAAATTCAATTATACAAATTTATATATTTAGATATGATTTTCTGAATAGTTAGGCATTTGGGAAAATAATTATTTTTGGTATATATTATATATGGGAAAAATTGTGTGACATGAATATAATTTTCATAAATTATCTGGTTGCGAATACTGGCTATTGTGAATGCTAAATGGTGATAAAAACTGACAGTTTGTGAATAATGGCTTGTTGTGAATACAGTTTATTTGTGAACATGGATTAGCGACTTGTGATTACTGTGTGGTGAATAATTTGATGTGTGTGAATGGGTCATTTTGTGTGGTTATTCATGTGTATCACAATATAACGTTGGCAAGCCTAAGGAGTTCGTTATATTGCCTAGATGTAATCACGATATAACATTAGAAGGCTCAAGGAGTTCGTTATATTGTCATTATATATTGGGGTAGAACATTGGCAGGCCTGAGGAGGTTGTTCTACTGATATACTATGGATAGGTCAATGTGGAAGTATGACAGTGATGATTGGTGGGGAAGACCTTGTACAGATTCCTATGTGGATGTGAATCTTGTGTGGACAGTATTCCCTATGAGGATGTGAGTCATGTGTGGACAATATTGCCTGTGTGGACTGTATTTTCTTGTGTGGATAATTGATGTGAAATGTGATACATGGTATGTGAATTTAATTGTACGTATATTTATGGTAAAGTAAAACTCTCCATCCGAGGGCTTACTGAGAAAGGTGAGTGTTCTGGTAATTTTCAATCTAGTACCAGAACAGAGGGAAACTACTTGTACGGGCGAGTAATTTTTCCTATTCTCAGAGACTTTGCCTATATACATAACCCGGGGGCTTACTGAGTAAGGTGAGTGCCCTAATATTAGTATTAGAGCAGAGGGAAGCTACTTGTTTGGGTTGCTAATCTTGTCTATTCTCGGGTTCTGTCATTAAAAATATTTATGTATGTGAGTGAAATATGTATGTGCTTCCTTTACTGATGTTGAATAGCAAATGATTATATTTTGTATTTATTAAACTCCTTGCCACACACTGTTATGAGTTATTCTTTCTTACTAAGATGTGTCTCACCCTAGCAAATGATTACATTTTTAGGTCGGCCATCAGGCAATCGAGCTTAAAGCTCCGGGTAGGGTAGTATTTTTGGTAAATTATGGGGTGAATGTAAAAACAATTATGTATACTTTATGTTTTAAATACTGGAATGTAATATAAACAAATGGATGTTGTTGTTTTATATGGAATTTATAGATAGACTCTGGTATTTAAATTGAGGTCGTTTATTTATTTCCGCTACATGATTGTAGTTTATGATATCAGAAACAGGTGAATGAAATACGTAACTTTCGAGCCCCACTAAGGAGCGAGAGGTGGAGGAAGGGATAAAATATGACACTAGATCAAGATAATTGCATTAAGAATTAATGATGATGCTAAAAAAGACCTTCCTACTAAGAACAAGAAGAAGGGATAAAAGATGACACTAGGTCAAGATAAGTTAAAATGGGTCTTTCAACAAAGCTCACTCCCAATTCTAAAAAATAGGAGGGATAGAGATTCTCTCAAATGTCATGTGATCCGTTTGACTTCAATTCTAAACACAAATGTTTTGTATGAACCCTTAAGATTCCTCACAATCATATCCCACTTGAATCCTTTATCTGATTACTAATGACATGTTTAATGGATGAGAGCTACAGCATAGGTATCATATAACTATCAAGCTAAACTCTAGTCCCTATTACCTTTTAACTCGATGAGCAGTTACATTTTATCGTTGACTATTATGCTAATCCTCTTTTTGGGCTTAATATAATCTCTTGACTATTATGCTAATCCTCTTTTTGGGCTTAATATAATCGCCACAAGATTATCAATTTGTCTTTTACGACGCCCTTCTATAGGCGCACGTAGATAATATACTTATTATCATTTTGTCATTTTTTTCTCAACCTTTTTTTAATATTTTTCAATTCCCAAGCCCACCCTTTTAATGCAGAAAGTATGGAAGAACATGCAAGCCCATACACATGCTCAAGAAGTGAGCAATGACATGCATGATACTTAAAAAATTGGGCATTTATTATGAGTGGACAAGTGGGGGGAGCAACACAGGAAGATGATTGGAAGATATTTGCTGCCCCCAAAGGTCGTCGGCTGTGACTTTCATTTCAATTCTAGTGGCCTTAATACAACCAGACCAAAAGGCAAACAATAATTAACCATAATTAATGGCTGGCTAAGTTAATTAATTATGTTCGTTAATTAGAGTTTAATCCTCCTGTATACTGCATGCAAGCTAGTGCGCACCCAATCCCTCCTTGCTTTTGCATGAAAGTTCAGTGTCATTCGTGAACAAGCACGACTTTCGTTATGCATGAATCCAACCAGCCAGTAATTACTTAACACGCTTAAGAAATGAATAATAAATAATATATGTGAGCTGATCGTTTCTTGAGTGAATCTTACTCATATGTCATTGGATCTTTAGATTACATTTCCTGTGCTCACGGATTAATCTTACCTATCTACTTGGCGAGCAAGGATTTTAAACTATTTGTCTCTTAGACCTTTGGAACTCGAAAAATATTAAAGAAATAAAAGAAGAATATCAAAGTTCCATGCTTTCATATTGGACTACCAAATTAACTAAGAAAGAAGATGAAAAATACAATAAATTCATGAACAAAATTTTGATTTACACATCATTAATATTTAATTTTCTTAATTTTTAGTTATACAAAACAGACTTTTATTTTTAATACAATTTTTAATATAAAAGAATGTAAGATATATCTCCCAAAGGATATGTCCCACATGAATGATATGGGTCCCACATGAAGGATACATGTCCCATATGATAAAGGATATTGAATGGTTATTAATGGGTTAACTAAAAACTTAGCTTAGAAATAAATGAGATAATTATGGTTGGAAGTTTAAAGGGTATTCCTATATTATATTCATTAGCTACTGTTATGGAGAGTAGCTGTAAGGGCAAGTTAACATCAAGTTAAGTTAAGGAAAAGAGAGCTAAAGAAGAAGAAAACTAAGCTCAAAAGCTTTAAGGATTAGCTTAATAGTGATGTTAGCTGCAAGGTGAAGGAAAGGAAAGAAGAAAGGCATATAGGAATTGTCCTCTCTCTACCTCTGTTCTCTGATCATCAGTCAATCTCATAAATTTAGTGAAGGAGAGAAAGAAATCGAGGAAAAGTGAGAGAAACGATTTCTACGGCTTCTCCGGGTGTTCTTCTCAATCGATTTAATATGGCTAATTTCGGTATGTAAAGTTTATCCTATGATTTATTTATTTTTTGCATGAAGGTATATGATGTGAAGTTCATGATAGTTGAAGATCCTGTTAGCTACAGCATATAAAGTTTTTCTTACATGTGGTATCAGAGCCATGGTTGAAATTATTATGATCTTCCTTTCATGATAAAGATCGTTTCTTTTAACCCCTTACGATCTGGTTATGGCTTCATATGAAAGTTTGTGTTCATGATATTTTCTGGAATCAAACTGAAAATTCGTATGGTAAACGATTCTTGAAAATGTATGAGATATTAGATGAATTTATGGAAGTTTTTTCTTGGTCTGAAAATTATGGTTTCGAACTATGAGTTTGATGTTCGAACAAAACCGTCGACGGTTTTGTTGGACTCTCAGAAGCCATCAATGGATTGAGATACCGAGAGCAGATTTTCTGAGCTTTAGAAAACCGTCGATGATTTTTCCCTGTACGGTGACATTAAAGTAGGGCTGCTGAATGATATGCATGCAAATTATTTTATTACTTGATTAATTATGGAACACTCACATGTTATGCATGCACAAGCTAGAGAATTTTGTAATGAAAGTAGGCTAGTAAAACTCTTACATTGGGGAATTGATTATCTTCTGTAAATTATGGATAAATTTTTGCTGAGTAAGGAATCAATTAATGTTTCTATTATGGTTAGCATGTTGTCACCAAAGTGATCTTACTGAAAAAAGTTGTAAACATTGAATTGAAATATAATCTTGCAAAAAATATAACAGAATGGTTATTGGAACATTATGGTTGACCCAAAGGTGCCCCAACTTTCAAGTAATCATTGAATTAGTCAGAATAATTGGAAGAATGACAGTGAGATTGGGATGCATGCCCAAAGGTGACAGATCAATCGAACTTTATAAAGGTTATCAATTATGCCCGGGTGGGTGAAAATCAACAGTAAATGTAAATGTTAATATATATATATATATATATATATATATATATATATATTACATAAGTTGATCCAAAGATTGAATGCAATTTACTAATGAAATGTTTTACTCAAAGCATTAATGTAGTGAGCATTTTGTGGTATTGCAGTGTCTGTTCTTGTTTCACTTCATTTGTTGGCTTCTTCTATTCTGATCTTCAATGGGACAAATTTCTCTGACTAGAATGAACAAATTTAGTTTCACCTTGGTGTTCTAGATCTAGACTTAACTCTGTGAATGGATAAACCGACTACTATTATAGAAACTAGCAGTTCGGAGTAGTGAGTTTTGTTTAGGTCATGGGAAGGGTTGAACAGATTAAGTATGATGTTCATGTGGATGTGTATAGCAAACAATATAAAATCAACACTTAACTAGAAAATGCAGAGGAATATCTTAAGGCTGTAGAGGATAGATTTCGTTCAGCAGATAAGTCCTTTGCAGGGAGGTTAATGGCTAAAGTGACCACAATGAAGTTTGATGGTAGTAAAGGAATGAATGCACATGTCCTTTATATGACTAATCTGGCTGCTAGACTTAAAACTCTGGGAATGAATGTGGATGAAAGCTTTCTTGCTCAGTTTATTTTGAACTCTTTGCCTCCTCAATACAGGCCTTTTCAGATTCACAATTAAAGAAAAATGGAATGTGAATGAATTGGAAAGCATGTTGATTCAAGAAGAGGCAAAACTTAGACAATAAGGACAATATTCAATTAATTTCATTAGTCATGCAGTTGGAAGTAAAGGAAAGAAATCAAAGAAAGGTTTAAAGAGGGATCCCCTAGAGGTAGTCGGTTCTTCTTATGGTAATGAGGCTCATAAGAAGGAACATTATCGACCAAAGTGTTACTTTTGTCGTGGCTATGGGAATTTAAAGAAAAGTTGCCCAAAATGTAAAGCCTTGTCAAATTTGGAAAAGAAAGGTAATCTTTTAGCTTATGTATGTTTCAAATCAAACATGATACAAATTCCTTATAACACATGGTGGATTGACTATAGTTCTACTGTTCAAGTTTAAAATTCAATGCAGGGATACCTTACGATCCAGAGCGTAAAGGAAAATTAACACTTCATAGTCTTGGGGAATGGAAATAAAGTAATTGTTATGGGTGTTGGAACTTTTTGGTTGTATCTACAATTGGGTCATTGTTTAGACCTGTTTGATACTTTTTATGTTCCAAATATTTCTAGGACCTTAATTTCCATGTCCATATTAGATAATGATGGTTATGGTTTGTACTTTGAACATAAAGGTTTTCGTCTAACGAAAGGTGACTTGTGTGTTGGTTCTAGTATTTTGTATAAGGGGCTGTATAAATTTAATCTTAATGAAAAGTTTGCTAAAACACTCCTTACCCAAGATTGTAATATTAGAAATGTAGTAGAATTAATAAAAATTCCTCTTTCTTGTGGCATAAAAGACTGGGTCATATATTCCAGGAGAAAATGGAGAGATTAGTAAAGGATAGGATTCTTACAAACGTTGATTTTATTGATTTCGATGTATGTGTTGATTGCATTAAAGGAAAGCAAACTAAACATATAAAGAAAAGAGCCACAAGAAGGAGAAATCTTTTGGAAATTTTTCATACTAATGTATGTGGACCTTTTGACTTACCATATTTAGGTGGAGAAAAATATTTTATCACATTTATTGATGATTTTTCACGTTATGGTTATATCTATTTGTTGCATGAAAAGTCTCAGGCAATAGATGCTTTAAAGGCATATATTGCTGAAGTGGAGAGACAACTAGATAAAAAAGTGAAGATCATTTAGTTTGATAGAGGTGGTGAGTATTATGGTAGGTATGATCAAATAAAACAATGTCCAGGACCATTTGCTAAATTCCTAGAAGAGCATGGTGTTAATCGTCGTAGCCCGGGAGTATACACGATATGCCCCACATCGATATAAAATAGAGTCAAAGGGGGGGGTGAACGGCTCTTTTCACGTATTAAAAAATTCTCTCTACAAAAAAAAAATACTTGGTAAGATTCAAGCAATTATATTACAATATATGGAACTTAAATCATGCACACGATAAACAATAAAGAGTAGCAAAAGAGAAGTTTAACACCTAGTTTTTAACGTGGTTCAGCACCCAACCTATGTCCATGCATGCCTTAGTAGCAAGCCAAGGATTCCACAGTCCACTATAATCGCTCCTTCCCCAGTGGAGCAAGCCTTACAAACTTGGGAACAAATCTCTACTGCTCACAAAGGGCCTTTACCGATTCGGTTCACAAAGAATCTTACAACTTAGTTCACAAAGAACCTTTCACAAAAAGATGGAAGATGACAAAAAATGCTACTTACAATGAGTAAATATGATTTACATCTCAAATCTCACACTACTCTCTTAAGAATTGAATCAAACACAATAAGTGAGCAAGAGAAAATGAGCACATGTAATGAAGAACTAATATGCAATGTGCTGAGTTTTGTATAAAATCATGTTTTTTACTAAGAATGATCAAAGACCTTCAAAATCATGTCAATACAAGTCTAATAGCTTGTATTTATAGCCCAAGAGCCAAAGGAGTCGTTAACTAGCTTGTAGGGGGAAGAAAAGATATTTTATTTGGTAAACTAGTCATTTTCCGCCCGTTAGCGTCATTCTGCCTGTTGAACTTGTCGACGAGCCCCCTGCTCTTGTCGACTAATCACACACTACAACTCGTCGACGAATCTCCTATGTTCGTCAACAAATGTGTTGAATTAGAAAAATTCATCAATATGAAAGTTGCGTAATTTTGTCTTACATTTTCAAGGACACCAAGATTGTCCCATTTGGACTTTTCTAGCAAAAGTTATGCCCAAAATACCGAAAGATATTCAGGACTGAAGGCTGCACTACGGTAGTGACGATTGTTTTGTTTTTCCTTGTCAAAAAAAGTTTTAATGACTCAAAACATTCTTGGACAAAAGTATATGAAATATATTAAATTTAATGAAGATTAAAACTTGTCCAAATGAGTTTCCTTTTGAATATAAGATATCTTGATTAATAAAACACGTTTGAAAACCCATTTTGATATCTTATATGCTTAGTATGTCCTTTTATAAATATACTTGATTTTATTTGAACCTTTAGGACATAAGACTCATTTTGATAAAATCGGGACTAAGTATAAATATGTTTAAAATACCAAGATGTTTGAAAACTTGTCTCTTTAGAAAACATATTTGAGTTTAGGATTCATTTAACTCTTTAAGTTTAACTTTGAAAACCATGAAAGGTGAGTTTGTGTTTATGTCTTTAGTGCAATCCTATAAACTCATGTGTCCTAGTATGCATTTGCTTTACTCAATTCTTGCTCGGAAATCATGCAGAGAAAAAAAAAAAACACAAGAGTTACAAAGGGAACCTACAACTCACACAACCCTTATTACATATAATTCAACAATTATAAAACATCTGATTGAACTTGGGTCCTTTCGAGTATGTGTCCATTTGATCTTTACATATTGATGTGTATTTGGCCCAATCTTTCCCTCTCACTTGGTACTTCAAGCATTTTCCACTTGTACCTCTACTAACCATAACTGCACAGATAGGAAAACACTAGGAACACATAAATAGGTTAATATCATCAAAACACATTAAATGTGATATTGTAACCAACAAGGCAAACATTCTCCCCCATTTTTATGATGTATAACCTATTACTACTTTACTTAATCTTTCCATTTGAGTTTGACTTACCATAGCTTATTATGCAAATATAAGAGCTAACCTAAAACCACTAATGGGTTGTTATCATCAAAACAATGCAATTAAGCTCACATAGCTTCTAAGGCTAACATTTCCCCCTTTTTGATGATGACAAACCATCGGTGTTCTCCTAAAAGGTATATATTAAATCTCCCCCTCAAAATATGCATATTATTAAATGATTAACATTTGCTTCCCCTTACTATATGCATATAAGGCGCAATAAAAGCATTTCATATTCATGGAGCTTTAACATGCAATTCATACGATAGAAAGTTTATGTAAGATAAGACAATTAATAAGCAAGTTGAACTTTTCATGCAACCATATGAATTCTACCCCAAATGCATTTCACTTCTCCCCCTCACCCTCACATAACACCGCACATCATTATGTTAACAAAGAGGACACCAAATATCTTCTCCCCCTTTGATCATCATCAAAAAGAGCGGTACAATTTATTTAACTGAAATTTCTCTCCCTTAAGGTATGATTCTATGGTGGTGAGGCGAGTGTGTGCTAAACACATATGCTAAAAATACCATTTGATGTTGGATCAACTTTGTAGGCTTCGTTGTTATAAAGTAACAGCAGGAACTTTCCTACGTTATTTGTAGCAACAAGCCTGCAAAGATAAAAGACATCTATTTTAACCAGGCCGCACTACTATTCAGTGCCCTTAGGTTAATCAGGGAGGCTTGTCTATCAAGGAGGGGGAGTGGAAATGTTGCACAGCTCTCTGGAAAATTGGTAGTTAGTAGTTTTTGGTTAGAAGTTAGTGGAGGTAAGTAGTCAGTGGTTAATATGGAATCAAAATATATTGGAGATGACTTGCACTAGAGATGACTCATACCAGGTATGGGGATGATTAATCGGGCACAAGTCTTGAGATCCTTTGGAAAAATGTCCTTAGGTACAGGGTTCTAAGTCCTTGAAAAATTGCTCTGGTGGGGATGATCGATCGGGTGTAGGATCCTAAGATATTTTGAAGATAAGTACTCAGGTATAGGACTCTGAGTCTCTGAAAGATAGTCACTTCGCTGGGGATGATCAGTCGAGTGCAAGATCCCAAGATCATTGGGAAAAAGAGCATTAGGTATATGATCCTAGACCTCTGAAAAAGGGTGACTTCACTAGGATGATCAATCGGGTGAAGTCCCGCAACCCTTTAGGAAAACAAGCATTCAGGTGCAGAGTCCTGAATCCCTGAACAATGGTTACTCCATATGGGGATGATCAATCGGGTGTAAGATCCCGAGATCTTTTCGAAGACAAGTGCTCAGGTGTAGGACCCTAAGAGTTTTTTGGAAGATGATTGTTCTCATGGGGACGATCAATCGGGTGTAAGATCCTGAGATCCTTTGGAAGATGAGTGTTAGGTGTAGGATCCTAGAAGTCATTATTTTAAGGATGAATGCCCAGGTGTAGGATGAGAGTCGAAAGATAATTTGGGTGCATGACTTCGAAGACTATTCAAGCGTAGAATCACGAGAGTCGGTTGAAGATTCGGGCATATGATCCCGAAGACTAATCAAGGGTAGGATCATAAGAGTCGGATGAAGATTCAGGTGTATGATCCCAACAACTACTCAAGTGTAGAATCATAAGATTCGGATAATGATTCGGGTGTATGATCCCAATAACTACTCAAGTGTAGAATCATGAGAGTCGGATGAAGATTCAGGTGTATGATCTCGATGACTACTCAAGTGTAGAATCATAAGAGTCGAATGAAGATTCGGGTGTATGATCCCGAAGACTACTCAAGTGCATAACTATGAGAGTTAAATGAAGATTCGAGTGTATGATCCCAATGACTACTCAAGTGTAGAATCGTGAGAGTTGGATGAAGATTCGGGTATATGATCCCGAAGACTACTCAAGTGTAGAACTATAACAGTCGAATGGTGACTCAGGTGTATGATCCTGAGGATTACTCACTTGTAGGATCATAAGGGTCAGATGACGATTCGGGTGTATGATCCCCGAAGACTACTCAAATGTAGAATCATGAGAGTTGGATAAATATTCAGGTGTATGATCCCAAAGACTTCTCAAGTGTATAATCTTGAGAATCGGATGAAGATTCAGGTGTATGATCCCGAAGACTACTCAAGTGTAGAATCTTGAGAGTTTATCATGATCATTTGAGTGTGGGATCTCAAGGACTTCTCAGATGTAGGATTTTGAGAATCTGTTGATTACTCGATTGTAGTATCTTGAGGACTTCTTAGATGTAGGATTCAGAGAGTGTATTGATTACTCGAGTGTAGGATCTTGAGGACTTCTCAGATGTAGGATTTTGATTGTCTACTGATTGCTCGAGTGTAGTATCTTGAGGACTTCTTAAATGTAGGATTCTAAGAGTCTGTTGATTACTCCAGTGTAGGATCTCAAGGACTTCTCTGATGTAGGATTCTAAGAGTCTGTTAGCTGCTCAAGTGTAGGATCTTGAGGATTTCTCAGATGTAGGGTCCTGAGAGTCTGTTGATTGATCGAGTGTAGGATCTCGAGGTTTTCTCATATGTAAGATTCTGAGAGTTTATTGGTTGCTCGAGTGTAGGATCTCAAGGATTTCTCAAAAGTAGGATTCTGAGAGTCTGTTGATTGCTCGAGTGTAGGATCTCGAAGATTTCTCAGATGTTAAAACAAATGGGTTAATCTTCTCCTGGGTCAACTGCCCTAGTTTCAAAGCAGATGTCTCAATTTGTTCCTGGGGTCACCTGCTCCAGTTTCAAAGCATATCAATATGTGACTGGGGTCAGTTGCCCCAGTTTCAAAGTGTGCCAATCTATCTCTAACTCAACTGCCCCAGTTTCAAGAATTACTCAGTCAAGTATGCAATAAGGATGTTCAAAGGCTTTTTCAACAAGACAAATATGACTAAATGATGCTCTGTTGCTATGTGTATGCATGTAGTTACTTGTGATTCTAGAATACAGGGATATGTTGCTATATGTATGCACATTACTACCTATGACACAAAACCATGTATGAATTTTTCTTTTCTGTATAATGAAATGCATGATGATATATGAAATTTCTTTTTCCAATGCGCTTGTAATCAGTGACCCAAATTCTAAGTTTGGCCATATTTTCGAACTCCATTCTGATGTGAATGCCTTTGAATCTGGCTCAAATGAGACTCAACCCAAGATCTGCCCCAGTTACATGTAATTGATCTTGGTCTTGCTTTCAAATTCTATTTTGATATGAAAAGCATACGAACTGACTCTACAACAGCTTAACATGAAATCTGCCCCAATTACATTTGTTTACATTAATCTTGGCCACTGCTTTCAATCGGAACTCAACACGGAGTTTTCCCCAGTTATATTTTTTTGCAACTAATCTTGTCCACTACTTTCAAGAGGAATTCAACATGGAGTTTGCCCCAGTTAGATTCATCTGTGGTTGATTCTATTCACTTGGCATTCTTTCAATAGGGACCTTCTTGGCGATTCCTTGCAGGATACCTTCTTTGACTATCCATTCTTCTTTTGGATCTATTGAAGAGTGAGAAAGGGAGTCTCTTTTTTTCAAAGGATGAAGGTTCATACATTTAGGACATCAATTTACTAAATCAAAAGATCAGATGCACAAAATAGATGTTTTACCATGTTCATGCCTTTTAAAAGGAAAAATTTTTATGCTAGTATTCAAAAGTCATGTGACACTGATGCTAGTCTATCAGGATGAATAACTGATTCTCTCCCTTTGTCGATTGCCCCTGTTTTATCGAGGGAAACTTTTCCTCTTCTGTCTCATTTTGCTGTGAACCCACTGGAAATCTCTTGTTTAACCGTTGCTCCTACTTTAGCCAGTTTGACCCATGTTTTGATCTCAGGATGGTCTTTAAGACTTGGGATGAAACATAGGTTTAGGGATTTAGGCTCTTAGAAGTAAATGGAAACTAAGGCTCAAACATATCATTTCCCAAATGATATCTCCTGCCCCAGTTTGTGGCAAGGCATTTTTTGCAAGAATTTGACCAAACTTGTTTATTTGAACAAGATGCCTACATACCTTTTTAGGATCATGTCATTACGTAATTTAGAATCAACATTGAGTCTGACAAATCATTTGAGACAACAACGTGTGTAGCAATTTGGTCAGGTGTTTCCTTTGGACCTTAATGTAAGCTTAGGGTATTGGTTAGAGAAAAAGGGTACCATGTAACTTAAACTTTGCTGAATTTAAAATGGGTAATCTTTGGTCAAAGATCACATTTTACTCATGTCCCTTTTTATTTCCTTTCTTTTTCTACTTTTTTCTGCATTTTCTTCTTTTTTGTTTTCCCTTTTATGGAGTATTTTTTATTATTATGTTCATTGGAAGCTCAATTGGGACTGATCCCTAAACCCAATTAAGTTTGTGCAAAATTACTTTTGAAGAAAAAGGCTTAACATTCAAGCTCAAACAAATTAAAAAATGGTAAATCCACATTTGGGTTCATTTTAGAAGGACTGGTTGGCCAAAGATGGTCATCTGTCATTTGATCAAAACGAGAGTAATGAACTGACATGAGATTGTTAGAACAACACAGTCATTTCCTTGAGTTCCTATGAGATTAAAATACTCCTTCATAACATTCGAATTCAATGGGGTAAAGACAATTATTCCATCCTCCTCTTCTTCTGCCTTTGGGCTAGATTTTCAAATTCAAAATTTCTTCCTGACGCATGAATATTGACAATGTTACTTTCCCTATTCCTGCATAAAAACATGAGCAAACAATATTTTGCAATTAAACTCATGATGCAAATGATATACAAAAATGCATAACTTAATTTCATTGATGGGGATGAAATTCTATGAGATGGAAATGTCACAAAATTACAAAGTGAAAATGAAAATAAAGAAATAAGGAAGACAAAAGCACCATATGAAATGGATTCGATAGTCAACAGTCTGTCAATTTTGTGTTTCCACTCCTACTATAAAATGGTAAACCCTTCCATTTAGGCTACTCCTAGATCCATGGCCGATACTCTGGCTTTGGCTCCTTCTGACATGCTAACCATTTCCTTCCCTGTGCTTGGGTAGACGATCATTCTGAATTCCTGACTATTTATCATCAAAATTCAAACAACCAGCGTCCCTCAACGATTGTACCTTGTGCTTAAATGTCCAACATTGGTAAATGGTGTGGCCTGATAGAATGATATGTGCAGCGAGCATCTTGATCATACCATAGTGGTAGAGGATGTCGTACAACTATTCTGAGGATGACCGAAATGAGCTTCCTTTCAAGCAATTGGGGGAATAGTTCCAAATAGGACATAGGAATTAGCTCGATCTGATTAAGACCCCTTCCCTGCATTTGAACATTTTGCTGAGCGATCGTAGGCTCGGATGGAATGAGATAGGGTCTGGTGCCTACATGCACTACCTGATTAGTAGTGGGTTCAGCAACAAAATTTCTCCTTGACCCCCTATTCCGGTTGCCTCGGTAATAACGCCCTTGAATCATGTGGACTTCTTCGTCTTTCTTCTTTTTAGTCCACTCCTTGCTCGAACCAGTCTCATTTTCACTGTCTTTGACCAGGCCTGCTTTGATATCGGCCTCAATCCTACCTCTTGCGGCCACGATATCCATGAAGTCATGGAGAGTTTCTCCCCAAAGATTCCCATGATAGGGGTATTTCAGTGTACTTATGAATAATGTGATAGCTTCCCGGTCGCCTACCGGGGGGTCCACTTGGATCGCCATATCCCTCCACTTGTAGGCGTACTCCCTAAAGGTCTCTATGGGCTTCTTCTCCATTTCCAATAGGGTCATCCGATCTAATGCCACCACCATAACATGTCGATATTGAGCTTCAAAAGCTTTGGCCAGGTCTCCCCATGTGCGAATCCACGCTCTATCTTGGTGGATATACCACATAGTTGTCGTTCCGATCAGACTACTCCAGAAGTAGTGCATCATCAGTTGTTCATTGTCGGAGTGGGCTGCCATTGCTTGGCAATACAACTGGAGATGAGTTCATGGACACTGGATTCCATCAAATTTTTTAAAGTCTAGAATCTTGAATTTTGGTGGTAAAACCACGTTCGGTACTAGTCAGAGGTCTGCCAGATTAACATAACCGAATGAATTAGAGCCTTCAATGGCTCTCAACCGTTCTTCAAGCATGTCACAACGACACTCGATTGCGATCTTGCTTGCCCCATATCCGTCACTCTTATCGGGGGTACCCCAACTGGTGGGATTCCTGGCACTGGTGCGGTAGAAGTGAATGCAGCACTATTTGGGAGGGGGTTTCCTACGGCGACTGGAAGTTGTGCTGATGTTTTCCCATGAATTTGGGTGAACCCCGGAGCGTGGATAGGATTCATATCAGCTTCTTCATCCCGCTCCCACACTGTCTTTTCCTTGTCTAACAGCAAGTCCAGTATCCTCTTCATTTGGCTACTCAATTCCTTTTGTCCTTGCTCTATGCCCAGAACTCGATTTTCTAGTTGCTCCGCCATGACTTTCATTTTACTTCTAGTGTTGTAAGGTTGGATAGAAGTGGGCTTAATCTTGGAGTTTCAGTCTTTGATTTGGCCTAATTTTATAGGAAATTGGAATGTGATTACTGGCTCATCGGAGGAGAACATACATGCATGTATGCATGTAATGCAACCTAAACAATCATTTGGCAAAGGTTTTGGAAGAAACCCCCTTCTTCAATGATCTCGGGAATAATCCGTTTTTTCCTTGATAAGGTGTCTTGGGAGATAAAATTTGACTCCATAAATGAAATGAGCTTTCTCTATAATATTGGCCAAGTGATATGGATGCCTGAGGTAAATGCACGATGTACAACATAAAGCTTTTCAAAACATATATACAACATACATGGATTACAACAGATGTGGCTTCTGTCCCAACCCAAGGGAAGGTATGTACATAGGGTTCTCTAAGGCTCTACCTTAGGCAAGGGATTATTGACAATCATGTGCGGTTAAGCTCTAATCTCTATAAACAAAGGGTCCTCATATTGAAACTCCATCCTCCCTCACAAAGGACTGGACAAAGTTCGCACTGAGTGGAGTGGTTCGCGGGTCCCAACAAGCTTTAGTTACGAAGGGACAAACGCTATTACACCCCTATATAATCCTAAAAGGAAAAGCCCGGGTATAGAGTTGTGAGAGTGTGTGAGTTCATCGGTTCTAGCCTACACCCTCTACCCCACATTCATCCATTATTCGTCTCAAGCACATGTTTTACAACTATGAATCATGCAAGTGATCACACGTTTTATTCAAAGTAAATCACAAACAATGGCATGCCAATCATGGTAATAAAGTGCTTGCAAGTAGATGCATGTCAAAACAGAGCATTAGCAAGTAATCGCATGCTTATTCACAACATAAAGTATAACCAAAATCAACCAAGTGGGGTTTATCATGCTTACCATCAGCTTACCAAATACCTACACATAAACTTTATGAGTTAGTGCACAAAAAGGGCGAAGGAGTAACTAAGAAGGCTCATTAGATTTGAGTTTGGGGATAATCCTCAATTAATTATTGGCTCGACTCTCAGAGCTCTCCAACGGAGTCGCCAAACTGTCACGACGTCCTGGACCCACCAGAGACCACTATGGCAAATGGGGTGCGGTTACGAACTGGGAAAAATGGGATGTAAATTTTGAAAATGTATTTTCGTGAAAAAATAATGTGTGATGAAGTCGCCACTAACATTTTGGAGTACGATTAGAACACTTGTTGCTATCTCGTTAAGGGTAGAATTGTTTTGCGCTACCAGAGTTGGGTTCGGGAGTACAGTTACGCAAAGGGAAGGTGTCAACACGCCCTACACACCCGTTCTTACGAACGGTATCAGATTAATCAAAAATTATCTCAAAATAAATTTAATAAGTCTTTCAAAATTACTCCCTTCCAAAAATCAAATAAAATGCATAAAACAGATATTATAGGTATTCCCTCAGAACTAGGGCAATCCAATACTTCGAAGAGTCCATTCAAGTGCAAGAACATTTTTGGAAATGTTTTTCACAAAGTATTTAAATAACAAAAAGGGAATTAAGGCAAAATCCGTAAAAATTGAAAAGAAGATGGGAAATAAAATGGAAGGCTAAACTAGTTTCATACCGGTTCAGAAGACCCAACCGGTTCGGGAAAGAACCAATCCAAGAAGGGTCGATCCGTTTTAGGCCCAATCAAGGCGAAGTCAACACGCGGCGCCCATTGAGCACACGAATTAGTGTGTGTTCTAGTGTGCATGAGATGTGTGTAAATGTTTGTTTAGGTGCATGTTGCACGCATGTTAGGAGTTTGTACATGCATGGGTTTGTATGTGTGCAATAGTGCGTTTGCATACATGGAATGTTTGGAGCGTGTGCTACTGTGTATGCATGCTACGCAGTGAGTGTGTGTGTAAATTAGTGGTGTGTGAAATGGTATGTGTGCAAGTGTGTGTGTCTGTAAATTAGTTGGGTGTGAATCAGTGTGTGTGCAGGTGTGTGTGTGTGTGTAAATTAGTGGGGTATGAATTAGTGTGTGTGTGTGTGTAAATTAGTGGGGCGTGAATCAGTGTGTGTGCAGGTGCGTGTAGTGAATGTGGTGTGTATTTTTTATTTGTGTAATGTGTGTGTAGGTGGGTATGTCAGCGTGTGTGTGCAAGTAGGTGTAACTACGTGTGTTTATGGTGTATGTGACTATGAGTGGTGTGTGAAACCAGTGTGTGAGTCTGTGTATTTGAGTGTGAAACTGATGGGTGGAGAGGAGCACTCAGTCACTGGCTGTGACTGAAACTCAGTGAGGATAAATACCAAACAAGTATATTTCAATCTGAAAATAATACAGAGGAATTAAAATCTCTCTCACGGCTCACTGGCTAATCTCTCTCACACACCACATAATATAACACAATACACACACCTATTTATAGCTATTACAGAAGCAATAAAATCAACAATGGTGGGTGTTTAATTCAGAGGAGGTGGGCTGGTAGGTGGAGTAGGCAGCCTGCAAATCTCCAATGTCCACAACGGTGGGCTGCCGGTCTTCAATGGAGGTGGGCTGCCGGTCTTCAAGTTTAATCTTCAACATCCCCCCTTAAACTTGACTCTCCTAATTTTGTCATTCCGAGCATTGTCTTCAGTCTTGCAAAAATATCATGTCTGAGTGGTTTTGTGAAAATGTCAGCAATCTGATCATACGTTCTGCAAGATATCAATTCCACTTCTTTATTTTTGACATGCTCCCTGATAAAATGATACCGAGTATCAATATGTTTACTTCTTTCATGGTAAACTGGATTTTTCGCAAGTGCAATCGCTGATCGGTTGTCGATGTAAACTTCTGTGGGGTTACCTTCAAGAAATCCCAGATACTTCAGTACATTCCTAATCCATATACCATGACAAACAGCTGAGCTAGCAGCAACATACTCAGCTTCACATGATGATAGCGTTACGATGGGTTGCTTCTTTGAAGACCATGTAAACGCTGTATCTCCCATGAAAAATGTGAATCCAGTTGTGCTTTTTCTTTCATCAAGATCTCTTCCCCAATCGCTATCTGAATAGCCAATAAGTCTGCAATTACCTCTTGATGAATAAAACATACCATCAGTGATGGTACCTTTGACATATCGAAGTATTCTTTTCGCTGCATTCAGGTGGGACTGGTCAGGAGTCTCCATGTACCTGCTGACAAGTCCAACTCCGTAGAGTATATCTGGTCTGGTGCACGTCAAATACCTCAAGCTTCCAACCAGACTCTTAAAATATGTGGGGTCAACATCTCCTTGCTCATTCTTTCTCAACTCCAATCCTGTTTCAACTGGAGTTGTCACTGGGTTGCATTTGTCCATCCCAAACTTCTTCAATACTTCTTTTGCATAGTGGCTCTGGGAGATAAAAATTCCTTTCTCGCTTTGCATGACTTCTATGCCAAGAAAATGAGCCATCTGGCCAATATCTGTCATTTCGAATTCTTTGACCATGCTCCTTTTGAAAGCGGCAAACATCTCTGGATTGTTGCCGGTGAAGATCAGATCATCAACATATAGGCAGGCTATGAGCATGCTTCCATCTGTCTCCATCTTTATATATAGCGTATGCTCGTAGGGACACTTCTCAAATCCATTCTTTTGGAAGTAGTCATCAATCCTCATGTTCCACGCACGAGGTGCCTGCTTCAAGCCATAGAGTGCTTTCTTCAACTTGTACACTCTATCTTCTTTGCCCTTCTTTACATATCCAGGTGGTTGATCGATATAAATCTCTTCTTCCAGAAAACCGTTCAGAAATGCTGATTTCACGTCCAGCTGGTAAATTTTCCAACCATTTTGTGCTGAAAGTGAAATAAGTAATCTGATGGTTTCAAGTCTGGCAACTGGGGCAAAGATTTCTCCATAATCAATCCCTTCTTTTTGCTTGTAGCCTTTGGCGGCAAGTCTTGCTTTGTATCTCTGAACTTCTCCTTGAGCATTCTTTTTGGTCTTGTAGACCCATTTCACACCAATGGTTTTGCGGCCCTTCGGGAGATTTGTCAACTCCCAAGTTTTGTTCTTCTCGATGGATTGAATCTCCTCATCCATCGCTTTTCTCCATTTGTCTTCTTCGTTAGCTTCCTCAAAGCTAATTTGGTCGCTAGTTAGCAACAGGCAGTTTAGAGCAATATATTCTTCCATTGGTTCTGTATTTTCATACAGATCGGCTAGATTTCGAGCTCCTCTAGGTCTCATGTCTGAGATTTCTCGCTCTATTGGTGATGGAGCTTCATTCCTCTGTGGTGAACCATGTGGAGGTGTCTGCAGCTCAGGAATTTGTGGCTCGATAGCCACTTCTCTTGTCTGTGTAGGTTCTTCTACTTCAAGTGTCAATTCCGCATTTTTGGAACATTCAACCTGGTCCCATTTCCAGGATTCATTTTCTTCAAAGATGACATCCCGACTGTGAAAGACTTTCTTGTTGATGGGATTGTAGAGTCGATATCCCATGGTGCTGTCACCGTATCCTACAAGGATACACTTCTCTCCTTTATCATCCAGCTTTGTCCTTCTTGCTTCTGGGATCTTGGCGTAGGTTATGGAGCCAAACACCCTAAGATGACTCACACTGGGCTTGTGAGTACTCCAGGCTTCATATGGTGTCTTTGTATCAAGACTCTTCGTCGGACACCTATTGAGCAGATAGACTGCACATAACACTGCTTCTGCCCAAAAACTCTTGGGCACATTTTTATCCTTTAACATGCTTCTAGCCATGTTAAGAATTGTGCGGTTCTTCCTTTCAGCTACACCATTCAACTGGGGAGTGTATGATGGTGTGAACTGTTTCTGAATTCCTTGTTGTCTAAGGAATTCCAGGAAAGCTTCGTCTTTGTACTCTCCTCCTTGATCTGACCGGAGTGACTTGATGCGGAAGCCACTCTGTTTCTCCACAAGAGTTTTGAACTCTTTGAACTTATCGAATACCTCTGACTTCCTTTTCAAGAAGTAGACCCAGGTCTTCCTACTGTAGTCGTCGATGAAGGTGAGGAAGTATCGATTCTGTCCATTCGAAAATGGTCTTAATGGACCACACACATCTGTGTGTATTAGCTGGAGCGGCATGGTTGATCTCCAGTCGGCTTGCTTTCCAAAGCTGTTTCTATGTTGCTTGCTTAAAATACAGCTTTCACATATTACATTTGGATGATGAATATTGGGTAAGCCCTTCACCATCTTCTTGCTTCCCAATTGTTTCAAACTTTCAAAGTTTAGATGCCCATACCTTAGATGCCATAGCCAGTCTTTGTCTTTGATGATAGCGCTCAAACACCTTGGCGTATCATGTTGGATGGCGAGCGGAAACATTCGATTCTTTGCCATTTGAACTCGAGTAACAAGCTTTCCTCGAGCATCTATTATCACCATCTGCTTATCACTGAGGCTAATTCGATAGCCTCTCTCCACGAGCTGTCCGAGACTAAGTATATTAGTCTTCATGGCTGGCACATAGTAGACGTTGGAGATGTAAGCATGATCTCCAGACTTCTGTTTGATCAAAACATCTCCTCTCCCTTGGACTGCAATTTTAGAATTATCTCCGAAAGATATCTCCCCCTGAACTTTCTCATCAAGTTCAAAGAATAGGTTCTTTCTGCCAGTCATATGGTTGCTGGCTCCAGAATCAAGGTACCAAACGCTTTGGTCCTGAGGAGTTGCATTGTGTGCCATCAGCATCAACGACTCTCCATCTGCATGATCAGTTTCGGCAAGGTTGGCCTCCTCGCTAACCTTTTCTTGTTGTCGCCCCCAACATTCATTGCTATAGTGTCCATACTTGTGACAATTGTAGCATTGAATGTTTCTTTTGTCTACATTTGAGCGATTATTATATCCTCCTCTTCTTCCTTGTCCTCTGCCTTGTGGGACATAGCTCTGTTGATTTCGTCCTCCTCTAGTGGGACCTCTTCTGCCTCTGCCACCTTCTCTGGAGTTAAAATTCCCAGAATTTCTTCCACGAGATCCTCGGTCTCGTCCTCTTCCTTGTTGTGACGTCCCCCCTTTGTCGTATTTATCTGTAGTGAGGGACAACTTCGTTTGGAGAGCTTGCTCCAGTGCTTTATCATCACTTCTTCTATTGACTTTTTGCTCATGGGCTTGGAGTGAGCCCACAAGTTCTTCTACAGACATTGTTTCCAAGTCTTTTGTTTCTTCCAGGGTCACAGCTATATAATCATATTTTGGATCTAAAGATCGCAAAATTTTTTCACAAATTCTCTCGTCATTGAGAATTTCTCCATTTCTTCTTAATTGATTTGATACTACCATTACTCGTGTATAGTAGTCTGAAATGGATTCAGTAGACTTCATTTTGAGAGATTCGAACTCACCTCGCAATGTCTGAAGACGAATCTTTTTTACTTTATCTGCACCTTTGTGTGTTCGATGGAGAGAGTCCCAGACTTCTTTAGATGTCTTCGCGGAGGCAATGATTTCGAACGTGGCCTCATCAAGGCCTTGGTAGATTATGGATTTTGCCTTGCAATCTTTCTTTCGATCGACTCGCAAGGTCGTTCTTTGAGCTTCGGGCATAGCTGCTTCGGCTTCTTTTGATGGGCTTTCTCTGTACCCATCTTCAACGATATCCATGACATCCTGAGAACCTAGAAGGGCTCTCATTTGAATCGACCAGTTGTCATAATTCTCTCGGGTCAATTTTGGAATGACCGATTGGATAGTACCGTTAGCCATCGAATTTAATATATAAAAAACAGAGAAATGGGGGCTGATTTTGGTAAATCTAATGCCACCAATAAATTCAGAAGATTGAAAAACCTTAGGAACCGGTTTTGGTTTGCAAAGAACCGGTCTAAAAATCACTGAACCGGCTATAGGAAAATCCTGGGGAATTTTAAACTAACCGGTTTAATTTAACGGCCTTTAAACGGCGTTAACCCTTCCGTTAGGCCACGTGGCGCTTTCTGGACGCGCCGCGTGTCGGCGCTTGGGAGCGGGTCGGATCTCGTTCACGGATCAGGGTTGCGGGTTTGGCACGCGGGTCGCTGACCGGGTCGCGGGTCGTAGATCCGGGTCGCGGGTCGCTTTGCGGGTAGGATCTCGCCAATCGGGCGAGGAAGACGCGTGCAGGCGCGTGTCGCGGTCGCCGGAGTCCTGCCGGCGCGTGGGAAGAACGGTGCTTACGTGGGAGGCTCGTGGGGGCGCGTGGGGGCTCTCCCGGTGTCCGTTTGAGACGTGGTTTTCACCGTTGGAATCGTCTCGAGCTGAATTGCACAATGGTAGGCTCAATTTGATATTTGGAGCAACTTCAAAACTGAGAAGAAACTTGAATTTCTTCTTGTTTACCTCTGTTTGGTGAATTCCGGCGTACCTGGACGCTCTGATACCACTGATGGGTGGAGAGGAGCACTCAGTCACTGGCTGTGACTGAAACTCAGTGAGGATAAATACCAAACAAGTATATTTCAATCTGAAAATAATACAGAGGAATTAAAATCTCTCTCACGGCTCACTGGCTAATCTCTCTCACACACCACATAATATAACACAATACACACACCTATTTATAGCTATTACAGAAGCAATAAAATCAACAATGGTGGGTGTTTAATTCAGAGGAGGTGGGCTGGTAGGTGGAGTAGGCAGCCTGCAAATCTCCAATGTCCACAACGGTGGGCTGCCGGTCTTCAATGGAGGTGGGCTGCCGGTCTTCAAGTTTAATCTTCAACAGAAACAATGTGTGTTTGGTGTTGCAAGAAGTACGTGAGTTAGTGTAATAGTGTGTGTGAATAGTGTGTGCTACAGTGTGTGTAACAGTGTGTGTGAGTGGGTGATGCTGCGTGTGTATTGTGTATTGGAGGTGTGTGTTGTGGTGCGTATTTGTGTGTATTTTAATACGTGTACCAGTGTGTGTTTTTCTGGAATGTGTGTGCAGGTGCGTATAGTGTGTGTGTGTTGCTGCGTGTGTATTGTGTATTTGGAGGTGTGTGTTGTGGTACATGTTTGTGTGTATTTTAGTACGTGTACTAGTGTGTGTTTTGATGTGTATAACAGCGTGTGTAGTGTGTGTACAGGGGCATGTAGGTGTGCAGGTGTGTGTTGTGGTGTGGGTTAGTTGTGTGGGTGTGTATCAGTATGTGTAAATGTATGCATGTTGTCATGAGTCTTCGGTGTAAATGGGGGTGTGTAGTCGTGAGTCTTCTGTGTGTAAGCACGTGAAGGGTGGCTAGGGTTCAAGGGTGTGTGTGTTAGTGGTGTGTGTAATGTGTGCGTGAATGAATGTTGTGTGTGCAGTGGTACATGAGTGTGTGCCAGTTAACAACCAGAATAGTAAAATCAATGGAAGAACAAGAACGCAACACCATGAACGAAAGAGAAGAAATGAAACACCAGCTCCAATCGGAAACAAGAACAGAATGAACAAGAACGATGAAAGGAGTTGCCGAACAGAATTAAAAAAAAAAACAAAAACAAAACAAACTTAAACACAGCAAACCTTCAACCATAAGCTAATCCTTCATCAAGTTCTAATCTGCTTCCTGAGGGAACCCAGAAACACGAACTCCCACCGATAAACGAACTGGAATCTGACGATATCCAACCGGAAAAAGTCGTCACCATCAACGAACTGAAACTGGAGAATCAAATGAATCATTGCCCCCTCGTATTCAAAATTTTCTCTGCTGCGGCAATGAAGGAGATGCCGGGGGTGGCTTCACTAACATTGCAACGATTCTGCAAGTTTGATCCGGAGTGATTTTGCAGGGTGGTTCGGCTACTTGCTTAGGGCATATGAAGGAGATGAGGAAGATGGGTGAGCGTAAGAGTGAGAGAGATAACCGAGAGTGGGAGAATGGCTATTGAATGCACCTAAAGACGAAAGCGATGGTGGGTAGAGACGATGCCGAGGGGAACAACAGTGGAGATGATGACTGTAGCATGTTAGTTTCTGGTGCGTGACAGAGTATGGTTCCAGTGGTGGTGGAGCTGGCAGTGGGCAGTGATGGCCCCATGCGCTACCGGAGCTGGAGAAGATGACTAGAGAGTTGGGCACAGCGGCGGCAGATAGCAGGAAGCGGCGACGACTTGACGGTGAGAAGGGTGACGGAGTTGCTGGGTCGCGCTGGTCCTATCGCTGGAGCTGCAACTTGAGAGGGAAGGAGGTGCAACTAGGTTATCGTGTTGCATCTCCGGCTGGTGCTCGGCTGGCTCGTTGGCTCGCAAGTATATGTGGCTGTGTGGAGAGGTTGGTGGTGCTGATGGTGGAGGGAGAGCTAACAGAGAGAGTGATATGGAGGGAGAGGGGAAGAAGCAGCTTGTCTTGTAGGTGAGGAGGGAAAGGAGGGAGAGGCTGAGAGAATGGAGAATGAGGTGGAGAGAAAAGAAAAAAGAGTTGTTGTGCGTGATGTGAACTGCCGATCCTCCTTCCTTTTTCTGTACGATTGGGTGCATTTAAAGGAAGTCTACAATGGAGAGTTTTGGGAGTTTTTTTCCCGAATTATCTTTTTTTTTTTAAAATATATTAAATAATACCTATTTTTTAGAAATATTTTTCAGAATGACTCTAACGTAATCTCGCTACTCCAAGTAGTGAGATTTAAACAAATCTCGCTACTCCAAGTAGTGAGATTTTGTCACGTGTATTAATGCTGGGAATTGTAACTTAAAAATTATAAATGAAGAAAATTTTACTACTTGGAGTAGTGAGATTTCGCTGCCACGCGTCTCCACAGGAATAGGGCCTCGCCTTTAAATATCGCTACTTGGAGTAGCGAACAAAACAAACAAACAAACAAAACCAAGCCTCAGTCCCACTAAGTGGGGTCGGCTATATGAATCCTTTTCCGCCAATTTATGCGATCATGGACCATTTCTTTTGATAGATTCAAAGATATTAAATCATTACTCACTATCTCCTCCCAAGTTATTTTAGGTCTACCCCTACCCCTTCTACTGCCCCCCACAGTAACTAAGTCACTCTTCCTTACAGGTGCACTATAAGGCCTACGTTGCAAGTGTCCATACCATCTGAGTCGTCCTTCCCTTATCTTATCTTCTATAGAAGTTACACCTAACTTACCACGAATATGTTCATTCCTTAATTTATCTTTCAATGTTATACCACTCATCCATCTAAGCATCCTCATCTCGGCAACTTTTACTTTTTGGATATTATGTTTCTTCGTCGCCCAACATTCTAATCCATATAGCATAGCTGGTCTTATAGCTGTCCTATAAAACTTCCCTTTCAATTTTAAGGGTATTCTACGATCACATAGAACACTTGAAAAACTTCTCCATTTTACCCAACCTGCTAATTTACTTAATTTACAATTTTGTGATTTAGTTAAAATGTAATATATAACAATCATACTACTATAAATATACATTAATTATATTTAATTAAATAGGAAAATCTTTATATATTTTATTATTGAGTAAGAAATATTTAAATGTTATGTTCCATTTATTACCGCTATCTGTAGTACAAAGAGAGTCAATGATCCATCAATTTATCATACTGTTTTTTTGATCAAAAAGTGAATATATTGATCAAAATGAGTATTTACATGGAACACTGGTCAGATATATGGGGGGAAATGAGCCCCATCAAAATTACAAGCAATAAAGTTAACACTCAGGATCTTAAGAGAGCCTGAGCAAATCTAGGGACCTTTTGGCCTAGTATTGTGTATATATGTTTCTGAATGGTCACAATCAACTCCATTGGGGATATGAATTTTCCTTCAAACACTTTCCTATTTCTGGCATTCCATTTGAGATAAACAGTAGAGGCCAAACCAACTCTCTTACCAACCAAAAGGAACAATATAGGTTTCCTTCAAACCCAATAAGCCTATCACAAGTAGGTAGTTTCCTTATAATTCTCATCGAAAGAGTGAAAGCATGTATAGGGGTACTTCCACTCTTCTAAACCACCATGGACCAAGGAACCGTAGTTCCTTTAGTTATCCAGAAGTTACAGCAAATGAAAGAGCTAGAATGATCGAGGTCTCATTCCTCAAAAAGCTGAAGCAATGCATCCAGGTGGTTCGCGCATCTTCACATAATCTGATTCTTAATTCCAATGAGCTTTTTGTATAGTGAGAATTCATCATTTGTTATCCTGGCCTCCCACAGACTTGAACCTTTCAGGTAGATTTGATTGACGCATTTGGACCAGACAAAGTCTTTTTTAGAGTGGATATTTCAGAGTGTTTTTGTGAGCAAAGAAAGATTCCAGACTTTCAGATCCGGCACACCCAGACCACCTATCATTTCACATTCCTTCTCCTTTCCCATCTATCATTTCACAGTCCCTCTCCTTTCATTCAGTAGTAGTTGCAGGTCACCATCCGAGGGATTGTCGTGCAGTTTTTGTTGGGAGAAATGGGATGCATTAAGAGCCTTTACAGGTTTTTTCAGACCCTGAAGTCTCCTCACCAATTTGAATTGCTCAAAGCCCTGGACCTGCGTATCCCAACCTTGTTTGATAATGTAGAGAAAGTTATGGTTTAGAGTCCACATGTTGAAAATTTTTAAAGATCGTCTTCCCAGAATCCCCTCTTCAAACAGGGAAATTAGGCACAATGAGTGATTAGAGAGAATCCTAGGGAAAAGGAATTCAACCTTAGCCCTCAGATCCCCCAAAATCCATCTCTGATTAACAATCACCCTAGCCAATTTGCTCCAAACCGTACCATTTGTCCAAGTAAGGAAACACCCTGATGATCTCAAATCAGATAGACTAGTCATTACTCCTCCAATGACTACTACAATTATACTTATCGAGTCTTCTGCTCATTTCAAAACTTATTGTTCTTGATGTTGGGAATTAACATGAAATTCCCCAAGTGCTAGCGAGGAAGAAAGTATCAAAGGCTGCAGCACAGAAAAGTCATTAATTGTTACAGAGATATCTGATGGGGAAGATGAAAACGATGATTTCAGCGATGAAGATTTTAAGGTAGATGTGGTAGCTGTTGGCCCAGAATTTGGAAATAATTGGGGTAGAAGAAAACAAGCAGCAACAAATGCCAAATCGGCAGCAACAGCTGCATGAAAGAAAAGAGGACAAGATAATAAGCAGTAGCCTCAGCTAGTAGGCCAGAAGCTGCTGACGGACATTTTGAAGCCTGCAGAGAATCCATGGATTTCACCAGAGATGAAGAGTCGTTCAGTGTTCGGTAGGGTAAGTGGTAATGAAGAGAAGGCAGCGAGTAGCTGAAAGAAGCTGAATTCTGATTCTGCTTCTCCTTCAGACGACAATCCCCCTTTGGATTGTCTTTACATTTCCAATGTTAAAACCGTTTCACCCTTCATGAATCCTACAAAATTTAGAGATTTGTAAATTATTTCCTTCTTCTATGTTATTAACATGTTCTAGCATATAGAGTTGGGACAACACTGTCCTTTATTTAATGTTTTTTAACTTTGACTTCTTCATCATATATGTATCCATTATCGATAGGAGTTAATAGAACTTCCTCCTTTACAGATCATAGGTTATTATTTCCGTCTGACTCATGTTTAACTTTCTACATTTTGGATTGTCATTACATTTCTGATTTAATGATTGGTTCTATTGTGCCTTTGCTTGGCATTTGGTTTGTGCATTCAATGATTCCAAAGTATTCCAATGTTTTCCCTCGTTTAGTTTGAATTCCATTATCGAGAATAAAGATTTTTCATTTAAGTTGTTCATTCATATCTAAATTCGCAACTTTGTATTAATTAACAAAAAATCTTAATTTCTATTTAAAAAAAATAAGACATACCCTCCTTTCCATATCAATCTTATTATGAACAAAAGATTAATGCTCCATGCCAAAGAATCTATTAGCAATATGTTTGTGGTCAAAACATTAAAATTCTTATGTTCATGAAAATTTTGTATCTTGAGTAACACAATTCTGAAGCATCCGAAAGTGGAAGGATACAATGATGCCACGAACCAAATGTTGTAGAAATACAAATGGCTCGGTATACACTTTTTAGGATTTTATTTTTTTTGGGTAGTTCTAAAGATAAATCATCATATCATACAGCTCTTTTACTGAGTATACATTTCAACCCTATTCAAGTTGAATTGAACCTAATTGAATTCTTTCCTTTTTCCTCGGCGGCCCGTTCGGTGTTACTTTCAATATTGTGAAAATAAAAGTAGAAATAAAACCTAAGAAGCATAAATAGAGAGACTAAATTATATTTCACAACGTTACATTCACGAGATTCGTATACATTCAACCTATCAAAACACTATACTAATTTCGGCAGAATCCTGTTTACAAATTGAGCATATCCATCCACGCACCTGTGCAAAGAAAACATTATTCAAATACAATTGATACCAGTATGTTCACAACGTTACACGAGATTCGTATACATTGAACCTATCAAAATACTATACTAATTTCGGCAGAGTCCTGCTTACAAATTGACCATATCCATCCACGCACCTGTGGAAAGAAAACATTATTCAAATACAATTGATACCAGTATGTTCACAACGTTACATTCACTAGATTCGTATACATTCAACCTATCAAATTACTATACTAATTTCGGCAGAGTCCTGCTTACAAATTGACCATATCCATCCACGCACCTGTGGAAAGAAAACATTATTCAAATACAATTGATACCAGTATGTTCACAACGTTACATTCACGAGATTCGTATACATTCAACCTATTAAAATACTATACTAATTTCGACAGAGTCCTGCTTATAAATTGACCATATCCATCCACGCACCTGTGCAAAGAAAACATTATTCAAATACAATTGATACTAGTATGTTCACAACGTTACATTCATGAGATTCGTATACATTCAACCTATCAAATTACTATACTAATTTCAGCAGAGTCCTGTTTACAAATTGAGCATATCCATCCACGCACCTGTGCAGAGAAAACATTATTCAAATACAATTGATACCAGTATGTTCACAACGTTACATTCATGAGATTTGTATACATTGAACCAATCAAATTACTATACTAATTTCGGCAGAGTCCTATTTACAAATTGACCATATCCATCCACGAACCTGTGCAAAGAAAACATTCTTCAAATACAGTTGATATCGGTATGTTCACAATGTTACATTCATAATATTCATATACATTCAACATATCAAATTACTACACTAAATGATACCTGCTTGGCACTTTACCTAGTGCTGCTCTATAGATTCAGAATTAAGAAAATTACATTATGTACAAATGATACTCCAAACAATTACATTATGTACAAATGATACTCCAAAAAAATACATTATGTACAAATGATATATTCTATACAAATAGATGATGTACAAATGAAGTCATGAATAAATACATTATGCCCAAATGAATAATGAATAAATACATTATGTACAAATGAAATTGTAAACATATATCTGATGTACAAATGAAAGTATGAACTCATTAACAAATACATATATCGCCTACTTGGTACCGCATGGAGGTCGTCTTCGGTGTCGGGGTGGCTACCATCTGTGTCTACCCTCACTTGGCTGCTCGTACGCGTCTGGCGTCTGGTCACGTCGAGGGGTTGCATGTCTATCGTCTCCGCCCATACGTACTGGATAATCTATCTCTAGGTGAAGCGGACGGGGAGCTATGTCGTATGTAGTCTCTGGACGAGTCTGAGCTGGCAACTCGGGTGCGTCCACCTCCTCCACATTGAGAGGGTCGTCTAGTAAGTACAACATGGACGACATCGAGGCAGAGTCAGATCGATAATCCGCCGGTCTACTGGAGGGTCCTGCAAAATTAGTAGCTGTTGATGGGGCATACGGTGTGGACGGCCCAAACACATACTCCTCATGTACAATGGGCAGTGAAAAGGTCGGACTCGATGGACGGCTGGAGGTAGCTGCTCGACCCCCTTGTACTGTAGCTGCTCAACCACCTCGTGGGGCCGGGGGCCGGCGTGGGCTAGGGATCCGTCGCCCATCCTCATAGACAATGTCCAAATCAGCTCTCGCTAAATCGCTCACAGCGGGGTTTGATGATTGCAAGTTAACCTGGTGTAATATGTCAGCCTGCAGCATACGAAAATAGTTCTTACAACATTGAACTGCGAATGTAAACGGTAACAAATTAAGTATACGTTTGAGTAAGCGTACGAGGCTCATGTAGACCGCCGCAATCCTATCTACGAAGCGACGTGTGATCGACCTGTACCACGTGTAATACGGATCCTTCGGCCGCATCGGACCATCTACCCGCACTCCCTCCATAATGTACTCTCGCCTATGTCCCCACATACTCACGTACATCACATGCTCCGCAGTCCAATCTATGTTCCCCCGACCACGACCATCAATCTCCTACAAGTCCTCCACATGTACATCGACCCCCGAAGTACAAAAGTGGCTAGGGATGCCCTGTTGAAAGCCAAACTGGCGCATCACTTGGTTTGGGAGATGCCACTCGACAATATGAAAACATATGAGTGGCACTCAGGCAACCTAGAGGTCCGACCCAATTGCATAGCCAATCGGTAGGTCGGCAACAATGTCATCAGTGTAGGGTGCCCATACGAACTACGCGTATACATATAGTAAATGTAAGAGGTGGGATGGGAATATATGCAAATATTGAAAAATAATGTCAATACACATAACCGAGACTACCTCGTGCTCCCGGTGCATGTCCAGCTCGAATCTGTACTAGGGCAGCGTGTGTTGCGCAACATTAGGCGCCAACAACTGATCCCTCCACCTGTACACAATGAAACGTAAGTTAACAAGGTGTAACCACCAATACGTAGTACAACTCAAGGAAATGATTGTAAGTGGAGTTACTAACCTCTACGCGAGTGGAGCTGGGTCAATCGGCCGTCCGTCCTTGTCCTTCTAAATAAGACGCCGGAGATCGCGATGCCTAGGAGCTAACGACGTGAATCTCTCCCACGCCCAAACCTGCAATAAGCGGAGTGCTCCTCCGATCTGTGAGTGTGAAACGTCAGCGGCGCGGCACATCTCCTGGTACAGCCAGGCTAACGTCGCAGAGCCCCAACTATAATGGCGTATCTCTGCTCGCTCCGTGGGCAGTGGAAGGAACATCAAGTGTGCGTAACTCCATGATAGGTCGCAGAATAGCATCCCACATATCAATCGTAGCATGTGGGCACGTGCGTGACACGCTATAGTGTGATCATTGGCATCAGCCGAAAGCTGGCAAAACATCTCCCCCTCTAGAAACTGCATATGAATGCGGGCACCAACAAGCTCACCATTTGGAGGCACCACTCCTAACAATCTCTTGCACATGCGGCGAAGTCCTCCCCGTTGACTAGAGCCTCCATCCTGTACTGGTCTAGCTGTACGACCAGTGAATCGATAGCCCAAACAACACCGCGACATCCTGTAATGTGATAGTCGCCTCCCTATGCGGCAAGCGGAAAATGTGTGTCTCTGGCCTCCATCGCTCCACCAACGCGGTCACAAGATGCCAATCCAACTAGATATGGCCAATCTGATATATTTCATAAAAACCCACGTCACGTATCCAATCAAGAATGCGAGGGTCTGCACCTATCCTATCCGGTACACTCTTACTGCCCCCTCGGCAATATAACACGTCAGCATGCGAATTAGTCCACGCCCAACTGGACCGGTGTCGATCACCCATACTCAGTACACTAGTATCAGACGGCCCTGGATCGGTCTTGCAAACAAGCCAGCATATTGAAAGCATAAACATAAAAATCATCAGAATTGAATATCTGTCACGGGTGCTTTGTATGGTGGAACCGAAAAAAAATCTCAGGGTTTATCTTATATATGTACAAATGAAAATATCTCACCAAGTTTTCATCTGAAGATGCACTATTCTCGATTGATGAACACAGTGACTCAATTACTTAGAGCCAAATTGAGCATGGAGCATTCGCGTGTTCACCGAAAAATGAAAGCGGCCTGAGGATCTTACATTTGGAATATAGGAAAAAGGCTTTCCTGACCCATGCCCAAGTTCATGAATCTTCACGTAGATGGATGCGGCTGACTTATTTACAATCGCCTTGTTCATAAAGAGGGAGTAGAATGACAGCTGAAAACTTGTTGTGACATGAGGAGTACGAGTACGCAAATCACCTTAACCTATAAGTTATAGGTCAGTGCGAAGGTCCAGCTGCATCCCCAGGTTGTGTCCTTCTCGGACATCTTGTGCGGTTATGTCCTTCTTGACGACATATGCTACACGTGATATGTTTCTAACCTTCCCGAGCATCCATCTCATTCTGTATACGTAAGCTCCTAGGCCGACCTTTATGTCGAGCGTATACAGGATTTGCCTGCAATTTCGGCAACGAGCAAGTTGGTCAATATGCCTCATGCATGATTGGATAAAATTCGGTAGCATATGTTGCATAGTGCTCGGCAGTGCTCTAATATGGCTCAACATACTGGCTTGCATTTAGCCATGTCTCGGCACAGGCTGCAAGAAGGTGAGAGCAAGGATCGTGTAAAGATTGCCACTTCCCGCAGGAGCATTCGCGCCTCTGGATGCTCAAAGTTTGGACATTGTTTCCTTTATGGGGTCCCCGCTGCGCAGTCGTGATGCTAAAAGTACTCCTAGACCAGTTGAATGTCATGACTCGTTGTCCGGTCGCCTTCAGCTTCCTTCTTTCCATCGCTAGCAATATATGTGGAGTCAACGTATTTCCTCCAGATATTGAGTTACAAGCAGCTTCCCGTCGGCTATTAAAGTAATGTGCAAGGCGATAAAATGTTAGTTGCACGAGAGCTGTTATGGGAAGGCTACGTGTGCCTTTTAGGACAAGGTTGAAACATTCGACCAGATTGGTGGTCATGTTTCCATACCTCTTTCCACCGTCGTGGCACTGAGTCCACATATGAGGAGGGATCTGATTGAAGAACGACTTGGCTGGCTCTCCACCCTCATCGAATATCCTCTCCATCCACGTGTCAAATTTTCTCACCTGATGCTCCATTCCCACTCGCTCAGCCATTCGCTTCATATTGACACTCCGCACTTTCGTATTAAAGTTTCTCACCACATATCGAAGGCAGAATCAGTGGTGCGCACGTGGTGGTTGCCAATCAGGATTGTGCTGCACCGCAATGATAATCCTTGGATGCCGATCTAATATGAGCCAAATGTTGTCCCCGGTCGGTAATCAAACGCAGAGAACACAGAAACCAATTCCATGTGTCAAGGCTTTCCTCTTGCACAATAGCGAATGCAAGGGAAAATATTTGCCTATTTGCATCGGGGGGCATTGCAATAAGGAGTTTGCCCTTGTACTTATCGTATAAGTGTGTCCCGTCCACACATAT
This sequence comes from Malania oleifera, assembly GCF_029873635.1. NCBI lineage: Eukaryota > Viridiplantae > Streptophyta > Magnoliopsida > Santalales > Ximeniaceae > Malania > Malania oleifera. The sequence goes on along the minus strand of NC_080421.1, from coordinate 109,619,907 downwards.
AATAGGAGGGCAGTGACGAAAACCCTGAATAGATGCCGCAAATGACCAAAATACAGATACGAAGGTTGCGTTGTTAGTGCTACCTAGAACAGGAGTTGACCTCCACCTAAATATAGTCCTAGGATTGTACATTTGCATCGCTTACATCCACTTCGGTAACGTTTCATAAGATTTCTCCCAATCACCAAAGACTTGGGCTATTTCCTTCTGTTTGCCCAACCAAACCTTCTTATAAGAGATTTAATACCCGAATCGACGATCAATGAACTCCTTCAATGTAGCGATCGACGTCGACGCATCTCCCCTGATCATATTCACTATTTCCCCAGCAATGAGGGACGACGTGATTTGGTTATGGTCTTGCGATATAAGTTCATTCAAACACATATGCGGACCACCATATTGGGTGATTTCAAAAAAACGGTATATCATCCGATACATGGCACGCAATCTCCACGCGTAATCGTGGTCCTTGCACCTAGCAACCTACAACTGAGGAGTAGATCGCACCACGTGGAAGTCATGGTGGGTGCGAGCGTGATATATTCACACTGTGGCGATCAGCTGATCCTTCGATCCGAAGAGCATTCCCTTACTCAACTTAGAGGATTATTCCCAACGAGTGACGCGAATAGGAAGCTCATCGACCGCAGTTAAATCTGCAGCAGCTAGGTCAATATGACTGTACATCGAAAGCTCGCCCATGAATTGTGCATCAAACGTTGCGTCGTCCGTGTCATGGTGAGGAGTTCACATCATCAGGGACATCATTTAACCCTTCACCCATTTCCTGCTCATGCATGTGTTCGTCTTCAATATAAACATCGTTCGTAATGTTCATGCCCTCGTCCAATGCGTCGTTCGCAATGGCGAACAACAATACTGGTCCCGCACTCGGGACGTCTTCGCAACCTCCCTGCGGAAACGTGTGAGGAACAGGTGCTTCATACTCCGAAGGCTGGAATGACGATCCCAGATATTCGTTAAAATTGACCGTGGACATAGCACGAACCTCCCCACCAACATCGACCTTATGTGTTTGTTCGGTGTCTTCACCGACTTCATCCAATTACTTCGCAAGCGTGTCTGGTTGCCTAACCGCGATTACACCCACTTAAGGAATGGTCTTGACATACAATTGCATCATTAAATATGTCTCACCGACACAGTGTGCGTCCAATACAATGCGCAGCCCATAATCATCTGATATGGGAACAACCTCGTAGAAGGCTGTATTATTTAACTCTTGCACAGGGTATCTTGCGGTCACCCGCAATGCATATTGACCTGGATCAATATGCAAATATTTATATATCTTCGTATATAATTTACTTAATTTACACCTACGACCAATTCGAATAAGTCAAACTGGCCGACTACTATACCTAACACCATCTAATGCGGTTATAATGTTCCCCCTATATATAAAAATACCTTCGCCGGAGCACTGCTTGAGTTTCCTGCCATTTAGATCGGCGATCGAGAAATAAAAAAAACCTACGCAAGACAAAACTGTATGTATAAGTGATATGTGTAAATTAGACGAAATAACTAATAACTATAAACCAAATAGATGTATACAAATTCTAATGAATGAATGAACTTAGAGTTTGGACCTAACTTTCCCACCAAGAAAATAAATAGATGAATTCAACATCTATGAATAAACAAACTCTAGAGTTTGGAGCTAAGTTCAATTTCCACCAACAAAGCAAATATATTAATTGAAAAATGTAATGAATAAACTGTTAAAACATGAATATGTATTGATTTTTCCCATATGACATATACTTCGGATTTTCTCAAAATGGTAATTTAACTTACAATCCAAAGAACTATGAAATGGTGCTCTTAAGAGTAATTTTTCCAAAATGGTACTTCGTACTCTGCCTCATTATGGGTTGGGTTGCCACTTAATTTGAAGTTCAATTTTGTTCAGTAGCCTTTTGAGGATTCATTGTTGATCCGAAGAGCCATACTCAAAGGAGTTGAAGGGATCTTTTAGAAAAATGTTACTTAGGACACATAACATCTCGATTCATGAAATGGGAATGGGATCGTCTTATGGCAAGTGTTTTAAAATGTGAACACTACATTTATATCGATATATTGGTGAAAAATACATAAATTCGGGGAGGAAAAAACTCATTACTACTCTCCTCTAATAATGTGACCTTTTAGCTATCATCTCTACGGTGTTCCCTGTCAGCGTCATCGACGGTGACTAGTCGAGGCCGGCTTCGCCCTCGTACTGTTGGATCTTTAATGGTGCTCTGTGGACTGTGGCCTCCTCAGGCACCCCCCACCCTAGGATCTTATACATATGGGGCTTGTCTCACGATAAATTCCCCACCTTATCTGCTCTTACTTCCTTTCGATATTTTTATTTATTTTAAATATAATTTTTGCAAGTCTCAGTTTTTTAGTGTGATTGGTGAACTAAATTATTAGGTAATTTTAATAAAGTATATTAATTTAGGCAAAGACACTAATCTTCCCAAAAATTTGATAAAAAGACAATCACATTTCCTAAGGTTTCAAGAATTTTAAATATCTCCCTAGGGGTTTTAAGAATTTGTAGGACATCCGCTGACATTTCAAGAATTTCAAGGATCTCACTTGAGATTTGTTAAAAATACACATATCTCACTTTAAATTTTGCAAAAAGAGAAGTTTTTTTTTTTAAGAGAAAGTTCATTTTCTTTTGACAAGCATCAAATGAGGTTTTTAACATTTTTGATATTTTAAGAGACGTCTGTGACATTTTTTAAATTTCAGGAAAGATATTTGTCTTTTAAGCAAACTTAAAAAAAGATGAATATCTTTTATCCTATTAATTATTGTAATCTAGTAATCATACGAGAGGGAGAGGGGACTTAATCCCGTCACTAGGACCTCTTATTTGAGAATAAAAATTTCACAAATGATACTCCTTATATTATAATTATAAAGTTCTATTCTAATCTATTCCAAATGTTTCAAACATTCGGCTCAACTTGAACTTTATTACGTGGTTAGTTCAAGGTATGAGCTTGATTCATTAGGAATTGAAACTAAAATGTAAGGAAAACTAAAGTTTGAAATTAAATATAAGAAACATCAAAGGCACGTGTATATATATATATATACTCTAAATAAGCTAAAATTACATATGAAATCCATCATAGGCATTACATTCTTAAATAAGCTAAAATTATTAAAGTTTGTGTAGGAAATAAAATAAGTGAATATTACAATTCTAAAATTCATTAACTCATAGAAAATTATATGCACGTAATACGATAAATGACAATACAATTTATAATTATAATGTGCACTCACATTAACTCAAAGCATCAATTAAAACCATAAAATTTACATGTTCTTGAAAAACTTTAGTGGATGTGCCCAATTATATTAAAAATAGCAGAAGGAAATTCAAGGATTGAATAACAAAATTTTCCATCGATCTTTTGAAGGTAAACCATATGATCTAATTATAATTGCACAATTATATTAAAAAGAGCAAAAGGAAATTCAACAAATTTATGAGTGGAGGAAACTTCAACAAATTCTAAGGCAGGAAAGATAATGCATTTTACAATGAAACAACAATCCAAAAAAAAAAAATTAAATATTGACCAACAGTTTGAATGGAAAAAATTAAATATTCTCGGCAAAAAATCAAATTCAAATACCAAAAAAATGAAATACAAACCTTAAGAAAAGTGTTTATCCACGAATCTTTCAACACAAATCACAAACTCTGTCTCTCCGCTTATCAAAGCTTTGGATGAAATAAAAATAATTTAAAAATCTATGCACCGAACATGGAAAACATAACTTACCCCATCTCGTTCTTATATAACTCTCGATTTGAAGCCCGCAACGGTCACCTGAGCGCTCTGAAGTCTCCTCAACGGTAACCTGCGCTCGGCTCTGCAGTACTATCTGTTCGCGCAAGAAAGGAGGAAGAACGGGTGAGGTTATTCTGAAGCAAATCTCGCTACTCCAAGTAGCGAGATTTGCCATGCGTCGATAGCCGGGTGGATGGTCATTTCAAATCCGAAGTGAATCTCGCTACTTAGAGTAACGAGATTTACCACGTGTCAAAAGGCGGTTGGCAAAGCAATAAGTATCCCAAGAAAATCTCGCTACTCCAGGTAGCGAGATTTGCCACGCGTCAGCATGAGCAATTCAGTCAAAAGTAAATCTCGCTACTTGGAGTAGCGAAATTACGTCAAAGTCATTCTGAGAAATATTTCCCAGAAAGAGGTATTATTTAATATATTTAAAAAAAAAAAGATAATCTGGGAAAAAACTCAGAGTTTTGGCACCAAAAAGCCTGCGGAAAAGCCAGGAAATCCTAATAGAAAATATTTTGTGCGTGTGAGCTTTATTCCCTCAATCTCATTGGTTGGTTTTCTTCTTTCTTTATGAGCAGGTGAGCTTGGGGGATGCCATTATTTATGGCAGTTGGCAAAAGGGAATTGGAGGGCCAATGATTTGTTTATTTTTTTATTTTGTTTTCATTGTCGAGCTTTATCCAAAAGGAGAGACTCGGTTTTAAGAAGGCTTGATCCCTGGCAATGAAAGGATCCAAACCCGACTCACTTAAAATACCGAAACTTAATTTCAATGAGACTCGATTAAAATTCACTGGAACTTAATTAAAAATATCAAGACTCAAAAAAAAAAAATACCGAGACTCGATTTAAAACACCGGGACTTAAATAAACATACTAGGGCTCAAATTAAAACTACCGGGACTTGATTTTAAAATACCGGATTTTTCAAACAAGGTCCTCCAATTTTTAGAATTTGAGGTCAACTTTTATTACACTGCGTTTTCTCGAAAATGGTCTTGTTAAAATTGAGGTGCCGACACATTCATTGCAAATTTTCAAAATGTTGATATGATTAGTTTTCACTAAAACTTAAATCCACAAATGGGATATGATATACAATGCTTAGCATATATCATCAAAACAAATAATAGCATGCTTTTGAATAACAATTCAAAACCTTAGTAATTCACAAGAGAAAAGTAAGGTTTTTCCATTTAACAAGCTTAGAGCACATGTTATTTCATCCCATAAAACAATAGCCAATATTTTAAAAAGAAATAAACCAATCAATAAGTATATATGTACAATTTGAAACACCACATTAGTTTTATAATTTTAACTCATCAATATTAACATGAGTAAAAAAAATTTTACTCGTTATAGATCAAGCATTTTAACCAACTAGTGGGGTCTTTTCTATAAAGCACACACTCATTATAAAACTAATATTAAGTCGTGTGTAGTGTGTTCATAAATCCAAGAATAATCCATTTCACAAGATATTTCAATTAAAGGACTGGACATGATGTTCAAGGTATCTAGAAAAGTCTTCGAACTCAAAAACAAAAACAATAGAAAATGTGAGTCCATAGGGCAGATGAATTTTATCCTTTTTCTTAAGCTATACTTCAAACATTATGCAATAGAGCTTCAAAATGAAGATGACACAACTCAAAATACTTAATGAGTGTGATACAAATGAAAACTATCCCAATGTCATGCATTAGCTCTAGTTAATGAACCATCATCAAAACATGTGATGTTTAATTAAAATGATGATGCTTAACCATTTAGGTCTTGAGTGAAATGACATAACATACCCCAAGGATTAGGACCAATTGGTGTCCGTGAACTAGTTCTTCCTAAGATATATAACAAGATGTGTACATGTTTTTCAATTTATATAGTATTTTGGATTCAACATGTACCAAATACTTATTCAATTAATTAGCATGCATTGCAAAGATATTCAAAAAATTCAACTAGCATACACTAAATTTCAAAACATTTTCATTTCGTATGCAAAGGCTTATAATTCCTATTTAAAATAGCATGCAAATGATCCTTTTAACATCCATTAACAAAAAAATGTTCAATAATTACAAAATGCATGTAACAAACTAAATGACCACTTAAGATCAAAATACAATGAAGAGCATGGTCACTACTTAGACACTTCATAAGACTTGTAAGATTATTTTGAATTTAAAATCAATCTTATGGAGTCATGATTCTAGTCAACAAGCTAGCATGCATGTCTAAAATATATCATTCAAACCAATATGCAGAATCCTAGTTAACTACCAGCATGCAATTCAAAAATCTGCATCAGCCTTGCAAATGGCATTCAGAACAAGCATGCAGTTAGTGTAGCTCAAGTAACAATTTACGTTATAAATAATCTATCCACAATATAGACATTTAACAAAGATGGATATTTAACATTCAGTGCAATGATTATACTTAACTATCTACCAAATAAATTTAAACAATTAACAATATTTGGATAGTGGCATTCAGCATAGCTCAAAGCCATTCAAATTATAATCAAGACTATCCATCCAATGAATTTAGAGACACTTAGCAAGTCATGGATAGTAGCATAAAGCATCCAAAATATTTCCAGTCATAAGTATAATACAATTAAGAGCTAATTGGATGAGTTCTTTTTGAATATGCTGCTCCCCCTCAGCTATGCAACCTAAGCATTATCATCTTATACTTTCAATTTTCATTTTTTTTTTATTATTTTTACCTCGGTATCTACCTAAAGACCTATTACCTAATCCTAGGTCCTAAGCAAGTATATTTTACAATTCATGTAATTCTCCTTGGTACCCATTCTTCCTTGGATGCCAAGGGGTTTTTCTTTACTACCCATTCAAGCTTCCTTGATTTGCCTCTTTCTCCTCTATAAGGGCAAAAATATCTAATATGACCCTTTCTTTCATAATATAAACAAATCTTATTTTCATGTGAGGGTCTTGACTTATTTGCATTATTTTTACTTGTTGAGGCATAACCTTATGATTTATGAGAAGATTTTGAATTATTTTTTAAAACATTATTTTTCTTAACTCCAAAAGATTTCTTGGAGTTTTCTTTTCCTTTTATTACTTTGCCATGATCTTTATTTTTCTTTTTAAAGATAGTATTTTCCTTCAAAACATTTTCAATTTGATTTTTCAAATTTTTCACCTCAACTTGAAAAGATCTATGGTCCTTTTGAGCCTTTTCTATAAGCTCCTCATTTTTCTTTTTCAATGAGCAATTCACTTCTTTCAAGATAGAACAAAGACAAGGTTCCTTGCCTTTGGATTTTGAAAATTTTCCTTCCAAATTTTCTATCTTTTCTTTTAAAGTTTCATGCTCTTTTTGAGAATTTAAAATAAACTCTTCATTTTTCCTTTTAAGGGATTCATTTTCTTCTTTCAAAGAAAATTCCATTTGTTTTGACAAAGCAAGCTCTTTCTCAACATTTGTATTCTTCCTTTTTACTAAAGGTAATTCATCAAGCAATTTAACACAACTATTCACAATTTCATCATATGAAGGTGCATAATCCTCCTCATCCGAACTTACTTCATCTTCTTGTTCGTTTGCCATGAAGTAAGAATGTACCTGTAACATCCCTCAATTTCTTAACATAAAATATCACATAATAAATAAAATGGTCAACCCGCACCTGTGGGTAGCGGGGACACCTATCAAACACAGCGTAAAACCTAGTAGTAGTAAACATAAAATATCAAACATCCAATCATAAAACATAATACCAGAGCATTCTATACATCCTCACATACATCCAAATATCTCTAGGGTCAAACACAAAATAACTCTGACGCTATTACAAAATCTTACCCTTCTTACAGGGTAATCTCACTAGCTCAACGGCGGCCCTGACACGCCAGTCTCTCAGGAGTTCCTGAAAAATTAATTAAGTTTGGGGGTGAGAAATTTCTCAGTAAGGAAAAATAAACTAAATACAGCTGTGTGACAACATGAATATTTAATGCATTTGTACGTATACAGTACATTTCATAATTCTATAAACATAATCATATCGTACTAGGTAAACATATATTTTCACATCTGTTAATAAATCATATCATACATAAAATCATCTGTTATAACTGTAGTACTGAAAACAAACCCAGCATGACTAGCTAGCTGGTGTCATGTATTACCCCCCATAACGGGTTGTGCAGCCCGAAGGAGGGACCCGACAATGGCTGGCCGACCACTGCCGAATCAAATATGTCTGTAAGTACGATGAGCCCGCCACACCCTGGTCCGGACTGCCAAGTAGACGTCCACACTCTACTGAAAGCCACATTGACTATCCATCTCCCATCCCCTCGTGGGATGGTTAGCACTAATCTGACGTAGATATCTGATCTACACATATAGCTACGGTACCGAGCCCCTGAACTGAACTAAACTAACATCCTGGTGGTGATAACATATAATAAGTGATCATATATATAACATCATTATGGCCTCGTGCCGAAAATATAGTAATTACGGCCTCGTGCCGAAAACATAAATACGTGGCCTCGCGTCAATAACATAAATACGGCTCGTGCCGATAACATAAATATATGGCCTCGCGCCAAAAACATAAATACGGCCTCGTGCCGATAACATAAATATATGGCCTCGCGTCAAAATTGTTTCAGGTATATATATTCTGAAAATACATCATTTATCACATAATCGTCAAAACCATCACAACATAACTCATATTTTCATAATACCTGAAATCATGCTTTATTCGTAAAATCTTTCACATCATAATACATTTCACACAAAATAATATTCATGTCACACATATGCTGTTAAAAGTCATACTTCATATTCTAAAATCGTGAATTACTTACATCTCATACATACATATACATTTTAATCATCCTAGCAGTATTTTCCTAATCGTACATTTCATTCGTAATACACAATATAACATATGCTTTTCTGAAAATAAATTTACTCATAATCAATCATAATTTGTATGGAAAATTATTGCTTTAGTTTATTCCCTTACCTGGCTATTGATAAATTCCTTAGGACCCAAATCCTACGCCCTTAGCGCCCGAAATTCAACTCCTGAAATTTACATTTTTTCCCAAATTAATTAATCTATTTCTCCAAAATAATACTCATCTAGCCTTCCTTAGGCTCCATATACCTCAAATTAATATTTAAACTATTATTTAATATCCCTACTTAATTTTTTTGAATTTTTCCTGCGGGTCCCAAAATTACACCCGCGGCGCTCACCCGGGCCCTAAATTCTAAAAATCCTACTTCAGTCCCAAATGCTTAATATTTTAACATTTCTAAATTAATGCTAACTAATTAAAAATAAGTCCCTTAATAATCGCCGCACCCTAAATTTGGGGTTTTGGCCCGACACTCCCACGAGAATTTCGTCCCACTAGACTTGTAGAGAATCATCCCTAGATTCTCGTGGTGGTGTCCGTTCGTCAATTGGGCTTATATTTTGCAAGAAATTAAATAAAAAGGAGAAAATGGCTTACCCCAGGGAATACGCTTACGCCGCTCCTACCACCGATCCGCTCCAGGAGAAATGACGGCAGCGGCAAATGGAATCCAGTGGTATTTTCGGATTTTCGATCGGGCAAAAATCCGTCACGAAATCGAGGAGAGAGGGAGAGAGAACGTGAGGAGAGAGAGAGATTACAGAGAGTTGTAGGACAAACAAAACAAATAAATAAATAAAGAAGAAGAAGAAGGAGAAGATAGAATATAAAAGGGGGGGGGGGCGTGAATCATTAATATATCTATATATATATATATATATAATAAATACATATTTAATTAATATTAATAATAATATATTTTATTTAAAAAAATAAAAATAAATTTTAATTATTTTTTTTCTTTTTCTTTTAAATCCAATTAATTAATTAATTAATTAATTATTATTTTTTTGGAAATCAATCCACTAATCTTTTATATCTCTTTTTGGGTTTTTACATTCTCCCCTCTTTATAAAAATTTCGTCATCGAAATTTGCCATTCCCCTATTTCCCTTTCTTAGTGAAAATATTTCCAATTTTTATTGATTACCCTCACTTTTGGCGGAGGAATACCGTGGTTACAATGAAGGCTCTGAGAGATTACAACTATTCAAAATTCTCTCAAAATCATTCACGTTTCAAAATTAAAAACTCTATCTATCTTACGTTACACTATACAAATAAAAACTACAATACTATTCCATTCACTTGACTGACTAAACTCCACTGAATAAGTGCGGATAACTCTGGAGCATCTGATCCTCTAGTTCCCAGGAAGCCTCCTCAATGGCATGATTGCGCCACAGAACTTTTACCAGTTGAATCTTCTTCGTACGTAACTCCTGTTCCTTCCAGTCAAGAATCTGCACTGACACTTCCTCATAAACTAAAGTATCACCCAACTCCAATGCTTCATATCTAATCACATGGGAGGGGTCTGGGACGTATTTCCTCAGTATAGAAACGTGGAATACATCATGGATCCTAGATAGGACCGCTGGTAATGCCAAACGATAGGCAACTAGACCCACTCTCTCAAGAATCTCGAATGGTCCAATATACCTAGGGCTCAGCTTATCCTTCCTCCCGAACCTCATAACACCCTTCAGCGGTGCCACCTTCAGGAACACGTGATCTCCTGTGTCAAACTCCAATTCTCGCCGACGAGTATCAGCATAACTCTTTTGCCAACTCTGTGCTGTCCTGATCCTGTCTCTGATGAGTCTGACTTTATCTTGAGTCTGCTGTATCAGCTCTGGCCCCAATACCTGTCTCTCTCCAACCTCATCCTAGTACAACGGGGATCGGCAGCTCCTGCCATACAGTGCCTCATACGGTGCCATCCCAATGCTGGCCTGGTAGCTGTTGTTATACGCAAACTCAACTAGTGGCAAAAACTGCATCCAACGACCTCCAAAGTCCAGCACACATGCTCGCAGCATATCCTCCAAAATCTGTATTGTCCACTCTGTCTGTCCATCTGTCTGAGGATGAAAAGTTGTGCTGAACGACAACTGAGAACCCATGGCCCCTTGCAGACTCTTCCAAAAACGAGATGTAAACCGTGGGTCTCTATCTGAAACTATGGATACTAGGACGCCGTGGAGTCTAACTATCTCCTGGATGTATAACTCAGCCAATCTTTCCATGGAGTAGCTAACTCTGATTGGCAAAAAGTGGGCAGTCTTCGTCAATCGATCCACCACTACCCAAATAGCGTCCTGTCCATGCAATGCTGGCGGTAATCCTGAGACGAAATCCATCTCTATATGCTCCCACTTCCACTCAGGAATGTGGAGTGGCTGCAACGATCCCGCCGGTCTCTGATGCTCAGCCTTCACTTGCTGGCACGTCAAACACTGACCCACAAACTGAGCTATCTCCTTCTTCATGTTGCTCCACCAGAAGGACTCTCGAAGATCCCTGTACATTTTAGTGCTACCCGGATGTACAGTATATAGGGATCGATGTGCTTCCTCCAGAACGACTTTCTTGATCTCAGGATCGGCAGGAACACATAACCTGGTATGGAACCTCAGGGCTCCATCATTTGAAATGCTGAACTCTGGTTCCTGACCATCCTGTACCTTTCCCATAAGCTCTACTAGTTCTGCATCATTCCTCTGAGCTGCTTTAATCCTCTCCTGTAGAGTCGGCTGCAAAACCAAGTCAGCAATGAACACCTGGTGATCGCCCTCTACCAGCTCCACACCGAGCCTCTCCAGATCCATCTGAATCGGATGCTGAATCTCCACTGCAGATACAGATGATTCCACTTATTTTTGACTCAAAGCATCAGCAACCACATTAGCCTTTCCCAGGTGGTAGCTAATAGTACAGTCGTAATCCTTTATTAGCTCCAACCATCTCCTCTGCCTCATATTCAATTCCTTCTGTGTGAAAAAATACTTTGAACTCTTATGGTCAGTAAATATCTCACACCTACCCCCATATAGATAGTGCCTCCAAATCTTCAGCGCGTAAACAACCGCCGCCAACTCCAGATCGTGGGTAGGGTAGTTCTTCTCATATTTTTTCAACTGTCGTGAGGCATAGGCTATCACTCTCCCCCGCTGCATCAACACGCATCCAAGCCCTTTATGGGACGCATCATTGTAAATTACAAACCCCTCTTCTCCTGAAGGAATCGTCAACACAGGCGCAGTGATGAGTCGCTGCTTCAACTCCTGGAAGCTCTATTCACATTCATCAGACCACTCAAACTTTGCTCCTTTCCTGGTTAATCTGGTCAACGAGCCTGACAATCGAGAAAATCCCTCAACAAACCTGCGGTAGTACCCAGCCAATCCTAGGAAACTCCTGATCTCATGCACGTTCTTTGGTTGTACCCAATCAACTACCGCCTCAATTTTACTCGGATCAACAGAAATACCACCCTTGGATATAACATGTCCGAGGAAGGTAACCTGTTCCAGCCAAAACTCACACTTCTTGAGCTTCGCATATAGCTTCTACTCTCGCAATACCTGCAACACTATACTTAGATGCTCCTTATGCTCCTCTGGACTCTTCGAATACACCAGTATATCATCAATAAGTACTACCACAAACTGATCTAAGTACTGGTGAAAAACCCTGTTCATAAGATTCATAAATACCGCAGGAGCATTCGTCAACCTAAACAGCATAACTAGAAATTCATAGTGACCATACCGTGTCCTAAATGCCGCCTTCAAAACATCTTCCGCCCTGACTTTCACATGATGGTACCCTGAGCGTAAATCTATCTTCGAAAAGATCTGTGTCCCCTATAACTGGTCAAACAAATCATCAATATGCGGAAGCGGGTATTTATTCTTGATAGTTACTTTATTGATTTCTCGATAGTCGATGCATAATCTCATCGAGCCATCCTTCTTCCTTACAAACAAAACTGGTGCTCCCCAGGGTGACACATTGGGTCGAATGAACCCCTTATCTAATAGCTCCTGCAACTGCTCTTTCAATTCTTTCAGCTCTGCTGGTGCCATTTTATATGGCGCCTTCGAAATCGGTGCTGTCCCCAGAACCAGATCGATAACGAACTCTACCTTACGATCAGGAGGTAGTCCCGGAAAATCCTCTGCAAATACATCAAGAAAATCTCTCATGACTGGGATATCCTCCACCCTCAGTTCCCCTTCTGATACAGCTTTCACATAGGCTAAATATCCATGACAACCTTCTAATAGCAATCTACACGCCTGAATAGCAAATAATAACTGAGGTGGGGTGCGCATACGTGATCCCACGAATCTGTACTCCTGTCCCTCTGGAGGTCTAAACACTACCACTCTCTGATGGCAATCAATGCTAGCATAGTGGGCAGCTAGCCAATCCATGCCCAAGATTACCTCAAACCCATGCATGTCTAAAACCACCATATTAGCTAACAAAAACCTCCCCTGAATATCCACTGGACAGTCCCTAAGTACCTTTCTACATACCCCTACGGTCCCAGTTGGCGTAGCAACAGACAAACTAATTTTTAACTACTGAGGCTGAAACCCACACAATTTAACATAATTTCGGGCAATAAATGAATGCGTCGCCCCAGAATCAAACAAAACAGCAGTTTTAAATGACAGTATTGAAACAGTACCTGTCACCACATCTCTTGTTGCCTCAGCATCTCCTGGCATCAAAGCAAAAACTCTGGCTGGGGCCGTATTCCTCTGCTGGCCTCCTCGTGGTGCCTGGTAACCTCCTCATGTAGGTCTAGAAGCAGTACTAGTCTGTGTCGGACACTCCCTCATCATATGTCCTGGCTCCCCGCACCTGTAGCAAATACCTCGCCCAGCACAACACTCTCCCAGGTGTCTCTTCTCACAAGATGGGCAAGCTGGAGATGGCTGCACACCCTGGAAACCATGATTCCCGGTCTTCTGTCTCTGGTTCCTATAATAGCCACCTCTCTTCCACGCGACATGGCCAACTCCCTGTTGGAAACCAGAAGGTATGGATCTCTTCTTCTGCCTCTGCTCCTTAGCCTCCAATCGCTCTCCAGTCTCTGCTATAGTGGTTTTATCCACTAGTTTAGTAAAATCCTGCAATTTTAGAATCGATACCTACTTATAAATTTCTCTCCTCAAGCCTCTTTCAAACTGTCATACCTTCTTCGCCTCATCTGGAATAATGTACGGGGCGAAGCGAGATAGCTCGATGAACCTCGCCGTGTACTGCTGTACTGACAACTGTCCCTGCTTCAGATTTAGGAATTCCGTAATCTTAGCCTCCCTGGAAGAGGCTGAAAAATACCTGTCGAAGAATATCTCTCTAAATCTCTCCCAAGTCATCTCTACAGGTATAGTCCTCTGCTGCTCTAATACTCTCATCGCCGACCACCACCTCTCGGCCTCTCCAGTCAGTCTGTAGGTGGCAAACAGCACCTTCTACTCCTCTGAACACTACAGCACTGCAAATATTTTCTCCATCTCCTGCACCCAATTCTCAGCGACCGCAGGATCCGTTCCCCCTAAGAAAGCGGGAGGATTCATCTTTATGAACTTCTCGATCGTACAATCGTGGCCTACAGATGGACCACCCTGCTCCCTCAAACTCCTGGCAATTTCTGTCATAACCTGCTGTGCTACGCTGCGTAAAACTGCATCTGAATCACTACCTGCAGCACCTGAGGGTCTAGCACCCTCACTCCCACTAGCGTGGGCACTATTTCCACCGTGGTCCATCCTGAAAAAAGAAATAACTTAACTCAAAACCTATTTTCCTACATGTATCCCCCAACTCATATAGTATATTCTCCTAATTAACTTATCACTCCTAATCTTAATTCAAGGTTCAATCCTGCAACCTAGATACCCAACCCGACGATAGTTTATAGTGAATTTCCTGAAATCGTCACCCTAGGAAAATCATACAAACCACCATGGAAGTCCTATATCTAGACTACAAAACCAGACCTCAAATCTTCTTATCCTAAACTCTGGTATTATTACTGCTGCACTCTAGAGTCTACAGAACCTAGTATCCTAGGCTCTGATACCAAATGTAACGTCCCTCAATTTCTTAACATAAAATATCACATAATAAATAAAATGGTCAACCCGCACCCGTGGGTAGTGGGGACACCTGTCAAACACAGCGGAAAACCTAGCAGCAGTAAACATAAAATCTCAAACATACAATCATAAAACATAATACCAGAGCATTCTATACATCCTCACATACATCCAAATATCTCTAGGGTCAAACACAAAATAACTCTAACGCTATTACAAAATCTTACCCTTCTCACAGGGTAATCTCACTAGCTCAACGGCAGCCCTGACCCGCCAGTCTCTCAGGAGCTCCTGAAAAATTAATTAAGTTTGGGGGTGAGACACTTCTCAGTAAGGGAAAATAAACTAAATACAGATGTGTGGCAAATGAATATTTAATGCATTTGTACGTATACAGTACATTTCATAATTCTATAAACATAATCATATCGTACTGGGTAAACATATATTTTCACATCTATTAATAAATCATATCATACATAAAATCATCTATTATAACTGTAGTACTGAAAACAAACCCAGGATGACTAGCTAGCTGGTGTCATGTATTACCCCCCATGACGGGTTGTGCAGCTCGAAGGCGGGACCTGACAATGGCTGGCCGACCACTGCCAAATCAAATATGTCTGTAAGTACGATGAGCCCGCCACACCCTGGTCCGGATTGCCAGGTGGACGTCCACACTCTACCGAAAGCCACATCGACTATCCATCTCCCATCCCCTCGTGGGATGGTTAGCACTAATCTGACGTAGATATCTGATCTACACATATAGCTACGGTACCGAGCCCCTGAACTGAACTAAACTAACATCCTGGTGGTGATAACATATAATACATGATCATATATATAACATCATTATGGCCTCGTGCCAAAAATATAGTAATTACAGCCTCGTGCCGAAAACATAAATATGTGGCCTCGCGCCAATAACATAAATACGGCCTCATGCCGATAACATAAATACATGGCCTCGCACCAATAACATAAATACGGCCTCATGCCGATAACATAAATATATGGCCTCGCGCCAAAAATATAAATACGGCCTCGTGCCGATAACATAAATATATGGCCTCGCGTCAAAATTGTTTCAACTATATATATTTTGAAAATACATCATTTATCACATAATCGTCAAAACCATCACAACATAACTCATATTTTCATAATACCTGAAATCATGCTTTGTTCGTGAAATCTTTCACATCATAATACATTTCACATAAAATAATATTCATGCCACACATATGCTGTTAAAAGTCATACTTCATATTCTAAAATCATGAATTACTTACATCTCATACATACATATACATTTTAATCATCATAGCAGTATTTTCCCAATCGTACATTTCATTCGTAATACACAATATAACATATGCTTTTCTGAAAATAAATTTACTCATAATCAATAATAATTTGTATGGAAAATTACTGCTTTAGTTTATTTCCTTACCTGGCTATTGATAAATTCCTTAGGACCCAAATCCTACGCCCTTAACGCCCGAAATTCAACTCCTGAAAGTTACATTTTTCCCTTGATTAATTAATCTATTTCTCCAAAATAATACTCATCTAGCCTTCCTTAGGCTCCATATACCTCAAATTAATATTTAAACTATTATTTAATATCCCCACTTAAATTTTTTAAATTTTGCCTACGGGTCCCGAAATTACACCCGCGGCGCTCACCCGAGCCCTAAATTCCAGAAATCCTACTTCAGTCCCAAATGCTTAATATTTTAGTATTTCTAAATTAATGCTAACTAATTAAAAATAAGTCCCTTAATAATCGCCGCACCCCAAATTTGGGGTTTTGGCCCGACACTCCCACGAGAATTCCGTCCCACTAGACTTGTAGAGAATCATCCCTAGATTCTCGTGGTGGTGTCCGTTCGTCAATTGGGCTTATATTTTACAAGAAATTAAATAAAAAGGGGAAAATGGCTTACCCCAGGGAATACGCTTACGCCGCTCCTACCACCGATCTGCTCCGATAGAAATGACGGCAGCGGCGAATGGAGTTTAGTGGTATTTTCAGATTTTCGATCAGGCGAAAATTCGTCACGAAATCGAGGAGAGAGGGAGAGAGAACGTGAGGAGAGAGAGAGATTACAGAGAGTTGCTGGAAAAACAAAACAAATAAATAAATAAAGAAGAAGAAGAAGGAGAAGATAGAATATAAAAGGGGGGGGGGCGTGAATCATTTATATCAGAAGTCACCTGAAACTTCTTTGAAGCTTCAGGTGATTTAATATATATATATATATATATATATATATATATATATAATAATAACTACATATTTAATTAATATTAATAATAACATATTTTATTTAAAAAAATAAAAATAAATTTTAATTATTTTTTTTCTTTTTCTTTTTCTTTTAAATCCGATTAATTAATTAATGGATTAATTAATTAATTAAATATTTTTTTTTAGAAATCAATCCACTGATCTTTTATATCTCTTTTTGGGTTTTTACCGTACTTCTTTCTCATTTTCATCATCGATGGCTAATCCATCCATTTGATCCCAAGTAGCACCATTTATGGCATTATGATCCCCATTTAGAAAATTTTCTTCATATTTTTTTAGGGGACAATTTATTATGTCATGCCTAGAGTTAGTACAATCACAACATTCAATGCATGACTCTTATTTTTGTTTTGTTGCATTCTTTTACTTAAAAGTTTTTGAAGTTCTTTTGTGAAAAATGCAATATCATTATCTTCAATTATTTCTTGTTGATTAGCACAAGATGATTCTAAAACAAGACCATTATCTATCTTAGGTTTTTCTAGATTTCTTACTTCTTCAATGGTCATAAATGACTTAGGTAAAGATAGGAGAATTTTTTGAATATAATCTTCTAATGAATAAATTCTACCAAATGCTTTCAAGTTGTTTATGAGGTGTGTGAACCGAGTGAGCATCAAAGAAATTTCTTCATCATCATTTAATTTAAACAACTCAAATTCTCTAACTAGCATGCATATTTTTGTTTGTTCATTTTGAGATGGGTTTCCACAAATGTTTTCAGGTACATCCCAAATTTCTTTTGCGGTTTTACATTCTCTAGTAAAACTATGTACAACATCAGTTAAACCACAATATATAATATGCATTGCTTTAAAATTGAGTTCAACTAACCTTTTTTCGCTTGGTGATTGTTCCAATAAAACCTTTGGAATATCCTCATTTTTCTTTGTGATTGAGAAGTTTTCTTTGAAGATGGTCTCCCACAAATTCAAGTCGTTTGCTTGAATTAATACGGTCATTTTATTTTTCCACGCGTGATAGTTGGAACTGTTGAACATCGATGCTTGATATGTGGATCGTCCATGCGAAGAGGTGCTCACCGAATACTTCATTGATCATTTACACTCTGGATTTTACTTTGAAAAATACAAGCGCCTTGCTCTGACACCACTTGTTATACGTCTAGCTTGTGGAGTATATACGTGTACTCCACGGCGGATATACAATGTAGAGTCAGAGGGGGGGTGAATGGCTCTTTTCGGTGAATGCATATTTCTCTACAAAATAAAAGTCTTGACAAGATGAGAAACAATTATATGGCAATATATGAATGTTGACCTTATTGGTCATATCCCGTTTTGATTATGTCAAATACCTTGGTATTTAACGTTTGCCTTGCATTTGTGTGCAGGAATAGTCTTACTCAAATGCGCAAGATCATATGGTGCGTATGGTGATTGGAAGAAAAGGATGAAAACAAAGTGTTTAAATTGTTGTAATTTATATTTCACTCTTTCGATTCTGTAATTATAATTCCAAAGGTCTGTAATAACTTATACATGTCATGGATGGTAGGAACTATAAAACTCAAATGAACTTAGACAGACTTCAGTCGACCGACGCCATATTTTTAGGCATACTTGGAAAACCTAGACCATTGACTAGCCCTAGGTCCTTGCACTTGCACTTAGAAAAGTCCCCATTATCATATATGCTATCAGAGGAAATCATTTTTCAAAAATAGGACTTAGGTGGTAAAATGTTAAGGTTTCCGGAGACCAAAGTCGACCGAACATAAGAAAGTCAAAGTGTTGACTTGACTTCGGGCGACTAAACTAAAAAGAACATAATGTTCTCGGTCAACCGAATATTTAAACCTGAATTTTCCAACTTGGGTGCCCAAACTACACATTCAAAATACCCTCGAGCAATTGAACATGCAAGTTCGGCAGACCGAACTTAAATCCAGGCAACCGAACCTCAAAAATTTTGAAAATTGCCTAGTTTAGGAAATCGAACATCGTTCTGGGCACCTGAACATGAAAAACTTACTTTTTCTCATATGTCTATTCAAGCAACTGAACCTATGGCTCGGTCAACCAAAACTCTCAGGTTAACCTAATTTTTACCATTGTTAATTGGGGTAAAATAGGGTTAATTTTATTAAACATGTTTTAAACAATTTTAAATATAACCCTTGTGTCCCAACGGTCAAAATTGTATGAATTTCTATATATATATGGGTTCATTTGCAAAGATTAAGCCAAAAATAGGGATTTTGATTAAAAATTTTCTTTGAAATTTGTAGAGTTTCACTTCCACATACATGCGCATATACTCCACCCTTTTTTATTCCTTTGTTAAAACCAATTTGGTGAGAGTATTTTTGAAATTGTCTACAAGCTTATACTCTCATATTGATTGTTGATTTTAGGAGAGTTAAGCTCAAAAGTTCTCCCCAAAGATTTAATCTATAAATTCGTTTTGTGAGGAAACTTGTTAAGCTTGTGAGTCTTTGCACTTTATTGCGAGACTCTTGAGCTTGCTTGTGTTTTTTGAAGAATATTTTTTTTTGACAAGCTTGCTTTGCAAATATCTCTTGTGCTTAATCTCTTTAAAATCATTTTGAGATATTTTATTATACTCTTGGAAATCTTTGAAACATTATTTGTGGTTCATATATTTATGTAGATTGTTTCAAAGAAACTTTGCTAGCACACTTTCATACATTAATTGCACATTAACATAATATTAAGTGTAGTTTCACATGTCTTCACTGAGCTTATATTTTCTATCATCTAGAAGTGCATTGATTATTGCATGTGCATATTGGTCAAATCTGCTTGTGTTTAGAAGCATTAAAATTGTACACAAAAAATTTGATACTCATTGTTGTATTCCAGGCGTGGTCTAAGGGAGCATTGATCTAGCCCGTAAGGATCGGTATGGCATTCTCCACCTTATACGGAGAGGTTGTAAAGGTTGAGATCAGCCCTAGTGTAATTTGACCTTATTGTAACCAGTGTCGCTTCACCCATTAAGTGAGCAATAGTGGTAATCCTCGGACATGCGAGTTGAGGCGAAGACGTAGGCAGTATTGGCTGAACTCTGATAATATATCGTGTGTCCGCTTTACATTACCACAATTTATTTAATGCACGTATATGTTATATTGTGAATGTTGCGCATGGTTTATTTTCTACATATTATTTTCATCTGCGCAATTGGTATATGCTAGAAAGAACCTAGGTTGTGTATATACTGTTGCTAAAGAGTTATACCTAGGAGAGAATTTTTAAATACTTAATTCACCCCCCTCTTTTTGGGAATACACCAATCCCAACAATTGGTATCAGTGTCTTGTGATATTGACTTAAATGTTTTTTCTAAAGATCGAGATGGCTCACATTGGTGTATCCCCATTCGGAGATGGACGATCACCTTCCAGTCCTCCATTATTTTGTGGTGTTGATTACACCACCTGGAAACCTAGAATGAGTGTATTTATAAAATCTATGAGATGGAGGGCATAGCTGGTGATTGATAAATGAATTTGTATGCCAGTAGAAAATGATGTTAATTTGATGCATGTACAAATGTAAAGGATATCTGGGATGAACTCGAAAGAAAATATGGAGAATCCCGGGAGAATGAGACCACCACTCAGGAAGTGATAAATGACAGAGTAGTTACACTAACAGACAAAAAGGTATATGTTCCTATCTTAGCCTCTATAGATGATTCTGTTGCTGAATGCTATAATATGTCAAATGTTGAATCATCTGTTGAATTTCATGATAATTCTGTCAATGATGCATGTGATGATTTGATTACGCACTTAAACTACATAATTAAGCATTTTAATCCGAGCATTAGGGCTAATATTTTTAATTAAATGCCTAATTATTCTCAATATTCTAACAAAGAGCCCTATTTATAATTTCTGAGTCTTATTGAGTAATTTATGAATTTTTGGCATTTTTTTATCGCAGGAAAATTTTCAGGAGCTAAAACTGACATCATTTCGTAATTCATGCATACCTTTTCTATCCAAGCTTTGATTGAGACCATTCGAAATTCTGGAAAAAGATGAGAAGATTATCTACAACTTCCATGTTTTGAGCTTGGAGAGAAATGACCTCAAGAAGGTTAAAATTGGCCTTGTTCACAGAGAGAAAAATGAAAAAATAAATAATAATAATAATAATAATAATAATACTTTTGATGTGACCCGACCATGCAGCCATGTCGGGTCACTTATTCGGGTCATACGGTTGTCTTCCCCCCTCCTTATTTATTTCTTTTTTTTCTCTCCTGCGTGTGTGACCCCACGCATCCCCTCTTCCCTACTCCCTCTCCCTTTCTTTTCTTCAAGCTCTCACCCTTCTTCCCTTCTTTCCCTCTCTTTCAGTCCCCCTTCTTTCTCTAACTCCCAGCTCTCTCTTCCTCTCATTCTCTCGTTCTCTCCCTTAGTCTCTCCCTCAAGCTCTCCCTAACTCTCTTCCCTACCCTCTTTTAGCTCTCTCTCTCTCTCTTACTCTCCTTCCTCGGCCTCCCTCTCCCTTTGTTCCTCACTACACTAGCCACACCTAGTTCCCTCCTCGCTCGAGCCATCACTCGGCCACCACAGCAATAACCACCCTCCGCACCAGTAGACCTGAAGACCTCTTGCTGATCACTTATACTTCCAACTACTACAAGCCACCTGAGAGTTCCAGCCAGCACGGCTGCCTCAGTCTCTTCCTTCGGCTCTTGACACAACCAAACCGCAGCACCACTAGAGACCCAACTGCCACCTCCAGCACAGCCGGCGGCTGCCTTCTGCAACCACCCGAGAGCTACAGCCACAGCTCCACCCGAGACCAACCTCCAAGCATCCCAGCTGCACACAGCAAAGCTACGACCACAATTTTTTTCTTTCTTTCTCTCTCTCTCCCCCTCTCTCTTTTTATTTCTTTTATCTTTTCTTTTGTTTTTCTTTTTTTTGTTAGTTAGTAAAGATATTGATAAAAATTTAGTTTTTAAATTTTATTTGAAATTTTGAATGTTGAATATTGTTAAGGTATTTAATTATTATTGAAATTATTTATTTATTTATTTTCTCTTAATTAGCGGTAGATTTAATTTAATCTTTTAAATTAAGTCCGGTTTGGTTCTAAAATAAATAAATAAAAAGAAAAAAAAAAGTTTTTTTTTTTAAGAAATTAAATTAGTTTTTTTTTCAAGATTTAATTTTTTTTGTTGTTGTTGAAGCTCGATTTAGTTAGGGTTGGTTTTATTAAAGCTTGTATTTTTATCGTGTTCTGTTATCGTTTGAGTTGTCTAAGTGTTAGATTTTCGTTGAGTTCATGTTTGTGTTTAAATTGTGATTCTGGGTCAAGCTCTTGATTTCGTTAAAGGTTCAGTTTTTATAGTTTGCGTATGTGTTTGAATGAGTTTCATTATTGCATGTTTTAGTTACGTGTCTAAGTTATCGTCTTTAGTTTCTATTCCGAAGTTTAACGTGTGTTTCAATTCTTGTTCGGTTGTTAATGTAGGGTCTCCATTCTTGTTATTTAATTCAATACATGCTAGGATTAGGGTTTAATTTACATGTATGTTTAATTTGTCAAAGTAAATCTCAACCAATCCTGAAAATCCCAAATCTAAATTGAGTTCAATAATTTTTTACTTTTCGATTGGAAAAAACGTAAAACTTGAGATTAAAAGGCATTCCCTGAAGAGACGATCTAACCTTTGGGTTGAGTATTACACGAGTAACTCCTATACTTGGGATAGCTTCCGAACTACTCATTTTTCGAGTGAGTCAAGTTTTTGGCGCTGTTGCCAGGAAATGTCGGTTTTAGTCTCGAATTAGTGTTTTTTTCGTCATTTTAATTAGTCTTATTAAAAAGAAAAAGAAAAAAAAAGAAAACAAAAAAAATAAAAAAAAAAATTGAGTTTTGATAAAAAAACAATTAACAAATAAATATGACAACACCTGCACCACGCACGATGATGAACTTTTTGCAGCTTCAATACACCACTACACCATCTTCCACTATTTTACCTAATGAAGAACTTGATTTTATGATGCAGTGCGGGAGGACGTCATTGTTGTAATGTCCCCCTTTTCGGGCGTTGTCACTTTCCTTATGGGCCTTGCGCCCATGGCAACAAGGGGCACCTTTTAGAGCACTCACTGAGATTGAGGAGTTACGTATCGCCGTCCTTCAATTCAGTAAACCCCCGGGCAGAGAGTCTTACTTCACCACAATCATTCATAAGCAAGAGTTCCCGGGGATCGGGGTAACTAGCCCTTTGCTCTGATACCAAACTGTAACGACCTGCTATTTAACTGGATTTTTTTTAATACTATGACATTTAACATGCTCTCATACCATACTAGATTAACCCAATCATCAACCTAAGCAGCGAGAAGCAGAAATCAAATATACATAACCATATGTAATTATATACAATACCAGAGTGATAAATTGTTTCCCCAAAATGTACATATATAACTGTTCCCCAGAAATATCCTCAACTGGCTAGGGTTATACGAAAATACTTCTAAAAATATACTCACTCTCTACTGACAGGGCAATACTGTGGCCCCTCTATCTGCGAGCCTGATCTGCTCGCCTACCTAGATCACCTGAAAAATGTTAAAGTAATTGGGATGAGCCAACGCTCAATAAGACGAAATATGCTATTTATAGTGTGTGGCAAATAAGTTACAATACTGTGAAAATCTATTACTATATAGTCATGTATCACTGAATCTGTAAAGCACAATACCAGTAATACAATCTTCATCTTTTACCTCTTGCTTAACATTTCTATACTATAGGTTTCTACTCAAAATACTACTAATATATATATATATATATATATATATATATATATATATATATATTCTATTTCTGTAAACCTGTATACACATAGTAATAACTGTAAACTTCCCTGTAGATAACTGTGTGTCATGATTTAACCCCTCATGACAGGGTTGTATGGCCCGTAGGCGGGATTTACCCTGACTGGCCAACTAGGAATAAATCACTATACTCCATAGTCTGATCAGCCCTCCTTAACCCATATCTGATGGGGAGCCTGTCCACTCGTGGGCTCTATGCAATCGACCTTTATACCACGTATTATCTGAATAGGTGGTTGCACTCTATAAACTGTATGTAGCTACGGTACTGTGCTTTGTAACTACATGGTCCAATAGGGTCTGATACTATATAATACATCTCTATATACAACTATCTGTTTTACCATGCTTCTGTAATAACTGTATAAACCATGACGCTATGGAAAACTATATCTATATCAACTGTGTTTCTGTAATTAACTATAAATATATATGTCATGGTATTGTAAAACTGCATAATCATGGTGTTTCTGTAATTTCTGTAAAATACATTCTCTGTATATTATGTAAAACACATCTCTGAAAAATATTGTAAAGCATGTTTCTATACTATATCTATATTCTCAAGTTACACAGTAATTTTAAAACATATTAATCACATTTGATAAATTTTATAAATTTCTGTTGTAAACATTACTCTGGTGGAACATTTATAATTTTATACTGAAAATATTTGCAAATAACCTAGCATAGCATATTTCTCTTACCTATTTCCTGCTAAAAATCCCTTACTGTAACGGGTCCAACACTCGTAGGGTTTTCCACTCAACACCCTGAAAACCATAAATCTCAGAACAAAACATCAATATTTCTTGGCCTACATTATTTCCTACAACTTCCAGAAAGCCAAAAACTGAATAAAAGACCTTACCCTAGATTTGGAATGAATTCCAACTTCGTTTCACTAATGATCTGCTCCGGCAGACTTGAAGAGAACTCTGCCAGGAACGTCGTGGTGACTTTAGATCATCGATCCGGCGACTGACAGGGCCAGAATCGAAGAGAGAAGAGAGAGAGGTCGTAGGAGAGAGAGAGGAGAGGGTTTGCGGCTGATTTTCTGCGATTAAAATGATTTTAGGGTTATTTATACTGCGGGCTTTGTCGACGAGCCACTTCATCTCGTCGACGAGTCCTTAAGTAATTTCGTCGACAAACCTTACCTTTCGTCGACGAAATTCAGAGTAGCCCAAATTCTTCTCTTAGTATTTTCTCGTCGACAAGGTAGGACTTGAAGAACCTTCATCGACGAACCCCTGTATTCATTGATGAAGCTTGGAAATTCCTTGAAATTATATTCTCAAAAATGCAATGTCATCGACAAAGTCAGCTGCCTCTTTCTGTTTTCTTATTCCATTTCTCTTTCTTTTTATTATTTAAATACCATTATTTTCCGAGTCATTACAATTGCTACCCCAGTTCTATGGGACGAAATCTGAGTGCCTTTATCAGCACCTAATAGAGTTCGAGTTAACTTGCAATATGTTTTTCTCTCATGCTAGAACTAATGAATCTACTAGACTGCGTTTATTTCTTACTTCTTTGTAGGATGGGGCACAGATGTGGTTTCATTCCTTGAGACCTCACTCTATCACTAATTGGGCTGATATGGAGCGCAAATTTCTGCATACGTTTTGTCCCTCAAAGAGAACTCATTTTTATAGGAACAGATTATTCAGTTTTTGTAGAAGGGTGACGAGACATTTCAAGCTTGCTGGGAGAAATTCAAGGATCTTCTAAGTACTTGTCCACATCACGGGTTTGAACTATGGAGGTTAGTTAATTGTTTTTATAGTGCTCTTACCTCTGATTGCAAGCACTTTGTCCAAACCATGTGCAATAGAGAACCCTTCAGCAAAGATCCAGATCAGGTATTATCATTCTTTGATTACCTAACTGAGAGTGTCCCATAGTGAAATACATGATACAATCAGGCACCCATGATAATACACCTTATCAGCACAATCAGTGGTGGAGATATATATGAGCCAACGTACTACCCAGACAATCTTACGCCTCATTATTAGCCACAACAGATCCCTCAGAGCTGTGCACCGTTAGGACTTCTTGATGATAGCATGACACAGATGGCGAATATGCTCCAAAAGTTCATGCAAACTCAAGTCAATCATCATAATGAATTAAGGGACACCATTAATGCGATGAGCACACTGTTGGACATCTTAGAAAAAGAGGAATTGCCCTTGGAACCTCAGCTTAGTCCTCAAGAATACCAGCAACAACAACAACAAGTACATAATGTTTCTCTTCAAACAAAGGAGGTCGCCATTACTTCGAGAAGAGGGAAAGAAGTTCCCCAACCTGAGACACTAATTTCCAGACAACCACTTGTCCTGACACCTGAAGTTACGGCTGAAAAAGAAGAAGTCAAGGAAAAACAAGAGGAAGTGGGCCTAGAAGTGGAGCAGTTAGTTAATGAGTAGGCTGATACTAATATGGAGTACCAACCTTTAGTACCTCATCCTATGAGCTTGGAAACCGTGAAACTGTCACTCTGACTGAGTTAAAGGTCAAGGAGCCCAATGCTGAAGCAGCTCCCTGCAGTAGTAAAATGATTGGTATACCTGATAAGGAGGGTGCGCAGAATGGTGAGTGTTTAACTTTCAAGGAACCAAGTAAAACTTTTAATGCTAATGCTTCTGAAGAACTAAAGGTAACTGTTCCAATAAATTTTCCTCAAACACCAGTTCGTAAAGAAACAAGTTTCTTGAAAAATATGCTGAATAACTACGCTTTCTTGTTAAAATAAAAAAGTCGATCTGTGCACGTATTGTCTAGTTCTTTGACGAGTATTAATTCATTTGAGGCCGACTTTCATGCAGGTATGAAGACTGATTCATTGTGACAGCTCAAATTTGGAGACCCGCTAATTTAATTTATAGACTTACACCCACAAGACGAAATTCCTCCAAAGCCTCCGCCAGACGACTGTGATGTTTTTCTTTCCCTTCTTTTCCTTCTGTTTTACCTGTTTTTATTTTTAGTTAATTTTCAAGCACATTTTCTTATAGTTCAGTTTTTCTTTTCCATTACTTCACCACCCAGGTACACCCTACTTTTCCCGTGCACATTTTTTTTATTTTCCCTATGCTTTCACATTGAGGATAATGTTCCACTTTAGTTGGGGGGGGGGTAAGCAATTACATGTGACACTGTGCACGTATACTTTCTAGGTTTTATATATTAATTTGAAATATATATAATAAATAAATAAAAATAAAAAGGAAAGAAGAAAGGAAGAGTAGTGAGGAATTACACTGAATTATGTCATGATTAACACTGACTCATACCCTTCACATACTTGTATATAACCCAAGAATTAAAAACTTGAGTCATTTATGCGTAATTTCTCTTTATATGACTTTGTAACCCCATGAAGAATTGATTGATAGTACACTCATGTTAATCTGGTTATATAATTTCTTGTATTTACACGGCACCTCACGAGGTTGAATAGACACATTCACATGATTCATTACACTTAGGGTTCCTTGTGAGCACTGAGAGAACACCCGTGGCAACTATGACATCTCGTGAGATATACTTGAGCTATTTATCAACCTTTTGAGTGTTAACATCAAATCAGAGTTCATGAGACTCGGTTCTCTTTTCTTCTGGACGATGCCTTGTACACTAGTCTATGTTTTTTATTTACTAGCCTAGAGGTGACTTCTAGTGGGGAGATAGAAACCTATGTCTTGTAGCCTACTCAAGAAGTGAAGGCTGAGCCACCACTAGAAATAGACTTAGTTCATGGACTACTGTTCGAGCTTAATTCCCATTGACGATAAGAAGATAACAAAAGAAGTGTAATGATTGTCCTAGTTGACCAAGAAAAGATAGAAAATGAAGAATGAGCAAAAGAAAGAATAAGAAATAGAAATGCACATGAAAGAAATGCTAATGCCTGCTCCAAGAAATACCACAAAAAGTCAAGGACACGATACATATTCTCCTCATATAAAGATTCTTCAACCGGTTAATGCCTCAGATGTATTCACATCAAGTTTGTGAATAAGTTGATCTAGGGTAGTCTCGGTTGGATATGGCGAGTAGGTGAGAAGATGTTAGAGTGAAGGACCCGACACCTCATAAATAGGTTAGATCCTTCTCAGACTAGTCCACTCCATATACGTAGCGTTTGTTCCTTTCAATATGTGGGATGATTGATCGCGATACTGCTCTTCACATATGACAAGTGAACCCATTCTCTTTAAGTGTTTTTTAGGGTATACCAGTTAGACTGAGTCAAAGCGATCGTTCTGTAGGTGTCCACTAGTATCCTAGGTGTACTGAGCCACACACATCACACACACTTCAAGATTTTACCTATTTATACTCCAACTTATATGACCGCATTAACTCTGAATTATGCCGCTGATTAACTTCATGTGCGTATACTGCTTGTAATTGCTATATAAATAATGAAACTTGCATGAATAATGTGCTTCGAAGTTGTGTGCATTCAATATGAACGAGCCTGTGTGAAATTCAGTTATACTCTTGTATGTGAAATGGTATGATTGTGGTCGCACGTGCATCATTTTCATGTCATTGGAGTTCGTAGTTGTGGGCACCGCCCTGAAATTCATTCACGTTATTAGTTAGAGACTAGCAAAACGCTAGTTGGGGGAGTGATTACGCGCTTAAACTGTGTAATTAGGCGTTTTAATCCGAGCATTAAGGCTTATATTTTTAATTAAATGCCTAATTATTCTCAATATTCTAAAAAAGTGCCCTATTTATAATTTCTAAATCTTATTGAGTAATTTATGAATTTTTGGTTTTTTTTATCGTAGGAAAATTCTTGTGAGCTAAAACCGGCATCAATTCGTAATTTGGGCATAACTTTTCGTTTGAGCTCCGATCGAGACAATTAAAAATTCTAGAGAAAGATGAGAAGATTATCTACAACTTCCGGGCTTTGACTTTCGAGAGAAACGGGCTCCAAGAGAGTCAAAATTGGCTTTGTTCACAGAGATAAAAATGAAAAAAATAATAATAATAATAATACTTTTGATGTGACCCGGCCATGCAGCCGGGTCGGGTCACTTATCCGGGTCATAGGGCTGTCTTTCTCCCTTCCTATTTATTTCCTTTTTTTTTCTCTCCTACATGTATGCCCCCACACACCCCCTCTTCCCTACTCCCTCCCCCTTTCTTTTCTTCAAGCTCTCACCCTTCTTCCCTTCTTTCCCTCACTTTCAGTCCCCCTTCTTTCTCTAATTCCCAGCTCTCTCTTGCTCTCATTCTCTCATTCTCTCCCCCAGTCTAGCCCTCAAGCTCTCCCTAACTCTCATCCCTGCCCTCTCTTAGCTCTCTCCCTCTTTTACTTTCCTTCCTCGGCCTCCCTCTCCCTTTGTTCCTCACTGCACCAGCCGCACCTGGTTTCCTCCTCGTTCTAGCCATCATCCTTGGCCACCACAGCAGTAGTCACCCTCCACACCAGCAAACCCCAAGACCTCTTGCAGATCACTCAGACTTCCATCTACTGCAAGCCACCTGAGAGTTCCATCCAGCACGGCTTCCTCAGTCTCTCCCTTTGGCTCCTGTCACAGCCAGACCGCAGCACTACCAGAGACCCAATGGCCACCTCCAGCACAGCCAGCAACCGCCTTCTGTAACCACTCGAGAGCTACAGCCACAGTTCCACCCAAGACCAACCTCCAAGCATCCCAGTTGCACACAATAAAGCTACGACCACAATTTTTTTCTTTCTTTCTCTCTCTCTCTCTCCCCCTCTTTTTCTTTCTTTCTTTTATCTTTTCTTTTGTTTTTATTTGTTAGTTAGTAGATATTGATAAAAGTTTTTTTTTAAATTTTATTTGAAATTTTGAATGTTGAATATTGTTAAGGAATTTAATTATTATTGAAATTATTTATGTATTTATTTTCTCTTAACTAGTGATAGATTTAATTTAATCTTTTAAATTAAGTCCGATTTGGTTCTAAAATAAAAAAAAAAGAATAAAATACAAAAAATAAATAAATAAATGTGTTTTTGTTTTTAAGAAATTAAATTAGTTGTTTTTTTTCAAGATTTAATTTTTTTTTGTTGTTGAAGCTCGATTTAGTTAGGGTCGGTTTTATTAAAGCTCGTATTTTTATCGTGTTTTGTTATCGTTTGAGTTGTCTAAGTGTTAGATTTTCGTTGAGTTCGTGTTTGCGTTTAAATTGTGATTCTAGATCAAGCACTTGATTTCGTTAAAGGTTCGGTTTTTATTGTTCGCTTATGTGTTTGAATGAGTTTCATTATTGCGTGTTTTAGTTACATGTCTAAGTTATCGTCTTTAGTTTATATTCCAAAGTTTAACGCATGTTCCAATTCTTGTTTGATTGTTAACGTAGGGTCTCCATTCTTGTTATTTAATTCAGTGCATGCTAGGATTAGGGTTTAATTTACATGTATGTTTAATTTGTCAAAGTAAATCTCAACCAATCCTGAAAAATCCCAAATCTAAATTGAGTTCAATAATCTTTTACTTTTCGAATGGAAAAATGTAAAACTTGAGATTAAAACGCATTCCCTAGGGAGACGATCAGTCTTTGGATTGAGTATTACATGACGTAACTCCTATACTTGGGATAGCTTCCGAGCTGCTTATTTTTCGAGTGAGTCATGATTCTCGTGGAAAATATTGCAATATATTGTACGTTGAATCATCTGCCAAACTTTGTGATAATACTGTAAATGATTCATCTGCTGTGTATTGTAAAAAATATTGTAATGAATCATATGTTGATGTGTTTGATGAAAGTATGCCCTTGAACAAGAACTAGAATGTACTTTATTTAAAATGCATAAACTTCTAATTAGGATGTCTAAGCAAAAAACAATCTTCAAAAATTAGAATAAAAGGATAGCAAAACAATTAGACGAATTAGAAGATTATCATGCTATTCTTAAGAAGAAAAAGATAGAGAAAGTTTCAAAAATTATCTGCTTAGAGAAAGAAATACATAATTATTCTAGAGCTACACTTAAAGTTATAAATGAAAAGAATAATCATAATAAATCGTTAAAAATTAAGAATAAAAATATTTTCAAAAAGGATTTAGGATTATCACATGATTCCCACAATCATGCCTCAACGAGCAATCATAAGAATAGTAAGCATAATCTTTCACGTATTTACAAAACTTGCTTATATTGTAAAAGAAAAAGGTACATTCGATTTACTTGCTTATCCAGAAGTGTCAGGGGTTTAGACAAAGAAATGATGTGGGTTATCATGAATGCGAACCCCATAGGACCTAAAAAAAATGAATTTAAATTAATATTACTTAATTATTTTAATCTTCCCTTAGTTCCTAGGTTTAGGGGTTGTGATGATTATAGACTTAGGGAGTGGTTCAGGGTTAAAATATATAAACCTAGTATCTGCAACCACTTCCAATTGGACATGACATCTTTGTCAGGTAATTAATTTCAAATGCTTAACTCATACTTAAATGTAAACACTTTAATTTAAGCCACTGTTGTCCATTGCACAAGATTGAGTTTTAGGGATCCATCCTATATTATTTATCATTATACCCTCAACTCATTTTTTAATATTAAAAGCCTAAATCAAAATCTAAGTCATCACTCGGGTAATAAGCACTAATTTTCAAATATCCCTATTCTATGAGTGCTTATTAAAAGACACCCATCAGAATCAAGTTAGGGGGTATCTACTAAGGAAATCAGGTTTCTCATCTAGTTAAATCTAAATATTTCTCTTGTTCTTAAGTTGTCTCAAATCCCTAATTTTGGTTTATCTCCTTCATAGGAATTCTTTACCAAACCACAATCATATTCAATAAAGATTTTACCTATTCCTTAGTTCGTATCCTTGCTCATAACTATAATCATATCCAAAGGATACATTCCATGCATTCTCCAAAAAGTTGTATTCAAAAATTCATACACTCCTAGATGCTCTTTGCTCAAACCTGGAAATGATTCCTTCCACGAAATTACTTTGATTCATGTTCACTTGTAATGAATACTCTTTTGAACTTAATGAGAATTTAATTGTTAAGAGTATTTATTCTTCTTTACTTCATAAGCTCTCAAACATTAAATCAAATCCATTAGAGTTTCATATCCTTCATGATGAGCTGAAAGGCTAAGTTGGTTGTAGCAGGTCTCAATCTAGATGAGTGCACAAAATTCAAGTAGACCTATGGACATGCAGTTTAAATTGAAAGTCATTCCATCTTGTGCCTCTCACACATTGAAATTCATAAAAGAAAAGAGGCATGTGTTGGCTTATGACCCTAAAGAAGTATTGTTTATGACTTTTTGGTCCGATAAGCCTAGAACTCAAAACCAAGCTAAAATCACTAAAAATATTATAACTCTTGGTTATTGAACTTGAATATGAAAGAAAGGCATAAAATGAGTTGAGTGCATAACTCAGGGGAGGAGCATATATTCTTTCATGGTTATATAAATTGAAATGCTCTCGTATTTTTTTATTTTTATGCCTAAATGTTCATGTGAATACTGCAATGAATTTATAACTACCCTCTGTTATTTACTTTTTATATTTTTTGATGGATAAATTATATATTTTGATTTGTTGATTGCTACCAAATTTCATGCTTGTATTGAAAGCCTCTTGCATGGCGAATGCAGTGATGTGTATTGCATGCTGGTAGTAGATATAGGTTCTCATGTGCCTTGAATTGAATTATAAATTACTTATTTGAACCTATCAGACACAGGTTTTATGGAAAAACATCTAATTTACAGACAGCATGCTGCCAAAATTTCGGTAGATTTTTCCTAAAGTAAAACCTTGTACAAAGATGATTATGTTAAAATAAATGATAAAACATTTTTGAAAGGATGAGTGAAAACTAATTGAATATTAAATTTCATCCCAGCATAATCATCAAATAGTTAGGGGAGCTAAGCTCCATCCCTAGAGAAATAGGATAAAAGACTTATATGCATCACCTCACTTTTTGATTATTGAGACCCTTCTAAGTACCCTGAACATCATATCCATTATAAACAGATATGGATTGTTCTTAGGGTTGTGGGCTATGTAGCAATGCCTCGATATCTATCTTTTTGATGCATTTGTAGTCTCTAGAGAGGCTATACTGGTTGCAATATTTGAAATAAATCAGTTAATATCCAGTATAGTTATATTAAAAGATTTTAAATATCTTCTTATACTCCTGGCCCATTAAATGAGAGTAAGTTGTGATATGTAATAAGCACTTAGAAGCATCTAAGCTATCACTCAAAATGAAAGGGGGAGCATTAAACATAAATTCCTATTTTGTTTTACTCACAAATATTTTTAGCTTAGATCTATTTTAAATTCACTGTGGCATGTGCTTAAATGAAATGATCTTTGTGAAAATCTTAAGTTGATATATATTGCTTTACCGCATGTTGTTGTGTTTTCCATGTGATCTTTGCTTTAAATTGTCTAACATCTTTAGGATCATTGTAGTCATGTGTTTCTAGTAATATTCTAAGTATGTGCTTAATTGACAAACCAGAAAAATGTTGTTTGCTTGTTTTAAATTAAATCTTCTTTTTCAGTAAGCACCCTCGGTACTTTTTGCAAAACATCATAAGGAGGATATATACACACACACACACACACACACACACACACACACACACACACACACACACATATATATATATATATATATATATATATATTTTAATACTTTATGGCAAGAACTAATTTCAAAACTAAAACTTGTTTTTTCTCTCTTGCCTTATTATTATATACATATATGTTTTTAAAATTGCATAACTAGTTCAATAACTTCATATAAAAATGCATGCGAACTAGTTAGACTGTGTTTGTGCTCAAACCAACTATTTTCTATCATATGTTGTGTGTTTTAAACTCAAACCTTTCACGGGTCTTATGATATGTTTCAATTGTAATGATTTGTGCATATTTATGGTTTAATTTAGTTTTCATGTCATTTAAATCATTTATATGACAAGTTATACTCCTTGTGTGCTAAATTGCCATATTTTTCAAAAACAGTTATATTTGTTTTCATGTCCTTTTTGCTATTGCCAAAAGGGGGAGAAGTAGGCAAAACTGGGTAATCATTACATGTTTGAGCTTTTAAAAATCTCGTTATGCATATTCTCAAGGGGAGCCTTTCTTGACTATACCCACTTTTTAATAAAATATTTGTCATCATAAAAAAGGGGGAGATTGTTAACCTTATTGGTTTTATCCCGTTTTGATTATGAAAAATCCCTTGGTATTTAACGTTTGTCCTAAGTTTGTGTGTAGGATCAATCTTACTTAAATGGGCAAGATCATATGGTGCGTATGGTGACTCAAAGAAAACAATGAAGGCAAAGTGTTTAAATTGTTGTAATTTATATTTCACTCTTTCGAGCCTATAATTATAACTCCAAATGTATGTAATAACTTATGCATGTCATGCATGGTAGGAATTATGAAGCTCAAATGACCTTAGACAGAGGTCGACCGATGCCACATTTTTAGGTGTACTTGAAAAGCCTAGACCATTGACGGACCCTTGGTCCTTGCACTTGCACTTAGAAAAATCCCCATTATCATATATGCTATTAGGGGAAATCATTTTTCAAAAATAGGACTTGGGTGGTAAAATGTTAAGGTTTCGGGAAACCGAACTTTGGTGTTGAAAACACCTCAGTTGACTGAATATAGGAAAGTCAAAGTGTTGACTTGACGTCAGGCGACCGAACTAAAAAGAACGTAATGTTCTTAGTCAACCGAATATTTAAACCTGATTTTTCCAACAATTCAGGTGCCCAAACTTCACATTCAAAATACCCTCGAGCAACTGAACATGCAAGTTTGATAAACCGAACTTAAGTCCGGGCAACTGAACCTAAAAAATTTTGAAAATCGCTTAGTTTAGGAAACCGAACATCATTCCAGGAACTTGAACATGAAAAACTTACTTTTTCTCATATGTCTATTCAGGTAACCGAACCTATGGCTCGGTCGACCAAAACTCTCAAGTTGACCTAATTTTTACCACTGTTAATTGGGGTAAAATAAGATTAATTTTATTAAACATGTTTTAAACAATTTTAAATATAACCCTTGTGTCCCAACGGTCAAAATTTTATGAATGGCTATATATATATATATATATATGGGTTCATTTGCAAAGATTAAGCCAAGATTAGGGATTTTGATTAAAAATTTTCTTTGAAATTTGTAGAGTTTCACTTCCACATACAAGCCCATATACTCCACCCTTTTTCACTCCTTTGTTAAAACCAATTTGGTGAGAGTATTTTTGAGATTATCTACAAGCTTATACGCTCATATTGATTGTTGATTTTAGGAGAGTTAAGCTCAAAAGTTCTCCCCATAGATTTAATCTATAAACTCGCTTTGTAGGGAAACTTGTTAAGCTTGTGAGTCTTTGCACTTTATTTGTCACGACCCGCTCATTTTCTACACACATATATATATATATATATATATATATATATTTATATATATATCAACATCAAACATCACAACTCAATAGGTCACAATTCACCTAGACCTGTGGGTACCAGGGATACATCAGAACATACAGCAGAAGCCTAAGCAACAGAAAGTATAAAATCATATACATTTCATCATAATGTGCAATACATCATACTAGAGTACTACAAATATTATCTCTCAGTATATATATACATCCCAAAAATAAATCTAGGGACAATTCCCACAAAAATCCTAACTGTCCCTACCAAAAACTTACCCTTCCAAAGAGAGCAAACACTGCTCTAGATAAGCGGGGCTTTTCCTGCTCTCCTATTAGGGGCTCCTGAAAAATGTATAAGATTTAGGGGTGAGACACCTCTCAGTAAGGGAAATAAACTAATACTAGTGTGTGGCAACATGAGTATCCGTGTTCTACATATATCATATATAACATATTCAATACGGTTTATCAAATCTGGGAAAACATATGTATTTGAAAACATGGCAGAACATACTGCATTTTCATCACATAATATCTCATCTCATATCATAATGATAACATAAAACAATCCCTGGTAGGTTAGCTGGCTGTTGTCATGTATTACCCCCACATGACTGGGTTGTGTGGCCCGAAGGCGGGACCTGACAATGGTTGTCCGACCACTGCCAAGTCAATAGTCTAGACTGTAGGTCCGATGGGTCTACCCAGACTGGTTTGTACACCAGGGGCGATAACAGCACACTTCTTGAAAATAACCGCATCGACCATCTAATCTCACACCACTCCGTACAGCGGCGTTAACACAGATATCATGATCACAAGGACCGTGGACACATAGCAACGGTACCGTGCAAGTGCTAGCCTAGACCAAGCCAACTAGGTTCTGATATCATATACATATACTGAAACTGTGATACATAAATATCTCATATCATTTATTTTCACATCAATCATATCATTTCACATATATACGTGCATCATGAAAATCATCCCCCCGTACGCCAGTATTACACATTTTATCATAGCTCGGCCCGTACGCCAACTACATATAGCACAGCCCATACGCTGGCAAACCGTAATCACATAACACGGCCCGTACGCCAGCAAATCACATAACACAACCCGTACGCTAGCAAACCACATAGCACAGCCTGTACGCTGGCAAACCACATAGCACAGCCCGTACACTGGCAAATCACATAGCACGACCCGTACGCCGGCAAACATATCCACATATATATATATATATATAAACATCTCGGCCCGTACGCGTGTTTTCCATAATAAAAATCCATATCATCCACATTCCCAGAAAACAGCATTTCACAACATTTTTACTCATGCCACACAGTAGATTTTCCACATATTCCACATACAATCCTTTTCACGGTATTTTGCAAATATAAAACATATATATATATATATATATATATATATATATATATATATATAAGCATTTTCTCAAAAACAGAAACTAGCTTAATTTATCCCCTTACTTGATTCTTGGAAAGCCTCTAATAAAACTGCCCCGCACCCGTAGGGTTCCTAACTCAACACCTTGAAAATGAAAAATTCCAAAATTAACGTTCAGTATTTCGAAGCATACAATATTTTCCTCAACTGCCAAAAACCCAAATATTGAGTGGAAAGTTTTTACCCAAAAGAATTCAAGTTTAACACCTGAGGGGTTCCCTGACCAATACCTTGAAACTGAAAACCTCCAGTATTAAACTTTAGTATTTTCATGCGCACAACATTTCTTATAACTAGCGCAAGAACAAATATGGCTTAAAAAGCCTTACCTCAACTTTGAGATGATTTCTAACTAACTTTCTCCCATGATCCGCTCCAGCAGATTTTGAGAGAACTTCGCTAGGAGCGTCGTGGTGACTTTGGATTGTCGATCTGGTGTAAAAAATGGCCCAAAAATGAAGAGAGAGAGAGAGAGAGAGAGAGAAAGAGAGTGAGCCGAAGGGGGGGGGAGAGAGAGTGTGTTAGCTTCTTAAAGAAGCTTTAAAATCTGGATTTTTATATATATAAAATAGCGGATTTCGTCAACGAGCCTGACCTTCGTCGACGAGTCCTTCACAAATTTCATCGATGAGACCCAGTATTCATCGACAAAATTCAGGCTGCCTTAGAACCCCTCTCAGTATTTTCTCATTGACGAGCCCCTGTGTTCATCGACGAATTCTCTTAAGCCTTCGTCGACGAATCCCCTGTATTCGTCGACGAAGTCCTGCTGATCCCCCTTTTTTCTATTAGTCCTTCCAAAGTTCAATGTCGTCGACGAAGTCGACGACCTCCTTCTGTTTCCGGTTTCCATATCCCTTTTCTTTTATTATTTAACTACTATTTGATTCAGGTCGTTACATTATTATAAGACTCTTGAGCTAGCTTGTGTTTTTTGAAGAACATTTTCTTTTACAATCTTGCTTTGCAAATATCTCTTGTTCTTAATCTCTTGAAAATCATTTTGAGATATTTTATTATACTCTTGGAAATCTTTGAAACGTTATTTGTGGTTGATATATTTATGTAGATTGTTTCAAAGAAACTTTGCTAGCACACTCTCATACATTGATTGCACATTGACATAATATTAAGAGCACATATCTTCATTGAGCTTATATTTCCTATCATCTGGAAGTGTATTGATCATTGCATGTGTGTATTGATACACATCTGCTTGTGTTTAGAAGCATTAGAATTGTACACAAAAAAATTGATACTCATTGTTGTATTCCAGACATGGCCTGAAAAGGTGTTGATCTAGCTCGTAAGGATCGTAGGGCCTTCTCCGCCCCGTAAGGAGAGGTTGTAAAGGTTGAGATCAGCCTGGTGTAATTTGACCTAACTATAATTGGTGCCGCTCCACCCGTTAAGTGAGCAATAGTAGTAATCCTCGGGTTTGCGAGCTGAGGCGGGGACGTAGACAGTATTGGTCAAACCCCAATAACATATCGTGTGTCTACTTTACATTACCGCAATTTATTTACTACATGTGTATGTTATATTGTGAATGCTACGTATGATTTATTTTCTACATATTATTTTCATCTGCACAATTGGTATATTCTAGAAAGACCCTAGGTTGTGTACATACTGTTGCTTTATAGTTATACTTAGGAGAGAATTTTTAAATACCCAATTCACCCCCCCCCCCCCCCTTTAGGAATACATCAATTCCAACAACAAATTAAATCATGCACAAGACAATGTAAAATAAAGAGTAGGGAGAGAAAAACTTAACACCGGGTTTTAACGTGGTTCGACACCAAGCCTACATCCACGCCTTAGCACCAAGCTAAGGACTCTACAATCCACTATCAATACTCCTTCCTCGATGGAGCAAACCTTACAACTTGGGTACATAACCCTACACTCAGGAGCAAATCCCTACACGCTCACAAAAGGCCTACACTTCGGTTCACCAAAAACCCTCACATTGGTTCACAAAGAACCTTACAAGAAGAAGATGATCACAATGATAATGCTCCTTGAATGAGCAAATTTTAAATACAAAGCAAACTCACACTTCTCTCTCAAGAATTGTATCAAACAAGATTAGAGAACAAGAGAGATGAGGACTTGTGAATGAAGAACAACAATGCAAAGTGCTAGGTGCTTAGGTTTTGGTATAAAAAAATACTTTTCACTAAAAATGATCAAAAGCCTTCAAAATCATGTTAATACAAGTCTAATAGCTTGTATTTATGGCCCAAGAGCCAAAGGAGCTGTTAACTAGCCGTTGGGGGGGAAGAAAAGATATTTTATTTAGTAAACTAATTGTTTTCCGCTCATTAGTGTCATTCTACCTATTGGACTCGTCAACGAGTCCCCTGCTCTCGTCGACTAATCAAACACTATAATTCTTCGACAAATCCCCTGTGTTCATCAACGAGTGCCCTAAATTAGAAAAAATTCATTAACATATCATTTTGATATCTTATATGCTTAGTATGTCCTTTAATAAATATACTTGACTTTATTTGAACCTTTAGGACATAAGACTCGTTTTGATAAAACCGAACTAAGTATGAAAATGTTAAAAATACCAAGATGTTTGAAAACTTGTCTCTTTAGAAAATGTATCTAAGTTTAGGATTTGTTTAACAAACTCTTTAAGTTTAACTTTGAAAGCCATAAAAAGTAAGTTTGTGTTTATGTCTTTAGTAAAATCCTATTAACTCATGTGTCCTAGTATGCATGTGCTTTGCTCATCTCTTGCTCAGAAATCATGCAGAAAAAAAAATAAAAATAAAAACGCAAGAGTTACAAACTGAACCTACCACTCACACAACCCCTTATTACAAATAATTCAACAATTATAAAACATCCGGCTGAACTTGGGTCCATTCGAGAATGTGTCCATTTGATAGTCCTTCTTGATGCCTACTTGGTCCGATCTTTGCCTCTCACTTGGTATTTCAAGCATTTTCAACTTGTACCTCTACTAACTATAACTGCAAAGATAGGAAAATACTAGGAACACACAAATAGGTTAACATCATCAAAACACATTAAATATGATATTGTAGCCAACAAGGCTAACATTCTCCCCCTTTTTGATGATTTCTAACCTATTACTAATTTACTTAATCTTTACATTTGAGTTTGACTTATCATAGCTTATTATGCAAAGACAGGATAACCTAGAACCACTAATGGGTTGTTATCATCGAAACAATGCAATTAAGCTCACATAACTTCTAAGGCTA
The DNA here is from genome assembly GCF_029873635.1 of Malania oleifera. Classification (NCBI taxonomy): domain Eukaryota; kingdom Viridiplantae; phylum Streptophyta; class Magnoliopsida; order Santalales; family Ximeniaceae; genus Malania; species Malania oleifera. The sequence goes on along the minus strand of NC_080421.1, from coordinate 109,579,643 downwards.
ACACATGGTATTCGTGCTCAGTATATAATGCCTGGTATGCCTCAGTAGAATGTTGTGGCTGAAAGGCGAAATCGTACTCTTATAGAAATAGTTGGGAGTATGTTGAGTAATTCCTCAGTGCCTATTTCATTATGGATGGAGGCCCTTAAGACAGTTGTTTATGTGCTCAATTGGGTTCCTAGTAAGGCAATTCAGAAAACTCCTTTTGAATTGTGGACGGGAAGGAAACCGAATTTAAGGCACTTTCATGTTTAGGGTTGTCTAGCAGAGATTAGAGTCTATAATCCAAATAAAAGAAATTTGGATTCAAGGACTGTGAGTGGGTACTTTATTGAATACCTAGAAAAGTCTAAATAGTATAGGTTTTACTGTCCTAACCATAGCATGAGAATAGTTGAAACTGGTAATGCAAAGTTCCTTAAGAATGGTGAAACTAGTGGGAGTTATGTATAACATAATGTGGTCATTAGATAAATTCGAGTTCCTATCCCAATATCTAGACCTTTAACAGATATTGTTGTTTCTTTAGTTATTGAAAGGTATGATAGCATTGAACAACAACCTCGTGATGTATCACTTCGTAATGAAAACGTTACCATTGAACCAATTGCAAAACAATCACGAGAAATAGCATTAAGGAAATTTCAAAGAGTAAGGAAATCAGCTATTTTTGATGATTATTTGGTATATCTGCAAGAGGCTGGTTATGATTTAGGGACTAGTAAAGATTCGGTTACGTTTTCATAAGCCATTGAAAGTAATGATTTTGAAAAGTGGATCTATGCCATAAATGATGATTTGAAATCTATGGAACAAAATAAAGTCTAGGACATCGTTGATTTTCCTGAAGGTTTTAAAACAGTTGGGTGTAAATGGATCTTTAAGACCAAACACAACTATAATGGCAATATTGAACGATATAAAGCTAGATTAGTAACAAAGGGTTTCATTCAAAGGGAAGGTGTTGATTATAAAGAGACATTTTCTCCTGTGTCCAAAAAGGACTCCCTTGAAATCATATTGGCTTTGATGGCTCATTTTGATTTAAAGTTGCATCAAATGGATGTGAAAACTGCCTTTCTAAATGAGAATTTAGACGAAAAGGTGTATATAGATCTTCCTAAAGGTTTAATGATTGAAGGAAATAAGCATATGGTTTGCAAAGTAATGAAATCAATATATGGACTTAAACAAGCTTCCAGACAATGTTATTTTAAGTTCCATAACACCATCACGACCTTTGAATTTAAGGAAAATACTGTTGATGGATGTATATATCTAAAGGTCAGTGGGAGCAAGTTTATCTTTCCGATTCTATATGTTGATGATATTTTGCTTGCCAATAATGATTTTGGTTTATCAAATGATACCAAGTGATTTCTTTCTATGAACTTTGAAATAAATGATATGGGTGACACAACTTATGTGATATGAATTGAAATATTCTAGGATTGATCACATGGATTGTTAGGGTTGTCTTAGAAGGGATATATCAATAAAGTTTGAGAAAGATTTCATATGGCTGATTGTAAATCAACTCTTGCTCCTATTTGTAAAGGGGACAAGTTCAGTTCAAAGGATAGTCCATAGAATGAATTAGAAAAGAAAAGTATGGAAAATATTCCTTAATTTTCTATCTGTTTTTGGAAGTTTGATGTATGTGCAAACTTGTACGAGACCTAATATTAGTTTTGCAGTTGAGATGCTCGGGAGGTACTAAAGTAATCCCGAAATGGAGCATTGGAAAGCTACAAAGAAAGTTTTGAGATATTTGAAAGGAACTAGACATTGTATGCTCATGTATAGGAGATCAGATCAGTTGGAGGTGATTGGCTACTCTGACTCAGATTTTGCTGGATGCTTTGATAGTTGAAAGTCAACTTATGGTTATTTGTTCCTATTAGCTGGAGGAGCAATATCATGGAAGAGCATCAAACAGACTATCATCACAGCATCTACTATGGAAGTTGAATTTGTAGCACGCTTTGAGGCCACAATTCATGCTTTGTGGTTGTAGAACTTTATCTCAAGACTTGGGATTGTCAACAGTATAGCCAAGCTATTGAGAATTTATTGTGATAATTCCACAACAATTTTTTTCTCTAAAAAATAGCAAATATTCTAATGGTGCTAAGCATATGGAGCTCAAATATTTGGCCGTTAAAGAGGACGTTTGGAAACAAACTGTTCTTATAGAACATATAAGGACTAAGCTCATGATAGCAGATCCTTTAACGAATGGATTGACACCAAAGATATTTAAGGAACATGCTGATCACATAGGCCTTTGTTACAATCTCTGATGTATGATAGTTAATTTTTATGTTTTGTTCTATAACATGTATAACGATATCGATAATGGAGTTTCTGAACATTATTCTTGTTTACTATTAATCATGTGATTACAGAAATAAATTACTGTCAAACGGGAATGGTCTTTGACAAAAACATTACAGGGACAGTATGGTAACTTCCTATTATAGATCATAGTTACGTGGTTTATTAGCAATTGTGGTACATGGAAGGGAAGATGTCGCTTTAATGATATTTACCTCCTTGACTCGTGCTAATAGGTTGCTTAATTATGATATTATGGTAATCTCATTGAAAGTATAAATAAACTAATATTTTGTGTACATTATGGTTATTTGTTAATCTGTATTAATATCATTCATATGAGCCAAGTGGGAGAATGTATGATTTATATCCCAAAGGATATGTCCCACATGAAGGATACATGTCCCACATGATAAAGGATATTGAATGGTTATTAATGGATTAACTAAAAACTTAATTTAAAAATAAATGAGATATTTATGGCTGGAAGTTTAAAGGGTATTCCTATATTATATTCATTAGCTACTGTTATGAGAAGTAAAGGCAAACTAACATCAAGTTAAGCTAAGGAAAAGAGAGCTAAAGAAGAACAAAAAAAACTAAGCTCATATGCTCTAAGGGTTGGTTGAGTGGTGATGTTAGTTGCAAGGTAAAGGAAAGGAAAGAAGAAAGGCATATAGGAATTGTCCTTTCTCTCCCTCTGCTCCCTGATCATCAGTCAATCCCATAAATCTAGTGAAGGAAAGAAAGAGATTGAGAAAAAGTGGGAGAAACAATTTCTACGGCTTCTTCGGGTGTTATTCTCGATCGATTTAATATATGGCTGATTTCGGTATGTAAAGTTTATGTTATGGTTTATTTATTTTCCGCATAAAGGTAAATAATGTGGAGTTAATGATAGTTGAAGATCCTATTAGCTACGACATATAAAGTTTTTCTTACAAAGAAAAGTACAATGAAAAATGAGTTTTCTCCTTATTTTTATTTTTATTTTTCCTTTTCTCAAATAAAATTCTTGATTCAAAACAGATCTGTGTTTTTTTCCTTGAGCAGAAGGTGGACAACATCTTCTTCTTGGGAGTTAGCACAATTCTTCAAGCAAATCCATACACTATAGGAGCCTTTAGAGTTCAATTCCACATATTTTCAAATATTTTTTCTCTCTCATAAGAAGTTTATGTGAGTCAACTTGAGTCAAATGACATGCACATATGAGTACTAACATAACTCGCAAGCTTATCCTCTTATGCTTGATGGTATCAATGCGTGTACAAGTCATCAACTCTTATCTCACTTTTCTCTTGTTGTGTGGAAAAACTTTAACAAGTTAAATTTCATCAATAAATAAAAAGTATATGCCATTACATATTTTATTTATATATATTTTATACTACTTGGTGAAACAAGGGGTGCCCAACCCATTGAAAATATTATTTTTTTTCACTAATTTTCCACTAATTTTTGAATTAATGAATCTCAAAAAAAAGATTCTCAATCTTGTAATTAAATTAAATTAGTTTTATATAAGTGCAACATTTATTTTTTATTTTTTTATTTTATGATTATTATAGGATGGGCGGTAAAATAAACAATACAATTTAGAGATTTAAAAAATAAAAATAAAGGATTGTGAAGTAAAAAAAATTCTCCTTCGTATGGATATGAAGATTAAATGCTGCTCACTTAAACAAAAAGATTTGGAGAAGCATTATAATCTTATCTTAGAAAAATACTATAATCTTTGCGGACTATATGATATCAATTTTAAGCAAGTTTATCTCAACAGTTTGCCTGATCTATTAGGAGTTTTTAAAAAATCCCAAATTTTGTGAATGGGTCAAATCAAGCTTGGGGGAAAAGTGGGTCAGAATTGGTTGAATGGGCCAATGATTTGAACGTTACTATCTACATGGGCTGGGTAATCACCCAAGGTCCCAAACCGAAGCTAGAAAATTGGGCCAATATATCGGCCCAGTATGGGCAATAACCACCAACCAGTATTCTTTGGCCCACCTTGTGTTACAAATGGGCCTTGGCAGCCTCTAATGGGCCAGCAAATTACAGCCTGCCCCAGATTATCCTGTTTGGGCTGAAGCCATAAACCAGACAAAGTCCAAGAGAATGAATTAATTTGAATATTAAAACAACTTAAAATGAAAAGTATTCGATAGACATAAAATCATATGTAACAGGCATCCTTTATATAAATTTTTTTATCATACAATATTCTAACGTATATTAAATATCAATATTTAAGGCTCTCTCTCTGTCTCTCTCTCTCTCTCTCTCTTTCTCTCTCTCACACACACACATACACACAAAATTACAAACATATAACAACGTTTCATTAGGGTTTCCTGAGACTTTTTGTCTCGATCATGTATTAGGCACACATATGGATAGACTCCACACCATCAATAACATACTCTCTCTCTCTCTCTCTCTCACACACACACACACACACACACACAAATATAAACACTCGGGATTCTCATAAGATAGACATACCACAAACCTGTATGTAGGATCCATTGTGTACCTGACACACATAAAGTATGAGATGTATGAATGGTCTATCCCTGTATACTGGGGAAAAAAAAAATTAGGTTGTCCGAAAAAACCACATGGTCCTTCCATTAGGCTTTTCTAGTCTATATTAACACACAAAATTATAAGTGTGATACCGTAGAGTTCTTGTATGATCTAATAGGATCTACCAAGTGTTTTCATTGAATAGAAAATTTGATAGGAGTACGACAGAACCTAATTTCTTTTCATGCATACCTAAGACACGATTATAATACAAGTTTCGGGAAATTGATTATTTTTGCATACCAAGTAACCTTCATGGGCCTGTTGACGGTGTCTAAATGGAAATAAAGCCAAGCTCTTTCATTTTCCAAGGCCAAGCATCCTCATGATCAGCAGGCTGTGCACTGCAGCAGTAGGCATTGATCTCCGGAAGATGACAATTACGAACACTTGCAGAGACCCATCTTGGTTTATCCTCGCCGGAGGCGGAGATGCCATGCTCCTCGGAATCACCAATATCGATGTTCCCTCCGGCCGCCGGACGATCGTTGATCATCAAGAGATATTGTTCCCGGCGGCATATCGCTTCCAGCAACAACAGTAAGGAAGCCATACACAATTTTAATGACATTAGTCCTATTTATAAAGCATGCATATATCCAACAATAGCTCAACTACCATTTTGAATTCTTTAGATAGAGCCACAATCTACCTTTGTCTTCCACAAACAAAAAATGTGCCTACCCTGGTATGATTACAAACTTACCCTTCATATATTATGTTCATTTTAATTTCTTTCTAATTCAAATTCGTTCATGATGAGGATACTGTCGCAAGGGTAACGTGGCATTTTGTGATTGGTTCGGTCATATGAAATAGTAAAGGATGAACATAACACCATCTTAAGATATGTTTTTCTTTTTTCTTTTCTTTTTTCCAAATATTTACCGGCTACTCATATTGATCCCAAAACTTGAGATTCATAAAATAAAATAGAGTCAAATTGTCCTAACTTTGTTTGAATCAAAGGCCGTCCTCTAAGAGGTTAAATAAAAAATAAAATAAAATAAAATAAATTAGAAATAAATCGGCTTTTAATATATCGATCATTTTACGCTTTTGCATACTTTTTGTAAAAAAAATAAACATTCTTTATTCAATTACAATTAAAATTTTAAAAATAAAAATTAATGCCATATAAAACAAAGAAATATTTTTCATTAATTTACTGCATGTTTTACTTTATTTCTCATTTTTTTTTTATAACTTTATAAACAACAAGATTGCATTTTAAAATGTTTTCAATGAAGTGATAATACATGAAGTTCCAGGGGCATAACTGGAATTAAACAATGGATATATATGTAGGTAGCTTCTTCATGCAGGCAACATTTTTTTCCATATATATATATATATATAAAACTTTGAAGGTGAAATTCATAATTTCAGGCATGCATGTGGTGCCTTGTTAAATTTAATTTTGGGGAGTTGGCTTTCTTGTAGGCTTCCCCCTTTACATGAGTCAATGAGCGTTGGACAACCTCATGACCACTTCTCATAAGTCATGATATATTTCCCTCTCAATGCTTTAAGTAATGTTGGGCGGTACAAATTTTTACTAAACAAAACAAAGTGACACAAATTGGAGAGAGAGAGAGAGAGAGAGAGAGAGAGAGAGAGAGAGAGAGAGAGGTAGAGGAAAGTAATATATATTTGATAATCTGGAGACTCTAGCCACCATTGCGCCACTTTGGACACTGTGGTGCGGCACCAAATTCGAGAGGTGAAAGTCGTCGACTCATTGATGCACTCCTGATAATTCACCAGGGTAAATTTGAGAGGAAAGTAATAATTGTTTATAGTAATAATATAAATTGATAAGTATAGTGTAATACTCTTGACCTACGTTCGGTTTAGTCAATTGGGCTTCTCGCGTTTACTATTTTATCTCATAAAAAAGCACCTTACAAAGTTAAAACATAAATCTAACATCTGATCACATGGAATACTCTTAGGTAGTATTTGTGAGCATAAATTTTAGATTTTGGATTTGAATTTGAGTGGATTTGAACAAATTTTAGTACAACTTTATACTACGTTTTATTCCTATATAACTTCAAATCTTAGACTCTTTCAAACATAGGGTCAGTGACTTCGATAAAAAAAATAAAACGATCTTAATCCACTTTAAGAAAAATATTATTGGTTGGTTGGAGTCATTAATTTCACAATTTTGTGTTTTAATTAGATAGACGTTTTACAAGATTGTTAAAAGTTTAAACCATCCTTATATGATCAAACTCTTCTTAATACATTTCGATGTGGAATCTTGATGCTTGGTCTCTATTTAGAACTTGAAATATTTGAAAGATTAAAGTAGAAAATATTTACGAATTTACTTTTCTTGTTTGATTAGTGTCAAGAAAAATGTGAAAGAAAACAAAAACTATAATAAATCAATAAGAAAAAAATTTGTTTTATATACCACTAACTTTTAAATTTTTAATTTTTAATAATACTAGTTATGGACATGTGCATTGCACTTAAATAAACATGTTCTTTGCGATAATTTCGGCAAAATATATTTTTTTATAAGAAACTTTTGTAGTAAAAATATTGTTCTTTTCCTAAAAAAATAACAACAAAAAATTCATCCCTTCAAACACAATCTAAAAGAAAATAAGAAATAGAAATTGAAAATAATGAGAGATTAAGAAAAAAAAATAGTAATAGATAATAGAACACCTCTTTTTCATTGATAAAGACAAGATACACTTGAATCCCAAAAAAAAATCAAAATATATTAAGTATGGGCTTTTGTCGATAAAAAAAACAAACAAATTCAAGTAAAGCTTTTTAGAATGCATCAATAAGCTAAAAGAACTATGAAAGTATAAAATGAAATTATAGGCTATAGAAAACCAAAAGAATAATGTTGGAACAGTGGGATGAAAAGGGCAAGATAAAGTTAAACATTAACTTGGAAAATTATCTAAAACATTATCCTAATAAATATGAAATTCTTGTGCTTTTTGAGATGTGCTATGTTGTACATTAGCTACGAAGAGAATGCATCACTGCTAATTTTGACATTGATAAGAAAAGAGGACGACTTGGTGATAAAACAATAAGTTATTGTGATTGTATGACTATTACAACAACACTTCCTGTGGAAGTTTTCATTAAACTTTTTGTGTAAGCTTTTGAAACGAATAGCATGAATGGTGACTATTCAAATTCTTGGGATACAATAGGAATTAATTTTTGAACGAATATTTTTGAAGGGTGTTTTTTTTTTTTTTTTTAAGAAGGGCGGCACCTCCATTTATTTATTGATAACCCTCACTTTTGGCGGAGGAATATCGTGGTTACAAGACAATCAATTAAAAATCTCTAATAGAACAACATAAACATCCAGCCGAAAATCGGGTTACAAGTCCAAACAAAACAAAACAAAACAGGACCTACAAAACAAACCTCTCGCGACAAAATAAAACAAAAGAAAAACAACATAAAGCATAAGTTAAAACCAAAAGGAAATCAACTATACATACCTCATATAAGCCGTACCCATATTCTCCAATTTATACAAATCATTGTTAACTATAGGGAGTTGACTACTATTTGAAAACAAACTATTCTTCCCCATAGTACCTTGTCAAGCCAAGGCATCTGCCACTTTATTCTCTTCTCTATACCAATGGTTTATCGAAAAATTTACTCCCTCCAATAACCAATAAGCTGCTCCCAAAAATTTCACAAATACCACAAGGAGCACTTCCTAGCTCTTATCCAATTAACTACAATATTCGAATCACATTCAATAGCGATACAGGTATATCCCAAATGTTTGCAAATCTTTATTCCCTTCCCTCTAACACAGCTCTCAATTCAGTTTCATTATTTGAACAAGAACCAAAATATTTTTAAAAACCAATTACAAAAGAACCTGTATGGTCTCTAAGGATGCCACCACCACCCGCCGGTCCTGAGTTCCCCAGGCTGCTCCCATCCAAATTTAGTTTCAACCTCCCTTGTCTCGGTTTTAGCCATCTCACACTTTGCATAGTTTTAACTCTTTATTCACAATTTGCACTTCCAGATTCTGCAATATCCGAAATTCAGCATCCTTTAACTGAACCATATCTGTCATGTTCCTACTCAAAACCCCTACCCAATATTTAATGGAGAGTCACACATCAGTACTACTCTCTAATTTTCCTCCCATTCTAGTCACACATCTCCTTCTCCATAGCCTCCAAACTACTAAACAAGGAATCAAACCATCAATGACCCCAGTTGAGAGAACCTGGAAGCCCTATTAAACCACATTTGGACTCTTTCTTTCCAACTTTGATGCCTAAGAAAAGGAATACCTACCTCCACTGAAACCTTCCTCCTGACCTCATAAGTAAGGTCTCCCTTATTTAACACATGCTCCAAATCTTCTGATTGCCTCATCTCACAACAATTGCACACCGAAACAAGTGAAACCTCCACCCTTCTCACCTTTTCATTAACACTTAGGCACTCAAAAGCAGCCTTCCACATACAGATAGAAATTTTCTTCGATAACCATTTGTTCCAGACCCACTTAGCCCAATCAAATTTTGGAGTTCTAACTCTGATAACATCCCATGCGGATTTCGTATTAAAGCAACCATCCTTTTCTGGGAGCCAAAAAAGAATGTCCGAAGAATTTCTAAGATTTCCCACCTTTTCCATCACTTCATCCGCTTTACTAAACCCTAGAATCCTCTGCAAATTTTTCACATCCCACGCATTATTGATAACCAAATCTTTTAATTTGATATGAGATTATACACCATTTGGACAAACTGCAAACAAAGGTCCCGAATCTAGAAACTTATCATACCATAATTTTACATCTCCTTCTCTAACCTTCCACATAGATTTACTTGACAGATTAGGCATACCCTGCAGGACTTTCCTCCAAAAGGAAGAATCTGATCCATGCGATCTGCAAAAAGCAATATGTCCTCCTTTCACATATTTAGCTTTACAAAATCTAGCCCATAAATAATTTTGCGTTAATAAATGTCAACCAAACTTCATGAACAAAGACTGTTGCACTTCCGAAATGTCCCTTACTCCTATGCTCCCCTCCTCCACAGGAACACACAATTTCTTCCAAACCCTTCATTTCATTTTTTTCTTTTCCATCCTTAAATCCCTAGAAAAAAAAAGAAGCAAACATACCTTGTATCTTTTTTATCACCAGTTTCAGTACATTTAGAATAACTAACAAATGCAATGACATACTTGAAAGCACATGTCTCAACAAAACAAGATGACCTCTTTGAGACAATAGTCTACTTTTCCAGCCCTCAACTCTTTTACTAATTTTTTGGATTAAAGGATCAAAATGACAGCCTTTCAATTTACCATCCACTATTGGCACGCCCAAATACGTAAAAGGAAATTTACCCTCAATAAAACCAGTCACTTGAAGAATTTCTTCTTTCCTCTGAACACCCAACTTGTTTGAGAAAAAAATAGCTGATTTATCTTTATTCACCCTTTAGCCAGTCTAGTTTTCATACTCCTTAATCACCTCCATTAACTGACTAATAGATTTTTTTTCCAACATTAGCAAAAATAACAATATCATTCGCGTACATTAAATGTCATATAATAGGTGCACCACACAGGTGTGCAAATGGTAAAATCCGCTTCTCAGACAACTTTTTTTGAATTAATTTTGAAAGAATTTCTTCCACGATGATGAAAATATACGGCGACAACGGATCCCCTTGCCTCAAACCCCTTTTTGACTTGAAGAAACCTCTATAAGTGTCATGCATCATGACAGAAACCATGGAGTGGAAATACAATTCTAAATCAACTCAAAAAATCAATCTGGAAAACCAAGAGCCCGAAAAATCTGATCTACCACCTGCCACTCCACTCGATCATACGCTTTGCTCATATCAAGCTTTAGCATTATATTACCTTCTCTCACCCGCCTATGTAATAATTTTGTCATCTTTTGAGTAAGAGTTATATTTTCAAAAATACTCATCTCTTTCACAAAAGCACCTTGTTCTAAAGATATTAAATCACCCATCACCAACGAAAGCTTACCAACAAGGATTTTGGAGAAAATTTTATAGATTACGTTACAAAGGCTTATCGGCCGAAATTTATCAAAAGACTGAGGATCCTTTACCTTAGGAATAAGCACTATGTAAAAGGAACAAAAATAACGTGGCAACATATCACCTCTGAAGAATTCTCTTACCGCATCCATCACATCATTTTTAATAATCTTCCAATAGGTAATATAAAAAGAAGACCCAAACACATCCGATCCTGTGCTACTATTCACAGAGATAGACGAAACAGCTTCATAAGCCTCCTCCTCAGTCGGTTCTTCCCTCAGTTGACCTATAGACTCCTCAGAAACTACCGAATGGATGATATCTTCCAGGTTTGACCTTTGCACTGAACTATTTTGCCCCAAGAATTGCTCAAAATACTTCGCAGCCTCATCATGGACCATCTGCATATTTTCCAACATCAAACCATCAGGAAGTGTCATTGAATTTACACAAGAATTTCATCTTTTTTGCATAATCACAGCATGGAAAAACTTTGAATTCTGATCCCCATCTACCAACCATTTCATCTTTGCTTGTTGCGCCAATCTAGCCTCTTCCCTTCTATACCAAACCTCCAATTCAGTCTTAGAAATAAGGAACTCTTCTTCAACTGATTTCGAGTATTCTGTATGCAGTAAATTCTCATATTTTTCCACCGTTTCCTCCCTTGAATAAAACTACCAACACGACCGAAAGTCTGTTTATTCCACACCCTAAGCCTTTGTTTTAGCCTTTTTAATTTACCTGCCAATTTACACAATCCTGAATCCGCCACAATGTTTTCTCTCCAAGATGATTTAACCATTTCCAAAAAATCCCCATGTAATGTCCACATATTCTGAAACCTAAAAGGCGTTGGCCCATACCTCTCCATACTTGCACACAACTGTAATAAGATAGGTGAATGATCTAAAGTATTTCTTTTCAACAAAGAAGTCTTAACTTCACCATAATTTATAGAAAAAACATTATTAATTAGCACCCTGTCCAGTTTCGCCCAACTTCTTCTCAAACCTTGTGTAGACACCCCAATTTTACCCAGGCCCAATATTATTATTATATTACTATTATTATTTTCATTTTTATTTTCATTATTATTATTATTATTTTTATTAGTATTTTTGTTTATTATTATTATTGTTCTTATCATTATTTATTTATTTTTGTTATTATTATTATTATTATTTTTATTTATTTATCATTTTTTAGTATTTATTATTATTATTATTTACATTATTATTTTAGATATTATGTTATTATTATGGTATTATTTTTATTATTACTTTATTATTATTTTGCTTATTTTTATTTTTCTTGATTATTATTATTATTATTATTACTATTTTTATTATCATTAATGTTATTTATTTATTATTATTATTAGTATTTTTATCTTTACTATTATTAGTATTATTACTATTTTGTTGTTATTATTATTATTATTATTATTTTTCATTAGTATTATTATTTTTACTTCTATTTTATTATTATTATTATTTATTATTTTCATTATTATTTTTATTGTTTCCTTATAGTAGTATATATTGTTTCCAAAAAGAGAAAAATACCAAAAAAATGGAAAAGGAAGTATTGGTAGGGTTTTTCAAAAAAAATTTTATAAGAACGGGGGCATAGCGCACAGGGGAAGAACGAAAAAAAAAAAAACCTCACCATCTCTCCATCTTCTACCTCCCTCATTCTCCCATAGCCCTCACGCTTCTCTCCCTCACTCACGATCCAGCCGAGAGGCCATCATCACCGCGAGCACCCCCACTGCCAACCTCCATCTCCGGCAGCCTCCAGTACAGACCCAAGCACCACCTTCAGCTTTGCATCACCGGCAGACCACCCTCTCCAGCCAACCGCAGACCAACAGTCCACACCATAGCCGCAGCAACCCAACGCCGGCCAACCACCAAGATTCCGCGCATCACTCCTGCCGCCGTGAAGGTCCTCCCATCCAGATAGGTTGCCAGCCTTCTGTTCCTGCACAAACTTAGCCGAGACCCTGAACACTCAATTCCATCCGACCACTGCTCGTTCATCAGAACCTCCACGGCCCAGCCGCAGCTTCCAGATTGCTGCAACGCTCTGGCGATACCCGCCGTCACAGTTCCCGGCGACCGTGCGCCGGTCTTCGTCCCCGGTCCTGTTCCGATCTCCGTCAGTCCGCGTTCCTATCTCGGACTCCCTCTGCAAGTACCCAGCAGCCCACTCACCACCGTCGCCATCCCTCGCTCCCGTCGCCGTCGGCGTCTCCTGGTGGTACCCCCGTGGTAAGCCCCCGGTGAGTCTCCCCCTGCCCCCTGTTGTATCTGCACATACACACACACATGAATATATATATATATATAGGTTCAGTTTATAAAGTTGAAATTTTGTTCTTATTTATTTGTATTTTTTTTTTATGCATGCAGTATATGCACACACACACGGATTGTCATTTATTATTATTTAGTTAAGTTTTATTGTTATTATTATTTGTATATTGTTATTAGTAAATTACTTGCATATTATTATTATTATATTAATTGTATTAACGTAATTATATTGATTTTACTTGTGTTATATTAATTGTTGTATTATTATTATTATAGAATTTTTATTGTAAGAACTTGTTCTAATATTTAAAGTTTAAATTTTTATCATATTTGTTACATATATAATATTGTGGTAAGACTTTTTAGCTGATATTCATGTTTATATCGTTTCTTGTTGTATTTATAAATTTATTACTGTTATAAAATATTAATCGTCAGAGTCTGTGTTTAAAGGTCATATATTTGTATTCGTCGTATATATTAAATATTTAATATTATTGTACAATTGTTGTTGTATTATGTGTGTGTGTATATATATATATATATATATATATATATATATATATATATTTAATAGGTATCGTATTATTTAGGGCCCAGTATTTATAAGATTATATTTTGAGTCTTTTAATTATGTTTTATTATTTATATATTCGGTATGCTTGATTTATTATTATTATTTAAAGTTTAACTTTTGTATTGGTGGTGAGTTAGTTATATTATTTCTTGTTTATATTTATCTAGGGTTTGAGATTATTATTTGTTGGGGTAGTTTCAAAGTCTTTTTACGGTAATGTTTATATATACTCTAGGGTTGTTATTGTAAGATTTTAGGATTGTAATGTTTACTTTAATAATTAATATATATGTTTTGTTTGTCTTGTTGTTAATATTCATGGTGTAGGGTTTATAACGCGGTAATATTTGTTTAAATGTTGATATTTATGTGTACATTTTTGTTGTGTTTATGGTTGAACGATTATTATTATTTTTGTAGAATTTTTTTAGTATATTAATATAGTTAGTATTAATTATTAGTACCCTAGTATTTTTAGTATCAGCTATTTTTAGTATATAAATATGTTTAGTATTAATCATTATTAGAACCTTACTATATTTAGCATTAAGTGTCTTTAATATATTAACATATATACGGTATTTAGTTACTTATTTTGACATTCATAATATGTTAGTAGGTAGGTGAGACTTATTATTCTATTACCATATATTAAAAACCTCCCATATTAGTATTTTTCTATAAAATTTTATATATAATTTCAAAATTTTGGGAGTGGATTTTCTTAATTATAATCCCTATGATTTAATCGCAAGGGGTATTAGCCTTTGGGCATCACGTACCCTAAACTCTGAGGGAATATATGTATATATTTATTTATTTTCCTATGTATTTATAAATTCATAAAAAGGAGTAATGTAAAGATTTATTAGATTAACTTAGGGATAATTTTAAATTAATTAGGTGCCGTTCTTAAGAACGGGCGCGTAGGGGGTGCTCGTACCTTCCCCTCGCGTAACCGAACTCCCGACCCCAACTCTGGTAATGTAGACCGATTCTACCCCTAACGGGGTAGTGATCATGTGTTCTAACCGCACTAAAGGTTAGTGGCGACTCCTACACCATGTTTTTCCATGAAAATATTAAATTGATTTTTAATTTCGCCGCCCGGGGCACACGCGCTCCCGGGACATCGCGACAGCTTGGCGACTCCGCTAGGGACATTAGAGAGTCGAGCCATTAATTAATTAGAAATTATCCTAAGTTCAAATTTAATAAAACTTTTAATTACTCCTTATTTTGTGAATATTGTAATTTGTAAATAATCTTGATTAATTGAAAATATTTTACTTCCATAATTTGTAAATAACTAAAATTAGTTAAAAATATTTTGTTTCCTAATTTTGTGAATATTAATTGTAGATATATTGTTTCCAAATATTTTGAATAGAGCACATTAATTGTAAGATATTTTGAATAAGTAGATATTTTGTATATTAATCGTAAATATTTTGTTTCCTTATTCTTTTGTTTCCAAATTTTTTGTGAATAAACATATTAATTGCATATATTGTGAATATATATATATTAATGGTAGGTATCTTGTTTCCATATTGTTTATAGCATGTGAATAAATGTGGGGATAGTGGGATTAAATTAAAATTTGAATTCACACACTTTCACGCTCTATACCCGAGCTTTCCTTACTAGGACTAGATAGGAGTGTAATAGCGTCAGTCCCTTCGTGGCAGAGCTTGATGGGACCCGCGAACCACTCCACTCAGTACGGGTTTTATCCGGACCCCAATGGGGGAGGATGAAATTCCAAACTGGGAACCTTTTATCAATAGGGTTAGAGCCTACCCACACATACTTGTCTATAATCTTCTCTAACTAGGATAGAGCCATGAAGAACCCTGTATATACATACCTACCCTGGGTTGGGACATCCTTATCCCCATACCGTCTATTATATATATGTTGTGAGATACCTTGTATTATACCATGCATGCCGCATCCATTTTAGACTTACATACTACTTAGCCAGTATTTTGAAAAAGCCCAATAATGAGACCATGGCACATCCTTTCAAAAATGAAGCACTTGGCCCAAGCATTTTAAAATATGGGTCGGCCCAACCCTTTTCAAATAACTCGGGCCCAATTCTTTAAAAGCAAACTTGGGCCCGACCTTTTTCTAAGCAAAAACTTGGCCCATGCCTTATTCTCAAAAATGGTCAAACCCAGATTTCAAAAGAGGACTTCAACCCCATTGCCTAAAAATTTGGGCCAATATTTTTTCAAGTAATCCAAGCCCAATTCCTTTTCAACTAGGGCCTCAGCCCATCATGAAATATGGGTCGACCCAATCCTTTTCAAATAAATCGGGCCCAATTCTTTAAAAACAAACATAGGACCAACATTTTCCTAAGTGAAAACTTGGCCCAGACATGATCTCCAAAGAGGGTCAAACCCAGATTTCCAAAAATGGGCTTCAGCCCTATCACCTAAAAATTCGGGCCAACATTTTTTCGAGTAATCCAAGCCCAATTCCTTTTCAACTAGGACCTTAACCCATCATGAAATAGTTCGAAACCCATATTTTAAAATACTTGAGGCCCAAGTGCACACTAAAGTCCATAAGTCCACATTGAATGAATCCGATGGGTTGACTAGCCTGGGTCAACCCCAACCTCAGAACATAATTTGACCCTTTATAGAATCTGAGGTACATGGACCATTATCAAGGAAATGAATGGGTAAGGGAGAAATTGAATTGAAATCGTGACCCATCAATGGTCATGTTAATCTTGACCCGTTTCATTAGTGGGATTTTTTCTAAAATTCTAGCTAAGTAGTAATTTAGGACATCATATTCATGCATTTCATTTCATACATAGTCATGCACGATAGGCTGCATGCACGTTTATATCATTATTTGTATGTATAAGTGCACTAGTTGCATCCATGCATAAACACCCATTGCATAACCTTATTGTGCATTCCATGCTCAATTTCATTACTATACATGCATAGTCATCTCCACTGAGTCAGTAATCATATCCCAATTTCCTGTAAAACCAGTGTGCCAAGGTGGTGAAATCGAGATTTGAAATTCTAAAAGCAGGCGAAACAGAACGGTTTCTGCACATCCTTTTAAGTTATTGACAAAGGGTTAGACTCATGCGGAAGGATCTAGAAGGTCAGATGTGCTCTCCCGCACCAATTCCTAAAGATGTCCATCAAGGTATGCGAAAAATTAAGAATCAGATGGAGGAGGTAGCCCCCTCGTGGAGCCAAACTACACGACTTCCAAAGCAGGCAGTTGAAAACAAGCCTTTGTTCCAACCATGGTTGATGGAGTCGCTAGCTGGTCTAGGCTTAAGCCTACACACATTTGTCCTATCAACCCAGGATATGAAACCTCAACTGGAGAGAGATGTCCAAGATCCGCCCTTCATCAATCCTAAGATACAAGAAGGGGGAATAGCTAAAGAAATGGGCAAAGAGCAGATACCTAATGAAGAAATGGATCATAAGAATGGAGTCTGGGAAGAACAGCTGCAAGCTATGCAAAAGGCAAACATGTCTGGTTCATCGGATGCTTTCAATCCTTGTCTAATGTCAAATTCGATCTTACCCCAAAATCTCAAAGTCCCAAATTTTGCAAAGTTTAGTGGGTCTGAGTGTCCACTAGCTCACTTGGGACTGTATTTACAGAAGATGGCCGCATATTGTGATAATGATGATCTGCTCATCCATTGTTTCCAAAGTAGTTTAACAGGGGAAGCTCTAGAATGGTGTCACCAGTAAAAGTACATACATGGAGAGATCTAGCTCGCGCTTTTATGACTCAATATCGCCAGGAGGCAGTTCTAATTTCAAAGAGTAGGGAGGAGAAGACGAGCGATTGCTCTTATCAAAAGAGGGAGATGACAGCCCAGAGTTGCCCTATAATAGGAAAAGGGAAACTAGTTTACCCATATCCATGTGTTGCCCATTTCCCTAAAAGGAGCCCCAAGAATAGTCCCAATCGGGTAGTCATCCAAGAGCAAATTGAAGATGCAATCAATATGGGGAAAGCAAAGTGCTCGGAGTCAGAACGAAGCCTTGTTAAATGGGTTGATAGAAAGAAAAGTAAGAAAGCCCAAATGACGCAAGAGCAATGTTGTCAGACAGTCTCGCACATCGAATCTAAAAGCAACCTCGTTTTTAG
The DNA here is from genome assembly GCF_029873635.1 of Malania oleifera. Lineage (NCBI taxonomy): Eukaryota > Viridiplantae > Streptophyta > Magnoliopsida > Santalales > Ximeniaceae > Malania > Malania oleifera. Next base: position 109,561,599 of record NC_080421.1, on the reverse strand, counting down.
ACACCATGATGATCAGACTGTACATGCAAGCACAAGGCCTTTGGTCATGCCCGCCCATGTTCAAACACAAGATAGAGGTGTCCAGAGGAAAGTCAGAAAGATAGACCGTATCCCGATGACCTACGCAGAATTATTTCCACAATTGGTTGAAAGACATCTAGTTGCGCCTACGCCTGGAGCGTTGGTAGAGTTCCCTTACCCAAGATGGTACAACCCAAATGCTCACTGTGAGTATCATGCTAAGGCAATAGGCCATTCAATTGAAAAATGCTGGGCCTTTAAGCATAAAGTACAATCATTGAGAGAGGCTGGTTGGTTAACCTTCGATGTCAAGCAACCAAGGGTCCAGGGGAATCCTTTTCCCAAACACGAGGAGGGAAGTGGTTAACATATCAGAGAGGTTCCCAAATCAACGGTTTTGGTTGTTATCCATAGAGGCTAAAGTGTTGGAGTACTGAACTTTTTGACTATCTAATCCTTTTCGGTTGATATTCTTTTGTTTTCCCCATTGTTATTTGCATTTTGTGATCCGTGGACGCCTGTGTCTCGGAAGATTTTCTATATTCAATAAAATGAATTATGCATCTTACTTGCATCATGAGTCCAGTTGCCAAATATTGTTTGCTTATGTTTCATGCGGGAATAGGGAAAGTAATATTGCTAGCGTTCATGAGCTAGAAAGAGATATTAAAGGATGAAACAATCATTGCATTCAGAGGTTATGAAGAAGTTTTTTTTTACTTTCCAAGGAGTTCAACAAGGTGGCTGCACTGTTTTGATAAATTAATCACTCATGTTTTGATCAAATGATGGATGGCCCTCTTTGGCTGACCAGTTATCCCTAAAAGAACCCAAATAATGATTTACCATTTGTTAACCAAATTGAGCCTAAATGTTAAACCAGCTTTTTCCTAAAAGTCAGATCACCAAAAAGCTAACCTGGGTTTGGGTCCTTTAAGCGTTTGGCAAATCATTTGAGACAATAGTCATTACCAAAAGGATGGCAGGCCATTATTCTGCTACCCAAAAGAAAGTCAAAGAAGAAATCCCTTGACAACCCTTTTGAGCCCGAAAAATTCATTCCTTGATTAACCTGTTGAAGGATCACACCCCACACTGGGGCAGTTTTTAAAAGACTGGTCCCAATTGAAGTTCAAATGAAAATGAGGTCAAGTTTCCTTTATAAAAGGAAAAGTGAAAGTTGCAGTAAAAGAAGAAGATTAAAAGAGAAAGGAAAAAAGAAAAACAGGAGGAAAAAGAAAGAAAATAAGGGACTTGCTACATATGTGATCTTTGACCAAATTACCCTTGATGAAATTGATGATTTCGAGCCTTATGTAACTCCTTTCTTCTTTAACCCACATCCTTAGCCTACATTACGGTCCAAATGAAAGTCCTGACCAGATTGGTATACATTGTTGTCTTAAATGATTTGTCAGACTCAATATTGAGTCTGAACTACGTAATGACCTGATCCTGAAAAGGTACGTAGGCAGCTTGTTTAAAATAACAAGTTCGGTCAACATCCTGCAAAAGCGCCTCAACTCGAACCAGGGGCATAAAAGCATTATTTGGGGTGGTATTTTTGAGCCTTAGTTTTCCTTTTATTCTGAAATCCTACATTCCTAAGCCTACATTTCGTCCCGAGTCTTAAAGACCATCTTGAGATCAAAGCATGAGTTGATGAAACAGGGGCAGTTGAAGAGAATGACAGTCATCTAGGCTGGGAAACCAACGTTACATAACTTTTGAATACTGGTATGAACTTTTCCTATGATAGCATTGAAACATGGTAAAACATTTATTTTGTGCAGATGGCTTTTGATTTAGCAAATTGATGTCATAGTTGCATAATCATTTCTCGTTCCTTAAAAAAAAAAAAAAAAAAAAAAAAAAAAGGAACCCTTCTTATTCTTTAGAGCATTAAAAGAGGATAGATAGTCAAAAAGTTTCAGAATCACCAGAGGTTTCTATAAAGAAGATCCTAGTGGAGAAAAAACAGTCAAATTGGGGCAAATGTTATGTCAAGTTCAAAAGGAATCCAACAATAGAGTCAAGATCATTGGCAGATGAATTTAACTGGGGCAAATTTCGAGTTTAGTCTCAGCACGTCCCATTCAAGCACCTTCTTATCAGATTGGAATAGGAAATCAGAATCAAGATCATTTGTAGGTCCATTCAACTGGGGCAGATTTTGCGATTTTTGAGCTGAGTCGATCACTTTCATGACTGGATGAATAAAGAAGATTAAACCAAGATCAGTTACAGATCCATTCAAATATGGCGAGTTTCATGAGACCAATGATGAGGTCATTGACCACAAGTGCATTGGGAGAAAAGATTCATGCATTATCATGCATTACCCCAAATTTCATGCATTGTTATACATTTCGTGCATTACCTAGATTTCACATATTGCCATGCATTCCATGCGCTACCATTCATCTCATACATTGTCATGCATTTCATGCATTATCTACATTTCATGCATTATCAATTGCATGCAGTACCTACATTTCATGTATTACCGTACATTTCATGCATTGTCATACATTTCAAGCATTACCATACATCTTATGCATCGTCATGCATTGCATGCATTTCATGTATTACCATACATCTTATGCATTTCCATGCATTTCACACATTGCCATACATCTTATGTATTACCATACATCTTATGCATCGCCTTGCATGTCATGCATTACCCTATATTTCACACTTTACCACACATCTCATGCATTGCATGCATTTCATGTATTACAATGCATCTCATGCATTGTCATGTATTTCACGCATTACTATACATCTTATGCATTTCATATTTTAGCATCACAAAAATAAAAAATAAAAATGCATACATATAATCACAAGTTAGCAACATGCATACATATAGCAGCATATCATTGCATTCTAGCATCACAAGCAGCAATAGAGCACCCCTCACACTTGTCTTGAGCTTTCGAATGATTATTTGACATCCTTGATGGAGAGATTCCTGTTGTGTTTAATTATAAGTTGGGATAACTGACCCCAAGTGCACATTGATTTACTTGAAAAACTGGGGCAAGTTAACCCCAGACACACATTAATTTATTTTGAACTAGGGCAATAGATCCCAAAGACAAGGGGATTCATTCATTGACATTCAGACTTTACCCTAAGTGCATTCTTCAAATATAGTAACAACTTTCAAAACTTTGCTTGCACACCTTGTTACTTATTGAGATGGCTGGATCATCATATCCCCACGGCTCGGATTCTTACATTCGAAGCAAGCCATCAGTGTGTCCCATGGCTGGATCATCGTGTCCCTACGGCTCGGATTCTTACATTCGAAGCAAGCCATCTTTGTGTCCCATGGCTGGATCATCGTATCCCCACGGCTCGGATTCTTACATTCGAAGCAAGCCATCAGTGTGTCCCATGGCTGGATCATCGTGTCCCTACGGCTCGGATTCTTACATTCGAAGCAAGCCATCTTTGTGTCCCATGGCTGGATCATCGTGTCCCTACGGCTCGGATTCTTACATTCGAAGCAAGCCATCATTGTGTCCCATGGCTGGATCATCGTGTCCCTACGGCTCGGATTCTTACATTCGAAGCAAGCCATCATTGTGTCCCATGGCTGGATCATCGTGTCCCTACGGCTCGGATTCTTACATTCGAAGCAAGCCATCATTGTGTCCCATGGCTGGATCATCGTGTCCCTACGGCTCGGATTCTTACATTCGAAGCAAGCCATCATTGTGTCCCATGGCTGGATCATCGTGTCCCTACGGCTCGGATTCTTACATTCGAAGCAAGCCATCATTGTGTCCCATGGCTGGATCATCGCGTCCCTACGGCTCGGATTCTTACATTCGAAGCAAGCCATCATTGTGTCCCACGGCTGGATCATCGCGTCCCTACGGCTCGGATTCTTACATTCGAAGCAAGCCATCATTGTGTCCCATGGCTGGATCATTGCGTCCCTACGGCTCGGATTCTTACATTCGAAGCAAGCCATCATTGTGTCCCACGGCTGGATCATCGCGTCCCTACGGCTCGGATTCTTACATTCGAAGCAAGCCATCATTGTGTCCCATGGCTGGATCATCATGTCCCTACGGCTCGGATTCTTACATTCGAAGCAAGCCATCACTGTGTCCCATGGCTGGATCATCGCGGTCCCACCTTATTGACCCATCGCGGTCCCATTCTTATTTACCCATCGCGGTCCCACCTTATTGACCTATCACGGTCCCATTTTTCTTGACCCATCGCGGTCCCATTCTTATTGACCCATCGCGGTCCCACCTTATTGACCCATCGCAGTCTCATTCTTATTAACCCATCGTGGTCCCACTTTATTGACCCTTTTCGGTCTCACTATTATTGATCATTCGCGGTCCCACTTTTATTGACCCTTTGCGGTCCATTCTTATTGACCCTTCGCGATCCGCTACTATTAACCCTTTTGCGGTCTCACTCATGTTGATCCTTCGTTGGTCATTTTTTGGAAGTCGCACTTTGATCTCTTTTGATGCATTGGCCTGGTCCAAAATCAACGTCTTTTGTCTTTGCAGGTTTGTTGCTACAAATAACGTAGGAGAGTTCCTACAGTTACATTGAAGCAACTAAGCCTACAAAGAGGGGCAGCTGTAGACACCCCAATTTTACCCAGGCCCAATATTATTATTATATTACTATTATTATTTTCATTTTTATTTTCATTATTATTATTATTATTTTTATTAGTATTTTTGTTTATTATTATTATTGTTCTTATCATTATTTATTTATTTTTGTTATTATTATTATTATTATTTTTATTTATTTATCATTTTTTAGTATTTATTATTATTATTATTTACATTATTATTTTAGATATTATGTTATTATTATGGTATTATTTTTATTATTACTTTATTATTATTTTGCTTATTTTTATTTTTCTTGATTATTATTATTATTATTATTACTATTTTTATTATCATTAATGTTATTTATTTATTATTATTATTAGTATTTTTATCTTTACTATTATTAGTATTATTACTATTTTGTTGTTATTATTATTATTATTATTATTTTTCATTAGTATTATTATTTTTACTTCTATTTTATTATTATTATTATTTATTATTTTCATTATTATTTTTATTGTTTCCTTATAGTAGTATATATTGTTTCCAAAAAGAGAAAAATACCAAAAAAATGGAAAAGGAAGTATTGGTAGGGTTTTTCAAAAAAAATTTTATAAGAACGGGGGCATAGCGCACAGGGGAAGAACGAAAAAAAAAAAAAAACCTCACCATCTCTCCATCTTCTACCTCCCTCATTCTCCCATAGCCCTCACGCTTCTCTCCCTCACTCACGATCCAGCCGAGAGGCCATCATCACCGCGAGCACCCCCACTGCCAACCTCCATCTCCGGCAGCCTCCAGTACAGACCCAAGCACCACCTTCAGCTTTGCATCACCGGCAGACCACCCTCTCCAGCCAACCGCAGACCAACAGTCCACACCATAGCCGCAGCAACCCAACGCCGGCCAACCACCAAGATTCCGCGCATCACTCCTGCCGCCGTGAAGGTCCTCCCATCCAGATAGGTTGCCAGCCTTCTGTTCCTGCACAAACTTAGCCGAGACCCTGAACACTCAATTCCATCCGACCACTGCTCGTTCATCAGAACCTCCACGGCCCAGCCGCAGCTTCCAGATTGATGCAACGCTCTGGCGATACCCGCCGTCACAGTTCTCGGCGACCGTGCGCCGGTCTTCGTCCCCGGTCCTGTTCCGATCTCCGTCAGTCCGCGTTCCTATCTCGGACTCCCTCTGCAAGTACCCAGCAGCCCACTCACCACCGTCGCCATCCCTCGCTCCCGTCGCCGTCGGCGTCTCCTAGTGGTACCCCCGTGGTAAGCCCCCGGTGAGTCTCCCCCTGCCCCTGTTGTATCTGCACATACACACACACATGAATATATATATATAGGTTCAGTTTATAAAGTTGAAATTTTGTTCTTATTTATTTGTATTTTTTTTTTATGCATGCAGTATATGCACACACACACGGATTGTCATTTATTATTATTTAGTTAAGTTTTATTGTTATTATTATTTGTATATTGTTATTAGTAAATTACTTGCATATTATTATTATTATATTAATTGTATTAACGTAATTATATTGATTTTACTTGTGTTATATTAATTGTTGTATTATTATTATTATAGAATTTTTATTGTAAGAACTTGTTCTAATATTTAAAGTTTAAATTTTTATCATATTTGTTACATATATAATATTGTGGTAAGACTTTTTAGCTGATATTCATGTTTATATCGTTTCTTGTTGTATTTATAAATTTATTACTGTTATAAAATATTAATCGTCAGAGTCTGTGTTTAAAGGTCATATATTTGTATTCGTCGTATATATTAAATATTTAATATTATTGTACAATTGTTGTTGTATTATGTGTGTGTGTATATATATATATATATATATATATATATATATATATATATTTAATAGGTATCGTATTATTTAGGGCCCAGTATTTATAAGATTATATTTTGAGTCTTTTAATTATGTTTTATTATTTATATATTCGGTATGCTTGATTTATTATTATTATTTAAAGTTTAACTTTTGTATTGGTGGTGAGTTAGTTATATTATTTCTTGTTTATATTTATCTAGGGTTTGAGATTATTATTTGTTGGGGTAGTTTCAAAGTCTTTTTACGGTAATGTTTATATATACTCTAGGGTTGTTATTGTAAGATTTTAGGATTGTAATGTTTACTTTAATAATTAATATATATGCTTTGTTTGTCTTGTTGTTAATATTCATGGTGTAGGGTTTATAACGCGGTAATATTTGTTTAAATGTTGATATTTATGTGTACATTTTTGTTGTGTTTATGGTTGAACGATTATTATTATTTTTGTAGAATTTTTTTAGTATATTAATATAGTTAGTATTAATTATTAGTACCCTAGTATTTTTAGTATCAGCTATTTTTAGTATATAAATATGTTTAGTATTAATCATTATTAGAACCTTACTATATTTAGCATTAAGTGTCTTTAATATATTAACATATATACGGTATTTAGTTACTTATTTTGACATTTATAATATGTTAGTAGGTAGGTGAGGCTTATTATTCTATTACCATATATTAAAAACCTCCCATATTAGTATTTTTCTATAAAATTTTATATATAATTTCAAAATTTTGGGAGTGGATTTTCTTAATTATAATCCCTATGATTTAATCGCAAGGGGTATTAGCCTTTGGGCATCACGTACCCTAAGCTCTGAGGGAATATATGTATATATTTATTTATTTTCCTATGTATTTATAAATTCATAAAAAGGAGTAATGTAAAGATTTATTAGATTAACTTAGGGATAATTTTAAATTAATTAGGTGCCGTTCTTAAGAACGGGCGCGTAGGGGGTGCTCGTACCTTCCCCTCGCGTAACCGAACTCCCGACCCCAACTCTGGTAATGTAGACCGATTCTACCCCTAACGGGGTAGTGATCATGTGTTCTAACCGCACTAAAGGTTAGTGGCGACTCCTACACCATGTTTTTCCATGAAAATATTAAATTGATTTTTAATTTCGCCGCCCGGGGCACACGCGCTCCCGGGACGTCACGACACCTTGTTAGCCGTTACACCAAGAAAATTGACTTCCTTCAAATTTGAGGTCCAATAACCTACAACTATTAATACAACCATTAAATTCAACCATAGACGAACCCAAGCGAGGTCTACCTCCCACCCTTTCCTCATTTGACCGAATTACATTAAAATCTCCCACAACAACCCAAGCCACATCAACACTCAACATCCCTTTAAGTTGTTCCCATAAATCTCTTCTCTCAATATGATAACATTTAGCATAAACAAAAGTAAAAAGCAGGGAGCCTCTATCCTGTGTTAACAAAACTGTCACACATTGATTTAAGGTACCCACCCAATCCACTTGAACATCATCTTTCCAAAACAACCAAATCTTCCCACCTTCCTTTACATTAGAGCAAAAGTTAGTAAATTGCAAATACATGGCCCACCTTCGTATCTTTTCTATATCTTGAGAAGGTTCTGAGACTGCTAAAATCGAAACTTTCTGATCCTTCACAATTTGTTTCAATCTTCTCTTTGACGTGCCCAACCCTTTTATATTCCAAAACATAATTTTATCAATCATAGGTTCAACTTTTGAGGTACTGCCTTAGACCTCTTATACTTTTTCACTTGTCCATCATCTTTATTTCTTCCTTCCGATTCACCCACTGTCCTATTACCTAGATCAGAATAATATTCTTTTTGAGTATCAATGCAAACCTCCAAATCTCCCTCAGATAACACATCATAATTACCCCTCCACACTCCACCCTCCACTTCCCCCTCTCTCTCATCCACCTCCTCCACTAAAATCAACTCTCCATCTTTATCCTTTTCCACTTTTCCCCTCCCCCCTTCATAAACAACTCCGATTTCCTAAACAGACCTAGAACAATCTCCCAATTCTACCTGCACCCTTACCATCCCTGACTTCTAGTCTTTACCACAATTGGCTTTCTCTCAAATATTCTTCTCTACCAAATTAACTTCCTCCACTTTTTTAGTACCCACATTATTAACCTCATTCACAATTTCTTTATTTTTCTCAATCACCTTCAATGGACCATTCACGTTTCCATCCTTCTTCTCCTCCACTTTTTGTTCTTGACTCTTCAAAACCGAACCTTCCTCTTCAACTATCGTATTCTCTTTTCTACCCACTTCTTTCCAAACCAACCCATATACCTCCTTCCTCATACCTACCTTCCTTTTATCCTTAGGCTTAACTCCAAACCGGCATACTACTTCAGTGTGACCTTGCCTACAACATTTGTTACAATAGAAACCCCTCTTCTCATATATTACCCTTTGCCAATTTTGTTTTTGTCCTACCACCAACGAAAAACCCTCCACGAGATTCTTCTGCAAATCTACTTCAACATATAATCTTACACCTGTGGCTCGTCTTCTATATAACGTGGCATTATCCATTCCCAAGAATCTACCAAATCTAGTGGCCAAACTCTGCAGACAGTCCATTCTATATAAATGTAAAGGCAGACCTGGTAATAAAATCAACTGAGGTGTGATTGATGGCTCCTTGTTGACATCAAAGTTCACGGACCAGTTAAAAAGCTGAAATTGGCTCCCTGCCACCCATCTTCCTTCTCGTGCCCATGCATGAATGCACTCCTGTTCATTTACCAAATGCAACAGAATATGGTAGTTATCCATAAAACTTATCATGGGAACTTCAGAGAGACCTCAAGATTGGATAATATGCCTCTGAAGGACATCGATGGACGGCCTTACAGAAAGAAATTTAAGCACCAAAGCAAACTTTAAATCCTCCGCAGCCTTTTCCATCTCCACATCCGAGAAAACAAAACCTAATTCCCCATTAATTAGTTCCGGTTTCCTGAATGGGATTTTGAATTTTGAAGATGGAATTGGCCTCTTCAAGGCTTCCGCAAATGATTTTCCCCCCAGTGAAACCTTCCTCCTTTTCGACCTTAACATCCCTCGAACCACTCCCTATCTCCCGTATACTAGCATCGACACCTCCCCTCAATCCTCCAGTAACAGCTACCGAAGATGGCTCAGTCATGTTTAAAAAAGATACCCGTTTTTCATATTAACCACAAAAAATCAAACAAAAATAATAAATAAAAATAAAAAACCAAACCTGCAATCCCGTAGACGTACGTCTGCCGTCACCGTATATTGCTCACGCAGATTCACCGTCACCACTTCGTCTTTTCCCCAACCCTCCTCGCAGCAACGTCGGAGCTGAACGCTACCAACGCCGGAGGCGAAAACTGCTGCAAGGCTGCCATTGCGTCCTGGAGGAAAGTCATAGCTTGTCTTTCTCAATTCACAATCTCGCACAATAGGTTTGCTCACAAAGGAATCGTCATTCCTCTCTCAGTTTATTAATATTATTCTGCAGCGTATATTATCCTTCTTCCCCTTGGAACTGCACCCAGTCCCAACTCTACCAATGGCTGCTACCAGCACCAATGGAGGGCGCCTAGCCGAACCAGAGGCAGAACTCAACCTCACAGGGCAGAGTTTCCAACCAAAAGATCACGACGGCGGCGCGAGCAAGAGAAGTCGGAGAAGGAGACTTCATACCTTGCCAAAATCCAGTCTTCCCTCGTCGCGACGGCGGTAGGATTTCACAGACAAACCAGTTAAAACAAACGTGAGAGGCAGAGCTCAACCTCGCGGGGCAGAATTTCCAATCAGTAGATCGCGATGGTGACTAGGGCGTGATCAAGAGAAATTGGAAAAGGAGACACCACACCTTGCTGAAATCCTCAACGTCATCGTCGTCGTTCCTTGTCGCGACGGCGGTAGGGTTTCACAGTGCTTTTTCAGTCGCGACGGCGGGGCATAGGTTCCTTAGGCGAGGCGATTACTTTGTATCCTTGTCCAAATCTAATACAAATGTAAATCCAAAGTTTGTCCCTTATTTTTGAAGGGTGTTATAGACATAAAATTTGTCATATGAAGATTACAATGAAAATAACTTTTGACTTTTAAGAGTAGTACTTTTATAATAACAATCTATAGATTGCCACAATTACAATGTTTTATGACTGCTTGTGATCATGTGTAGCAGAGGAGGGAGAAGATGAATAGTCGAGATGTAGCGAAGGAGGGGGAAAGACTAAAAGTGGTCTTTTGAATGTTGAGCATTTGGAAAGTGTTTGGGAGGCACGTACTAGTAGAATTTTTTAGAGATAAGAGAGAATGGGAAAAAAATACATCTAATACTAAGGAAAAATAATGAAATATTTTCCCTTCTAAACTAATGCATTTGGGAGTTAATGTCTCAAAACAAAACCCACATCAATAAAAAAAAAAAAATTTTCCTTTAAATTTTTGATGAGATCCTATTCATGACCCTTCTCTAGCAAAACTCACTACCAAAAATATATATAGTCATATGTGTAGGTTGAGAAGTTGAAAGAGAAAAGTTTTGAAGGGAAAATTGAAGGTCATGGAGAAAAACAAAGAGGCTAATAGAGAAGAAGAGTTTGAAGAAAATTATAGATTTATTTGAAAAAAAAATCCAAAACACTATGAAGATATTATACATTAATCGATTGAATGTAAAAGGGTGATATTCTTATATTTTTTGGGACATATGTGGAATTACTAATATTCATAAATTTATCACTATCGCAACGTCTTGGAGAAGAGTCTGAAATGGCGAAAAATAATAATATTAAGAATTTGGTGGAGTTGCCATTAACCTATTATTACCTACAAAGTGCAGTAAGTTCACTTAATTACCACTTGTTGATTGGTCTTTAGACTAATTCTAAATTAAGGAACCAACAGTCTCAATATACATTAACCAGGATTGGGATATGAAATTCAATTGTGCGAGGGGAAGGTATCAACACGCCCTACACATCCGTTCTACGAACGGTACCTAATTAATCATGAATTATCCCTAAATTGAATATAATGGTCTTTAATTAACTCCTTAAAAATTAATAAATAAATAAATGGAAATTTAAAAGGAAAATAAAAATTACAGTGCAATTTAGGAATATCTAATAAGACCTCCAAAAGAGAAAATCTTGTTAGCTAAACTTGCTCAGAACTAGTATAGGTGAGGTCTGAAATACCGCTTTACCCATTGTTAAATCATTTGGATGCATACACAATGCAATCAAGTAAAATCATCAAATTTAAGCAAAAGAATCTTTAAAATATTCACAAAATTTTTCAAAATTTTATAAATTTTTTTCTCAAATTTTCCAACAATTTTCTAAAATTTTCTGGGATTTTTAAAGACTTTTTTTTCATCATTTTTTTGTATTTTTTATTTTTCAATTTTTTATTATTTGAGTCAAATAACTCAAATATTATTTATTTGTTTATTTATTTTTTCTGATTTCTAAAATATTTTTCCTGATTTTTTTTATTTTTTCTTATTTTAGAAATTAATTTTTTTTAATATTGATTAAAAATAAAAATAAAAATAAATTAAATTATGGTTCAGAAATCAAACCAGTTCAACCGATCAGAATTAGGCTCAACTCGATTGAGCCTAGTGGGCCACATGTCCACCCACAGGTGTGATGTCACACGCCAATCCTTCTTTTAAAAAAAAAAAAAAATTTGTTGTTGACGTCACCTGCCACATGGTAGATCCTGAGTGACAGCTCCCAACATTTGACACAAATTGCTTACGTTACAGCAATTCAGTCATCCAGAGAAAACACATTTCGGATAGTTAGGATTGTGCTACGTCGCTCTTTAAACACATGGTCCTTGTTATGATATGTGTCATCGTACGGACGGTGACACGTGTCCTAGTAACCCCATATAAAAACCCAATTTTTTTTTCTTTTTCTCTGCTTCCTTTCTCTTTTTTTTCCTCCACATTTTTTCTTCTTCTTCTCTCCTTTCATTCTCTCTCCTCCCTTTTTGTGCTCACAGATCCATCTCAAATCCCTAATTTTTTGTTCTTTCTTCTATCATTTTCCTCTTTCTTTTTCTCTTATGTTCTCATAGATCCTCTTCTCTCATCACTCTTTTCTCTCGCAGACTCTCTTTCTCATTCCTACAGCTCTCTTTCCCTTTGTTCTTCTTCTTCTTCCAGGTCCTGCACTCTCTCTTTCTTTCTTTTTTTTTTCCTCTTCCAAATCTTGTGCTCTCTGCTCTCTCTTTCTCTTTTTCCTCTTTGTTTTTCTTTTCTCTATTCTCTCTGGTATTTCTCTCACTCTCTTCTCCTTATTTTGCAAGGTCTAAACCAACGAATGATGAACAAAGAACTTCAAGTTTTTCTTGCATAGTGATCTATACTGGAATCAAGTTTTTTATTTTTAGATAAGTTTCTCTATTCTCTTGCTTTTATTTTCTTCATTTTTTGGTTTTGTTTAAATTTTCTCGATAATTTTTATAAAACTATTATTTTATATTTCTCATACCACACAAATTTTGACTGATAATCATAATATAATAATCATAGGAAAATACATATATCATAATTTCCAAAATTATACACCTTATTCTCAATTTCACATACTATAATCAACCAATTAATTTTTCAAAAATATCTCTCATAATTTATTTCCCTTACCTGATTCTTGGAGAAATGCCTGAGGCGTTCACACAAATCTCTGTATTCACACACCCTAGTTTAATCACCTCAACCTCAGAATAATTACTATCCTAATATCCCTAGATTCACACGCTCTCGCTAACCAATTAAATTCTTAAGAAAACACGGGTATGATTCACTTTCCATATTTAAATTTAATTTCTAACATATTTAAAAACATCAATATGATCAAATTCATGCAGTTTAATTTAATTAAAAAATATTCCCAGAACTCTAATTTAATCAAATCCCTGCCATTTAACTTAGTTCCAAAATATTCCCCAAAAATTCTATTTAATCAAATCCCTGCAGTTTAACTTAATCCTAGGAATATTTCCAAAAATCTAATATAATCCAATCCTGCAGTTTAATTTAATCACAGGACTATTTTCAAAAATTTAATATAATCCAATCATACAGTTTAAATTAATCCCATGAATATTTCAAAAAAATTAATATAATCGAATACTACAATTTAATCGGTTGAATTTTTAAAACAACAAACATAATTTGCGCTTATCACCTTATCCCAAGAGTGGTGCCTAGGTAGCCCAAATCACAAATTCATTCCGATTAAAACAATAAGGATGGAAGCTATGACCCTGATATCGTGTTTGATCGTCAATTTAATTGAATATCTAAAGAGAAATTGAAAAAAGAGAGGGAGTTACCTTATCCCTAGAGTGGTGTCTACGACGACCCTATGACAAATCCACTCTAGTTAAAATGTTGGTGGTTGAATTTGGAACCTAGTGGTATTTTCCATTCTTCAATCAGCCAAGAATTCTCCAAAGAAAATGAGGAGAGAGAGAGAGAGAGAGAGAGAGAGAGAGAGAGAGAGAGAGAGAGAGAGAGAGAGGGAAGGCAATGAGAGAGAAAGTTGAGAGAGATGTTAGAGCTAGAGCCAAAAGGCAACCAGGAGTTGGAGCTAAGTTAGAGATGCGGATCATTCATGGAACTGAGTTGGAAAATGCGTTGAAATTTGTGCAATTTATCTCTCCATTAACCTCTCCGTTGTACTTCCATTCATGATTGATTTTATTTTAATTATGATTTAAATTCCAAGCCCTATAAATAAAGGGCTGTGGAAAATGTAACTGTGTGTGTGCAGAAGTGTGAGAAGCTCAGAGAGAGTAGAGAGGAAGAAGGGAGGAAGAGAGAGAGAGAGAGAGAGAGAGAGAGAGAGAGAGGGGGAGAGAGAGAGAGAATTGTAATATTTTCCGGCAATAGTGAATATTTGGTGTGTGTTCCATAGATGTAGGTTGTTATTGACCGAACCATGTTAAATCTTTGGTATCACTTTGATCTAGATGCTCACAAGTTCCTAACAAGTGGTATCAGAGCCCGATTGGAGTAGAAAAGACAAATCAGAAGTGATCCCGAAATCAGAGCTCTATCCAGTAGATAACAACTGCATTTTGAGGCCACCATTGCATTCAGCTCGCTGATACTAAGATAACCGTGCAAGCCGGAGCTCGAACGGAGTTCAGACGAAGGCTTACGCGCCCTTACTCGCCTTGCCGGAGCAAGATGCCTCTCCACGTGCCGGCCACGCTCTGGTGACCAGCTTCACACGTGCTGCACACGTTGCACGCATCTTCCTCACCCGGATAGACTCAACTTGACTCGCTGAGAATTCGACCCGACTCGAACACAAACTCAACCTGGGTTAACTTGAGCCACGTAAGCAGGTGGACCCCACTACCACGTTAGTAGGTACCACATCGGCCGCCACGTCAGCACGCTACGTCAGCCTACCACGTCAGCAGGGTTGACCAAGTTTGACCAAACTTTGACTGAACTTTTCGGAGTCGTTTTGGGTCCGTTTTTCGAGCGATTTGGCCCATTTTTAGGGTTGTCGATCGTTCTGGATCCAACTGCACTATCCATTTGAGCTAATTCCATCTATAGATTATAGAATCGAGATGTCAAATGAAAAGAGCTCAAAAATCGAAATGTTTAATGGAAACAATTTCGGTTTTTGGAAGATGCAGATAGAAGATTATTTGTTTGGGAATGAATTGCACTTACCGTTGAAGGGTAAGCCAACTTCCATAAACGAGGACAAGTGGGAGTTGCTTGATCGAAAAGCCCTTGGAGCCATCAGAATGACATTATCGAAATCTGTGGCATTCAATATCAAGCATATAACATCCACCAAGTCTCTGATGGATGCGCTCTCTAATATATACGAGCAGCCTTCAGCCGCAAACAAGGTACATCTCATGAAAAGACTATTTAAGATGAACATATCTTCGGGTGAAAGTTTCAGCAGGCATTTGAATAACTTCAATGAGTTGTCTGATCAACTCGCCTCAGTTGGGATAACGTTTAATAATGAGATTCGAGCTTTACTGATTCTCAGTCAGTTGCTTGAAAGTTGGAATGGTGTCGTTACTGCCATCAATAACTCCGCAGGAAAATCGAAGCTTGTATACGATGAAGTCGACAACATGATTTTGACGGAGGAAATAAGAATGCAGTAGAACCATGGCTCCACTTCGAGTTCAGCCTTGAACATGGAGAGTCGAGGTAGAGGAAACAGGCATAGACGATCAAACAACCGCGACAAATCTAGGCCCAAACGGTCTAAATCCGGAAATCCCAAAGGTACTCAGGACCCAGGTTCCCCAAGCACAAAAGTTATTGAGTGCTGGAACTGTGGAAAGACCGGTCATTACAAGAACCAATGCAGGAGTCAGAAGAAAGAATTCGAGATGAGGGCAAAGACAGAAGCAAATATTGCTTCTGAGAATGATGAGATGTTGATCTGCTCTTTGGAAAGCAAGCAGGAGTCTTGGGTCTTAGACTCTAGAGCCTCATTTCATACCACATGATGCAGAGATTGCCTAGAGGAGTACACACCAGGTAATTTTGGTAAGGTGTACCTCGGCAACGATCAACCTTGCGACGTAATCGGCAATAGAGTTGTGAAGATCAATATAAACGGGTCAGTATGGAAGCTGAAGGATGTTAGGTATATTCCAAAGTTGAGGAAGAATTTGATCTCAGTTGGTCAGCTGGTAGGTGAGGGATATACGACGAAATTCATTGGCGATGAATGGAAAGTTTCAAAGGGTGTACTAACGATTACGCGAGGTAAGAAAATTGAAACACTTTTTCTAACCTCTAATGCCTCCATTTCTATTTTAGTACAGATTGACATGTGTGAGGATTGCATAGTCGGGAAACAAAAGAGGGTTAGTTTCCAGATAAACACCCATGCCCCAAAGAAGAAGGGACTAGAACTAGTCCACTACACATCAGTAGAATGTCGAGAATCCTCAGGTTGAGGAACCAGTGGAGCAGATCATCACACCACCATCTCCTACTCCAGCTCCGGAGCTTAGGAGATCTACTCGGTCTCATATACCAAACAAAAGGTATATTGATTACTTACTTCCTACAGATGGAGGAGAGCCCAAATGCTATGATGAAGCATGTCAAGTGGCAGATACGAGCAAGTGCGAGCTTGCTATGAAGGATGAGATGAAATCCCTCACCTCCAATAGAATGTGGAAGTTGCCTAAAGGCCTTCACAACAAGTGAGTGTACAGAATCAAAGAGGAGCATGATGGCTCCAGAAGGTACAAGCCTCGGTTGGTAGTCAAAGACTTTGAGCAGAAGGAAGGGATTGACTACACTGGCATTTTTACACAAGTTGTGAAGATGACAGCCATCAGATTAGTTCGCAGGAATCAAGCAGACAGGAAGATGGTAACTACAGAGAAGCTGAAGTTGTGTTCAACTTCAATTGGTCTTCATGCCCGAAGACATTTGTTTTGAGCACATCATTTATTTATGATATTGGTTGAGGAGACATATCTGTCTCCAAGTGGGAGATTGTTAAAGTTGGAGCCAGAAGACAGCCAGGAGCTGGAGCTGAGTTGGAGACCCGGATCATTCATGGAGCTGAGTTGGAAAAAGCATTGAAATTAGTGCAATTTATCTCTCCATTAACCTCTCTATTGTAACTTCCATTCATGATTGATTTTATTTTAATTGTGATTTAAATTCCAAGCCCTATAAATAGAGGGTTGTGGAAGATATAACTATGTGTGTGCAAAAGTGTGAGAAGCTCAGAGAGAGTAAAGGGGAAGAAGAGAGGAAGAGAGAGAGAGAGAGAGAGAATTGTAATATTTTTCGGCGATAATGAATATTTGGTGTGTGCTCTATGGACGTGGGTCATTATTGACCGAACCACATTAAATCTTTATTGTCACTTTGATCTAGATGCTCACAGGTTCCTAACAAGAGAGAGAGAGAGAGAGAATTGGAATGGCCGAATTGGGGGGGGGGGGAATTGAATTGCTTAATCCTAAAGCTAAAATATATATGTATGTATGTATGTATGTATATATATATATATATATATATATCATATTATTCATTAATTAATTCAATTTAATAAGAATTGATTAATTAAAAATATATTTTTTTAGGATCGTTTCACTAATCTTGTATAACTATTTTTGGGATCATTATAGCAGCAGCAGAAGACTCATCGATGAGTGCCTTGTGCTTGTTGACGAGTAGATGCCGAGAGTTAGAAAATCTCAGAGTAGAAGACTCGTCGACGAGAGAATAGACTCATCGACGAGTGGGCTTCTTTGAGTCGTCGACGAATCCCCTATACTTGTCGACGATTGCGCCTAGGTTGCGAGAAAATATTTGAATTTTAAATGTAGACAGTGTGGCGGTTGGGGATTCGGAAGGAAGCTTCTAAGGGGCTGTTATATATGTTCTCTTGGGCATATTTTGATATGAAAAAATGTAAGAGAGGGTGAGAGAAGGAGAGAAGATCATTGTAGTGTGTAATGTTTGATCTTCATAGTGAAATCTGTTGTAGTTGGAGATAGGAGATATAGCTGGAGCTAGAAGCTAGAGACACGTGAAGAGTTGGAAACACATTGCAAGCTGGACATTTATCCACCATTTAATTTAAATGGATGAAACTTCTCCTTTTGATTTAATGTATTTAATTGTAAATTGATTTCAAGCCTTATAAATAGAGAGCTATGGAAGTAGTAATATGTACGAGAGAAGCTTAGAGAGTAGAGAGAAAAAAGAGAGGCAAAAGAGTGTAAGAGGAAGAAGAGAGTTGTATTTTTTCGGCGAATAGTGAATTTGTGGTGTGCTTTATGGACGTAGGTCGATCTTGACCGAACCACGTTAAATTTATGGTGTCATATTTTTCTGGTTGCTCACAAGGTCCTAACAAGTGGTATCAGAGCCCAGTTGGAGCAGAAAGCTAGATCAGAGTGGTACACTGAAAATAGAGCTCTGTTTAGTGGCTCAAAATTGAGTTTTGAGGCCACCATCACCTTCACCTCGTTGAGACGAAGCCTACCGTCCAAGCCAGAGCTTGAACGGAGCTCAAATGAAGCTAAACACGCCCTCACGCACCTCACCACGTGCCGATGACCTGCTGCTCACGCGCCCCACACCGGCCCGCCTCGGCTCGACTTGAAAACCCGACTCTGACCCGGATATCCGAACTGACAACTCACTCAGACCGGATCAACCCGAGACCCAATCCCCTACCCAGATCCGATCCGCTGTGTAAGAACCCAGCCACGTCAGCGGCGCCGAGTCAGCCACCACGTCAGCGCACAACGTCATCAAGTGAGCTACACTGCCAAGTCAGCCGGTGGGCCCCATAGTGACACGACAACAGGTGGACCCCACCGCCACATCAGTAGGTGGATCCCACCGCCACGTCATCAAGTGGACCCCACTACCACATTAGCGTGACGTCGGCATAGTTGACCGGTTTGACCAGGTTTAACCTTAACTTTGACTGAACTTTTCGAAATCGTTTTAGGTCTGTTTTTCGAACGACTTGAACCATTTCTATGGTTTTCGACCATTCTGGATCCAATCGTGTTATCCATTTAAGATAATTACATATCTAGATCAGTGAATCGAGATGTTGAATGAAAAGAAGTCAAAAATCGAAATGTTCAATGTAAACAATTTCGGTTTCTAGAAGATGCAGATAGAAGATTATTTGTTTGCGAAGTAATTGCATTTACCATTGAAGGGGTAATCCAGCATCTATGAATAAGGACGAGTGAGATTTTCTTGATTGAAAAGCTCTCGGAGCCATCAGAATGACATTGTCAAAGTTTGTGGCATTCAATATCAAGCATATATCATCCACCAAGTCTTTAATGGATGTGCTATCTAATATGTTTGAGCAGCCTTCAGCCGTAAATAAGGTACATCTCATGAAAAGACTATTTACTATGAGCATGTCTGCAAGTGAAAGTTTTAGCAGGCATTTGAATAATTTTAGCTAGTTGTCGGATCAACTCGCCTCACTCGGGATAACATTTGATAATGAGATTCATGGCCTAATGATTCTCAGTTAGTTGCCCTAAAGTTGGAATGGTGTTGTTACTGCCATCAGTAGCTCCGTAGGAAAATCAAAGCTTGTATACGATGAGGTCGTCAGCATGATTTTGATGGAGGAAATTAGAATGCAGTCAAACCATGGCTCCACTTCGAGTTCCACCTTGAACATGGAAATTCAAAGCAGAGGAAACAGGCATGGACGATCAAACAACCGCGGCAGATCTAGGCTCAGGCGATCTAAATCCAGAAATCCTAGAGGTTTTGAGGATACACAGGTTCCTAAAGTACAAAAATTATTGAGTGCTGGAATTGGGGAAAAACTTATCATTACAATAACTAGTGCAGAAGTATGAAGAAAAAATACGAGATGAGGGCAAAGACAGAAGCCAATGTTGCTTCAAAAAATGATGATTTTTTGATCTGCTCTTTGGATAGCAAAAAGGAGTCTTGGGGGTTAGACTCTGGAGCTTCATTCCATGCCACTTGCAGCAAAAATTGCCTAAAGGAGTATACATTAGGTAATTTCGGTTAAGTATATATGGGCAATGATCAACCTTGCGACATTGCCAGTAAGGGGATAGTGAAGATCAAAATGAATGGGTTAGTATGGAAACTGGGAGATGTTAGGTATATTCCAGTGTGATGACCCAGAAATATATATATGATTAAAGCATAATAATAATAATAATAATAAAATAATAAAAATGGTCACTAAGTTAATATCAATACAGAAGTGTTTTTCTGTAGAATCCTTCATTCCATGTTTGATGCCTAAGAAAACCTTGTCTTAACAAGTGCTCAGAGACCATTTGCAGCTCAGTCACTCCCTGGAGGTTGGTCTGGTGAAAATAGAATTTCATAGGATAAGCACTGTTTGTACACGTAAATAAGTACATATGCATAAAATAATGTTTTGATAGACATAATAATAATAATAATAATAATAATAATATAGAAATCCTATGATGGGCCCAGAAAATTGTCTGGGGCCCACATGAGTCCCGAAATCGTGTGGGGTACACATGAGTCCCAAAGCTATGTATGACTCATAAAACTGTATGAGGACTATTGAAATTACGTAAGACTCACTTGGGTTTCGAAGTTGTGCGGGGCTCACAAAATCATGTGGGGCCCACATGAGTTCTAAAATCGTGTAAGGTCTACATGAGTCCCAAAACTATGTAGGGCTCATAAAACCGTGTGAGAACTATTGAAGTTATGTAGGACCCACTTGAGTCTCGAAGTTGAGTGGGGCCCACATGAGTTTTCAAAATTTGAATTTAATTCTTTTTTGAAAAATACTAAAACATGGCTTAATAATAATAATAATAATAATAATAATAATAATAGTAATGATTTAAAAAAAATTAATTAATTAAGTAATTAATTAAAAATTAATTAAATGGGAGTGGTGGCAAGCACTCCCACATGGCCTTAATCCCTATCTCATACCTAACCCATGTCTAATCCATCCCATGTCTATTCCTTAATTTTAAAAATTTATAATTTCACCTCTTTCCCTACACTTTTATAAATTCCATTTTCTTTCCCAAAATTGTCCTATAAATAGGAAACTCTCAACCTTCATTTTTCACAAAAAATTTCCAAATAAAGAGAATGATTAGTGAGTGAAAGAATTAGTGCTGGAGGGAGGATTTTTACTATAATTAAAATTCTCACTCACCCACTCTTTCCGATCTTATTTCTTAGAGATAGTAATTGTATTCGTAGTACAAGGTAAAAGAAGAGGTAAGTAAATTTGATTATGTTAGATTTTTTTTATTTAAAATTCATACTCAAGTTTATTGGTAAGTAAATTTCGATTATGTTAGTTAGTTTCATAAAAATTTTCTTGAGTTTATTTTTACGCATATTTAATTATACTAGTTTTATCTTCAATATTCTTACATTTATTTTTGAGTTAAGAAATGTTCTAAACCCCTCAGGTATTTTATATCATTAATTTCTATTCAAGAAAATATTTTTAATGCGAAAATTGTGTGGCATGAGTTTATTTATACGTTGCGTATTTTACGAAAATATAAGTAAAGATTACATGAGTTGATTTTTTTTTTTTACGTTGCGTATTTCACAAAAATATGAGTAAAAATGAGATTTTCATGATATTATTTTAATTGTACAAATTATATAATAAAAATATTTTTAAAACCCCTTATGGCAAAGAAAGTTCAAAGTTACAGATGCTCAGTACCGCAGCTTAAAGTTTACGGATTAGAATGCACCCGTACTGTTTACAGAGTGGTTTTATATGGTAGTGGATTTCTCCTGAGTGCACACATGGGGTCGAACCAGGGTTTAATAGGGAAAATCTCACTTAATGATAATGTACGTTGATTTAGTTTGACCGGCCAGCCAGTTAAGTTCAGTCTTCGGACCGTACAACTCAATCATGGGGGTAAACATAACTTACGATTAACAGACCTAAGGGTGGTTTTTACAGTACGTGTATATACATATTTAATTAAGTATATAAACCTATTGGTGAGTTGAATGAAAAGTATATGTTTATGTGAACGGGGGCATTTTTATGTCTAAATAATGATTTAGTAAGAAAAAGTATATTTAGATATATACATGATTGAGTATTATAGTCATAGTTTTAAAAGTTAAAAAGTTCATTTTAACAACTACAGTACATGATTATAAAATTTTACTGTCATAGATGATAGTAAAAGTTTTATACAGAAATTTTTAAATTTGCATTTATTTTTAAAGCAATTTTAAAGTTATAGTATTAAATATTATTTTACGAAATTAAAATATTTTGAAAGCTCATTTTGGTCACACACTAATAATAATCTTATTTACTGACTAAGCGTCGTCTCACCCCAATCAGTATTTTACATTTCAGATCATTTTGAAGAGTGTACCAGAAATCTGACGTAACAAGTGCATGGGCGGGAATAGAAAGAGTAGAGTAGAATAAAAATTTAGTGTGATACAATTTAGAATATGTTTGTGTACTTTAAAATTTTAGAAATTTACATTTTAATAGTTGAGACATGTATTTGTAATAAAGTTAATTAGTGCTCTAGTGATAAAAATAATTTAGATTTATTTGCGTCCGCTGAAAAATTTATACGTAGGAACCCGCTCGAGTTCGGGTTCTTACAATTGGTATTAGAGAATAGGATATAAGTTCTGCATACTCTAACATATAGATTTTATCGGAGTTTAAGTATAAAACATGATTTGGGTAGGATTGGGTAGTTTAGGATATTTCTTTTTGTTCATTATATTATTATACGTTAATAATAGATTTCTGATTTTTAAAACATTTGATCATTGTTTAAGAATGGATACTAAATATAGTAACATCTGAGGAAATGAGATTAACGTAAAAGTTCCCAAGGACAGGTAACAATCCTAAATTCTGTAAGAAAAATGGTAGTATTATTGAAGATATGTTAATTAATTTAAATATGTTATTTTTGTTTGTAGAAACATGTATCCATATTGACGAGTTATAATTAATTATTAGATGCATTAATAATTTAAAATTTTCATATATATAAATATAATAATATAATAATAGCCTCATGGGTGGAAATCATCGGCTATAACTCACTTACCCTCGAAACAAGGTCAGAGTATGAGATCACTTAGGCATAGTGGGGACTCGAACCCGTGATCACATGGATGCACGACCGGTTCCTTACCACTAGGCCACTCACACAAGTGGTGACTTGAGTATGAAATCAATTATAGTTAAAGCATTAATAAAGATGTCGAAACATGAACAGAACCTTGAGTCTGCAAATTTTGCAATATATGTCGCTTGCTCGATTTCCACAGCACGCGTCACTCTCTTGATTTCCGCAATACATATTGCTCTCCATTGATTTTTGAAAAATGCGCTACTCGAGGCACGCGCCGCTCTCTCTCGATTTTCGTGACACACATCGTTCTCCCTCAATTTTTGAAAAACATGTCGCTCGATATCCGTGATACGCGTCGCTTTCTCTCGATTCTCACGACACACGTCGCTCTCCCTCAATTTTTGAAAAATGCATGCTCGATATCCATGACACACATCGCTCTCTCTCAATTCTCAGGGTACATGTCGTTCTCCCTCAATTTGTACAAAACGCATGCTCGATATCTTTGACACGCGTCGCTCTCTTTTATTCTCGTGGCACACGTCGCTTTCTCTCGATTCTCGTAGCACACGTCACTCTCTCTCGATTTCCACAATACGCGGCCATTCCCCTATAAAAAGGGTCTGCCCTCCTTGAACTCTAAGCATCACGACTTTCTATCATCTTGAACAATCACATTTTGGTTTGCAGAGATTAACTCTACCCAACTTGTGTCTTAGTTGTCTCATTACTCGAAAATATTGCCAAAATCACCCAACTTCCCAAGTTGCTGAAAGCAGCACTAGATCGTCGATCCAAAGATGGAAACCTAGTAAGGCACAACTGGAAATTTTAGAGGAGGTCTTCCACAGCAGTCAAAGGGAACTGCCTTCTGTGGAGCGGGATATCTTGCTTGCAGCACAACTCCGACGATATGGTCCATTCAAGCCAAGAAATGTAAGCTTTTGGTTTGAGAACCGTAGGCGTAGGCGGGGATCAGTTGAAGAAGCCACTATCTCCGCTACTGCCCCACCAATTATCCATCTTACCTCCTCCACCACAACTGCCCCGAGCAGTGCCCTTGCCATTTTTCCAACCACTTGTACCCTCATTCCTATCGATAATATGTCGTCTATGAAACTTACAACTAACATCACACCAATGAGTCATACCCCTTACAATGGCAGTATCGCAGTCACCATACTAAGGGTTTTGGATAATGCTGGCCTGCTCCACCATTACAAATAGATCCAATACGCGTTGAGACTCATGTACGGGCCATCAATGACTCGTTATGATCATCCCCACCAAAGGCCACAAGGGGAAGAGGGCAACTCTTCCTCCCTCGCCGAACAAACGGGCATTTTCTCCCTTTTTCCGAACCAAGCTGGCGACATTACAAGAGGTCAACTCCACCAAGAAAGAACCCAGAAAGTTAGCAGTGACACCGCTAGCACTTCGATAGATATTGACTTTGATCTAAGGCTCTAAAGGCCAGATTTTGTTTCATTATATAAATATATTTTTAATTTATAGGACATGTATAATATATATATATATATTTATCCTTTTCCACGTCATCTGAATTTCAATTCCATTTCAACCTCTATTAGAACGACGATTCACACTTCAGTTCTCAAAATAAAATATTTCGTCAAATTGACCCTCGATCTATTTTAAGATTTAGTCAAATCGTTAATCAATTTACTCTTTCAAATAGCGCAACCAATTATATAGTACTCATTTAAATTAGAAAATTTCAAGGACGAGAATGTGGTGATCTAAAAATATATATATGATTAAAGCATAATAATAATAAAATAATAAAAATGATCATTAAGTTAATATCAATACAGAAGTATTTTTCCGTAAGATCCTTAATTCCATGTTTGATGCCTATGAAAGACCTTGTATTAGGGAGTGCTCAGAGACCATTGCGTCTCAGTCGCTCCCTAGATGATGACCTGGTCAAAATGGAATTTCATAGAATAAACAGAATAAATACTGTTTGTACACGTTAAATAAATATATTTACATAAAATAATGTTTTGATATACATAATTTGTATATAATAATAATAATAATAATAATAATAATAATAATAATAATAATAATAATAATAATAATAATAATATAGGTATCCTATGATGGCCCACAAGACTATGTGGGACCCACATGAGTCATAAAGTCATGTGGGGTCCACATGAGTCCCAAAGCTGTGTAGGACTTATAAAATCGTATAAGAACTATTGAAATTATGTAAGACCCATTTGGGTCTCGAAGTTGTGTGGGGCCTACAAAATCATGTGGGGCCCACATGAGTTCCAAAGTCGTGTAAGGTCTACATGAGTCCCGAAACTATGTAGGGCTCATAAAATCGTGTGAGGACTATTGAAGTTACATAGGACCCACTGTCGCGACGTCCCGGGAGCGCGTGTACCCCCGGGCGGCGAAATTAAAAAATCAATTTTAATATTTTCATGGAAAAATCATGGAAAAAGTCGGAGTCGCCACTAACCTTTAGTGCGGTTAGAACACATGATTACTACCCCGTTAGGGGTAGAATCGGTCTACATTACCAGAGTTGGGGTCGGGAGTTCGGTTACGCGAGGGGAAGGTACGAGCACCCCCTACGCGCCCGTTCTTACGAACGGTACCTAATTAATTTGAAATTATCCCTAAGTTAATCTAATAATTCTTTAAACTACTCCTTTTATGAATTAATAAACACACATGAAAAATGAATAAATAAATAAATATATATATATATATATTCCCTCAGAACTTAAGGTACGTGAAGCCCGAAGGCTCATACCCCCCGCGTTAAAATCATAGGGATTAAAATCAAAATTATTTAAGAAAATACACTCCCACATTTTAAAATTGTACATAAAAGTTTTATAGGAAAATATTAGTATGGGAGGTTTTAATAATAGATATAATAATTTAAATAAATAAATAAAATAGTAATAAACTAGAATATTAGGATACCAAAATACGTACTAATTAACATATATAATAGAAGTTAAAATATCTAACATACCAATAATAGTAGAATATAAACATATAATATAGACTAAGATAATGAGCATATCATAATATTAAAATACTACATGTACGTTATAAACAAAAATACTTAAACATACCATAATACACATAATTACGATAATAATAATAAATATCCACAAATAATATAATACGTAATAGATTACTATAATACTATATGTACTAGACATACCATATAGTAGCATGATACCAAAACACCAAAAATATTACCTAAAATATTAAACTTACCATAATAGTTAACATACTAAAAGTGTTATAATAATAGTAAATATATAGTATTACTCAAGATGCTATATTAAAAGTTACCTAAAATGCTAAATTATATACATGATGTTACTTATAAATCCTAGGTTATTAAATACCTAATATGACTAACATTTTAGAATGCACATACAACTATAGTTTTAAAATATCACTACAACTAATCTACTAAAACTCCTAACATGATATATAACTCGACCAAAATTCTAAAATACTAATAATATACTATAAAGTTAACCTACAATATATGCATGAATAAAATAATATTAAAAAAAAAATCTTACACATAAGAACCACAACAAGATAAAAAAACCGAAACCTAAGAATACATATTGCACATACAACTTAAATATTACGCACTAAAAAAATGACAACATAAATTATCACACTTAAATATTACAATTGAAACCTTACCTTGGCAATGAAAAGACAAATCCTAAAAAAAATGCTTCCTTGGCTGTGAGTACAGCCAGAACTGGAGGAGCAAACTGGTGTTGAGCCGGTGATCGTGGCAGTGGGGGGAGCAGGCTGGAGCTTGGCACGGCTAGAGCTGCTCGTGGCTTGTCTCCGTATGATCTCTGACGGCGACGACGTGGAGGGTGGACGACGACAATGGTGGAGAAGAGCCCGTGAGTCGCTGGTCTGGCGTGGCTTCTTCCGAAGTGGTGTAGCTGGTGTTGGCCGAGAGGCCTGCTGTGCTGGCAGGGGCTCGCCGGTGAGCTGCGTCTGGAACAGGCGGCCGGCGTTCGACTGGGTTGCCGGCCTGTTGCTGTGAGGTCAGGGCTTCTGGCTGCCGGAGAACCGCTGGGTAACCGTGTGCGCTTGGGGCAGAGGAGCTGGAGAGGCTACTGCAGGAGTGCGAAGATGGCTGGCATCTCGTGGAGTTTGGAGGCTGGCTTGATGCCTCGGCTACAGAGGTATGGCTGGAATAGGGATCTGAGAGGAGAAAAGCCAAGACAGAAGGGAACGAGGCATGAAGGAAGAGAAGGAGTTGGGCGGAGGGCTTAGGCAAGTAGGGAACAGCCGGATGGCTGCGCCAGTGAGAGATGGAGAGAATGAGATGGAGAGTGTGAGATGGCCCTGAGGCGGTGGCAGCGAGAGAGAGAGAGAGAAGTTTAGGTTTTTTTTTTCTTTTTGCCCTTTTTGGCTCCTCCCCTCTGTGCTGTGGCTTCCTTTGTTATATAAAAAAAAAAAAAATATCCCCGAAACCCTAAACAATTTTCCTTCTTTGGTTTTTGGTATTTTTCTTTTTTTGGAAATAATATATACTACTATAAGGAAATAATAATAATAATAATAATAATAATAATAATAATAATAATAATAATAATAAGGTAACAATATATATATATATAAAATAATAATAAATAAAATAATAGTAATAATAAAAAAAATACCAATAATAATGATAATAAAAATAATAATAATAATAATAATAATAATGAAAATAATAAATAATAATAATAATAAGACTAATTAATAATAATAATAATAATAATAATAATAATAATAATAATAATATGGATAAATGAAATAATAAGAATACTACTAATAATAATAAAATAATAATAATAATAATAAATACTAAAAATGTTAACAAAATTAATAATAATAACAAAAATAAATAATGATGATAATAATAATAATAATAATAACAGGATAAATAAATAATAGTAATAATAATAATGATAATAAAGGTACTAAAAATAATAATGATAAAATAATAATAATAATAATAATAATAGTAATAAATATATTGGGCCAGGGTAAAAATGGGGTGTCTACAGCTGCCCCTCTTTGTAGGCTTAGTTGCTTCAATGTAACGGTAGGAACTCTCCTACGTTTTTTGTAGTAACAAGCCTGCAAAGATAAAAGACACCTATTTTAGCCAGGCCACGTAACTGTCTGGGCTTTTCAATCAAGGATTGTTTACTTTTACCAATCAGAGACGATCTGTATCGAATGTAAGAATCCAAAAATCAAAGTATGTGAGAATGACTTGCACTGAGTTTTGAGAACTCGAGCGCCAAAGTATATGAGAATGACTTGCACTGGGTTTGAGGACCCGAGCGCCAAAGTACATGAGAATGACTTGCACTGGGTTTGAGAACCCTAGGGCCAAAGCACATGAGAATGACTTGCACTGGGTTTGAGAACCCGAGCGCCAAAGCACAGGAGAATGACTTGCACTGGGTTTGAGAACCCGAGCGCCAAAGCACATGAGAATGACTTGCACTGGGTTTGAGGACCCGAGCGCCAAAGCACAATGAGAATGACTTGCACTGGGTTTGAGAACCCGAGCGCCAAAGCACATGAGAATGACTTGCACTAGGTTTGAGGACCCGAGCGCCAAAGCACATGAGAATGACTTGCACTGGGTTTGAGAACCCGAGCGCCAAAGCACACTGAGAATGTCTTGCACTGGGTTTGAGAACCCAAGCACCAAAGCACATGAGAATGACTTGCACTGGGTTTGAGAACCCGAGCGCCAAAGCACATGAGAATGACTTGCACTGGGTTTGAGAACCCGAGCGCCAAAGTACATGAGAATGACTTGCACTGGGTTTGAGAACCCGAGCGCCAAAGTACAATGATGGCTTGCTTCGAATGTAAGAATCCGAGCTGTAGGGACACGATGATCCAGCCATGGGACACAATGATGGCTTGCTTCGAATGTAAGAATCCGAGCCGTAGGGACACGATGATCCAGCCATGGGACACAATGATGGCTTGCTTCGAATGTAAGAATCCGAGCCGTAGGGACACGATGATCCAGCCATGGGACACAATGATGGCTTGCTTCGAATGTAAGAATCCGAGCCGTAGGGACACGATGATCCAGCCATGAGACACAATGATGGCTTGCTTCGAATGTAAGAATCCGAGCCGTAGGGATACGATGATCCAGCCATCTCAACCAGTAACAAGATGTGAATGCAAAGTCGGGAAAGTTGTTACTCTATTTGGAAAATGCACTTGGGGTAAAAATCCGAATGTCAACGAATGAATCCCCTATCTTTGGGATTTGTTGCCCCAGTTCCAAAATAAATCAACGTGTCTGGGGTCAACTTGCCCTAATTTTCCAAGTAAGTCAATGTGTGCTTAGGGTTAGTTACCCCAATACAACTAACATCTCTCCACCAAGGATGTCAAATGATCATTCGATAGCTCAAGACAAGTGTGAAGGGTGCTCTATTGCTGCTTGTGATGCTAGAATGCAATGATATGCTGCTATATGTATGCATGTTGCTAACTTGTGATTATATGTATGCATTTTTATTTTTTATTTTTGTGATGCTAAAATATGAAATGCATAAGATGTATGGTAATGCGTGAAATGCATGAAAATGCATGAGATGCATGGTAATACATGAAATGCATGGCAATGCATGAGATGTGTGGTAATGTGTGAAACATAGGGTAATGCATGACATGCAAGGCGATGCATAAGGTGTATGGTAATGCATAAGATGTATGACAATGTGTGAAATGCATGGAAATGCATAAGATGTATGGTAATACATGAAATGCATGCAACGCATGACGATGCATAAGATGTATGGTAATACATGAAATGTAGGTACTGCATGCAATGGATGATCATGCATGAAATGTAGATAATGGATGAAATGCATGACAATGCATGAGATGAATGGAAATGCATGGAGTGCATGGCAATATGTGCAATCTAAGTAATGCATGAAATGTATGACAATGCATGAAATTTGGGGTAATGCATGATAATGCATGAATCTTTTCTCCCAATGCACTCGTGATCAATGTCCTCATCTTTGATCTCTACATGAGATTCGCCACATTTGAATGGATTTGTAACCGATCTTAGCTTAATCTTCTTTATTCATCCGGTCATGGAAGTGATTGACTCAGCTCAAATGAAAATCATAAAATCTGCCCCAGTTGAATGGACCTACAGATGATCTTGACTCCGATTTCCTATTCCAATCCGATAAGAAAGTACTTGAAGGGGACCTACTGAGACTCAACTCGGAATTTGCCCCAATTAAATTCATCTGTCACCGATCTTGAATCTATTGTTGGATTCATAACATTTGCCCCAATTTGACTGCTCTTTCTCCACAAGGATCTTCTTTATAGAAATTTCTGGTGATTCTGAAACTCTTTGACTATCCATCCTCTTTTAATGCTCTAAAGAGTAAAAAGGGTTCCTCCTTTTTCTTTTCTTTTCCTTTCTTCTTTTTTTTTTTTTTTTTTTTGTTTTTAAGGAACGAGGAATGATTATGCAACCATGACATCAACTTGTTAAATCAAAAGGCCATCTGCACAAAATAAATGTTTTACCATGTTTCAATGTTATCATAGGAAAAATTCATACCAGTATTCAAAAGTCGTATAACATTAATTTCCCAGCCTAGATGATTGTTCCTTCTCTTCAACTGCCCCAGTTTCATCAACTCATGCTTTGATCTCAAGATGGTCTTTAAGACTTGGGACGAAACGTAGGCTTAGGGATGTAGGATTCAGAATAAAAGGGAAACTAAGGCTCAAAAATACCACCCCAAATAATGTTTTATGCCCCCGGTTCGAGTTGAGGCGCTTTTGCAAGATGTTGACCGAACTTGTTATTTAAACAAGCTGCCTACGTACCTTTTCAGGATCAGGTCATTACGTAGTTCAGACTCAACATTGAGTCTGACAAATCATTTAAGACTACAATGTATACCAATCTGGTCAGGAATTTCATTTGGACCGTAATGTAGGCTAAGGATATGGGTTAAAGAAGAAAGGAAATACATAAGGCTCAAAATCATCAATTTCATCAAGGGTAATTTGGTCAAAGATCACATATGTAGTAAGTCTCTTATTTTCTTTCTTCTTCCTCCTGCTTTTCCCTTTTTTTTCCTTCCCTTTTAATCTTCTTTTCCTTCTTTTACTGCAACTTTCACTTTTCCTTTTATAAAGGAATCTTGACTTCATTTTCATTTGAATTTCAATTGGGACCAATCTTTTAAAAAAAACTGCCCCAGTGTGGGGTGTGATCCTTTGACGGGTTAATCAAGAAATGAATCTTTCAGGCTCAAACAGGGTTTGCAAGGGATTTCTTTTTTTTGACTTTCTTTTGGGTAGCAGAATAATGGCCTGCCATCCTTTTGGTAATGACTATTGTCTCAAATGATTTGCCAAACGCTAAGGGACCCAAACCCAGGTTGAATTTTTGGTGATCTGACTTTTAAGAAAAAGCTGGTTTAACATTCAGGCTCAATTTGGTTAACAAATAGTAAATCATTGTTTGGGTTCTTTTTAGGGATAACTGGTCGGCCAAAGAGGGCCATCCATCATTTGATCAAAGCATGAGTGATTAATTGATAGGAAATTATCAGAACAGCGCTACCACTTCTGAAAGTAACAAAAAACTTCTTCATATCATCTGAATTCAATGATTGTTTCATCCTTTAACATCTCACGAATACTGGCAATATTACTTTCCCTATTCCGACATGAAACATAAGTAAACAAAGTTTGGCAACTGGACTCATGATGCAAGTAAGATAATGAAATGCATAACTCATTTTATTGAATATAGAAAATGTTCCGAGACACGGATTACAAAAAGCAAATAACAATGGAAAACAAAAGAACATTAACTGAAAAGGATTAGATAATCAAAAGTTCGGTACTCCATCATTTTAGCCTTGGTGGATAATGACTGAAACCATTGATTTGGAAACCTCCTGAATATGTTAACCACTTCCTTCCTCGTGTTTGGGCAAAGGATTCCCCTGGACTCCCGGTTGCTTGTCATCGAATGCTAACCATCCAGCATCTCTTAATGACTGCACCTTATGCTTGAAAGCCCAACAACGGTCAATAGTATGGCCGGGAGAATTAGCATGGTACTCACAATGAACCCCAGGATCATACCACTGTGGTGGAGGGTTCGCAACGGGCGCCCCAGGGATTGCAGATACCATCCCCCTTTCCCGCAGCTGAGGAAATAATTCAGCATATGTCATGGGAATAGGGTCCACCCTTCGGAAGTTTCTATTCACATTCCTATCTTGTGCTTGCTGATTCGGTGGACCAGAGTGAACAATCTGTGGCCTTGTGCCTGTATGCATCGTTTGATTTACCATGGGCTCAAAACTAGAGTTTCTATTGGGCCATTGGTTCCCACCTCTGGCATACTGATTCTTCCAATTAAACTGCCCCTGTATCATTTGAACCTCTTCCTCCTTCTTCCTATTAGTCCACCTTTTGCCTAACCCAGTTTCCGAGCCATTATCCTTAACTAGGCCTGCCTTGATATCGCCTTCAATTCTTCCTCCCGCAGCCACAATATCCATAAAATCGTGTTGAGTTGCTCCCCGAAGGTGTGTGCGGTAGGGGTCTTTTAATGTACTTACGAACAAGGAGATAGCCTCTCGGTCACTCACCGGGGGGTCCACTTGGATTGACATATCTCTCCACCTGTAAGCATATTCTCTAAATGTTTCGGTGGATTTCTTCTCCATTTCTTGTAGCATCATCCGATCAGGTGCCATTTCTGTCACATGGCGGTAGTGAGTAACAAAGGCATTGGCCAAGTCCTTCCAAGTGCGGACCCGAGCCTTATCTTGCTGAATGTACCAACGGATAGCGGACCCAGTCAAACTGCTTTGAAAGCAATGCATCATTAGTTTTTCATCGTCTGAGTACGCGGCCATTGCTTGGCAATGCATCACTAAATGTGTTCGAGGGCACCGGGTCCCGTCAAACTTTTCAAAGTCTGGCATTTTGAACTTCGGCGGCAGGGTGACTTTAGGCACTAAGCAAAGGTCATTTGGATTAACTGAATCGAAAGTATTAGAACCTTACATTGCTTTTAAGCGCTCTTCTAATACGTCACAGCGACGCTCAGCCTCAGATTTACTGATTCCCATATCAGACGGTATTAACGGAGGAGTTCCTACCACTGGGAACCCCTGTGCTGGCATAGCAGGGATGAAAGGAGGCATACTCGGCGGTGGACCCCCCATGACACTAGGTGGCGGAATTGATGTTTGTCCATGATCTGGGGTGAACCCTGGGGGATGAGCGGGGTCCACATCTACTTCGGGATCAACATGCACTGCCTTTCCCTTGTTCATCAGTAACTCCAGAACCTTACTTATCTTGTCATTTATTTCTTCTTGTCCTTGTTCTAGACCCAGGACTCTAGTTTCCAATTGTTCACTCATTTCTCTCGCTCTTCTCCTAGTATTGTACTGATGCGCGGTGGTCTCAATTATTGCTTTATATTACTCAAACGACCTCTTTGAACTGAAAACCAACAATTTCCTCTTTAGAATCATGAATGCACAATTATGTACTGAATATGTTTTGATGCATGATTAGGGTATGCAATAGGTGTTTATGCATGGATGCAACTAGTGCACTTATATATACAAACAAAGATATAAACATGCATACAGCCTATCGTGCGTGACTATGTATGAAATGAAATGCATGATGTCCTAAATTACTACTTAGCTAGAATTCTAGAAAAATCCCACTAATAAAACGGGTCAAGATTAACATGACCATTGATGGGCCACGATTTCAATTCAATTTCTCCCTTACCCATTCATTTCCTTGATGATGGTCTATGTACCTCAGATTCTATAAAGGGTCAAATTATGTTCTGAGGTTGGGGTTGACCCAGGCTAGTCAACCCATCGGATTCATTCAATGTGGACTTATGGACTTTAGTGTGCACTTGGGCCTCAAGTATTTTAAAATATGGGCTTCGAACTATTTCATGATGGGTTAAGGTCCTAGTTGAAAAGGAATTGGGCTTGGATTACTTGAAAAAATGTTAGCCCGAATTTTTAGGCAATGGGGTTGAAGCCCTCTTTTGAAATCTGGGTTTGACCCTTTTTGGAAATCATGTCTGGGCCAAGTTTTCACTTAGGAAAATGTCGGGCCTAGGTTTGTTTTTAAAGAATTGGGCCCGATTTATTTGAAAAGGATTGGGTCGACCCATATTTCATGATGGGCTGAGGCCTTAGTTGAAAAGAAATTGGGCTTGGATTACTTGAAAAAATGTTAGCCCGAATTTTTAGGCAATGGGGTTGAAGCCCTCTTTTGAAATCTGGGTTTGACCCTTTTTGGAAATCATGTCTGGGCCAAGTTTTCACTTAGGAAAATGTCGGGCCTAGGTTTGTTTTTAAAGAATTGGACCCGATTTATTTGAAAAGGATTGGGTCGACCCATATTTCATGATGGGCTGAGGCCTTAGTTGAAAAGAAATTGGGCTTGGATCACTTGAAAAAATGTTAGCCCGAATTTTTAGGCAATGGGGTTGAAGCCCTCTTTTGAAATCTGGGTTTGACCCTTTTTGAAAATAAGGCATGGGCTAAGTTTTTGCTTAGAAAAAGGTCAGGCCCAAGATTTGTTTTTAAAGAACTGGGCCCGAGTTATTTGAAAAGGGTTGGGCCGACCCATATTTTTAAAATGTTTGGGCCAAGTGCTTCGTTTTTTTTCTTTTTTTTTTGAAAGGATGGGCCATGGTATCATTATTGGGCTTTTTTAGAATACTGGCTAAGTAGTATGTAAGTCTAAAATGAATGCAGAATGCATGGTATAATACAAGGTATCTCACACCATATATACAACATACTATATGTGGAGTAGGATGTGGCTCCTGTCCCAACCCAAGGTAGGTATATATATACAAGGTTCTTCATGGCTCTATCCTAGTTAAGGAAGACTATAGACAAGTATGTGTGGGTAGGCTCTAATTCTTATATACAAAAGGTTCCCAATCTAACCTCCATCCTCACCCAAGAGGGGTTTAGACAAAGTTTAAATTGAGCGGAGTGGTTCGCGGGTCCCCACAAGCCCTGCCACGTGGGGACAAACGCTATTACACTCCTATCTAATCCTAGTAAGGAAAGCTCGGGTATAGAGCGTGAGAGTGTGTGATTTTAATTTTTAACCTAATCCCACTATCCCCACATTTATTCACATGCTATAAACAATATGGAAACAAGATATTTACAATTAATATATATATTCAAAAGATAAGGAAACACAATATATGCAATTAATATGTTTATTCACAAAAAATTTGGAAACAAAAATAAGGAAACAAAATATTTATGATTAGTATACAAAATATCTATAATTAATTTACTTTTTCAAAATATCTTACAATTAATATGCTTTATTCAGAATATCTACAATTAATATTTAAAACAAATTAGGAAACAAAATATTTTTGATTAATTAAGGTTATTTACAAATTATGGAAGTAAAATATCTACAATTAATCAAAGTTATTTACAAATTACAATATTTACAAAATAAGGAGTAATTAAAAGATTTAATAAATTTAAACTTGGGATAATTTCTAATTAATTAATGGCTTGACTCTCTATGTCCCCAGCGGAGTCGCCAAGCTGTCGCGACGTCCCGGGAGCGCGTGTGCCCCCGGGTGGCGAAATTAAAAAATCAATTTTAATATTTTCATGGAAAAATCATGGAAAAAGTCGGAGTCGCCACTAACCTTTAGTGCGGTTAGAACACATGATTACTACCCCGTTAGGGGTAGAATTGGTCTACATTACCAGAGTTGGGGTCGGGAGTTCGGTTACGCGAGGGGAAGGTACGAGCACCCCCTACGCGCCCGTTCTTACGAACGGTACCTAATTAATTTGAAATTATCCCTAAGTTAATCTAATAATTCTTTAAACTACTCCTTTTATGAATTAATAAACACACATGAAAAATGAATAAATAAATATATATATATATATATATATATATATATATTCCCTCAGAGCTTAAGGTACGTGAAGCCCGAAGGCTCATACCCCCCGCGTTAAAATCATAGGGATTAAAATCAAAATTATTTAAGAAAATACACTCCCACATTTTAAAATTGTACGTAAAAGTTTTATAGGAAAATATTAGTATGGGAGGTTTTAATAATAGATATAATAA
Source organism: Malania oleifera (assembly GCF_029873635.1). Taxonomy (NCBI): domain Eukaryota; kingdom Viridiplantae; phylum Streptophyta; class Magnoliopsida; order Santalales; family Ximeniaceae; genus Malania; species Malania oleifera. Next base: position 109,525,184 of record NC_080421.1, on the reverse strand, counting down.
TTTAAATAAATAAATAAATTAGTAATAAACTAGAATATTAGGATACCAAAATACGTACTAATTAACATATATAATAGAAGCTAAAATATCTAACATACCAATAATAGTAGAATATAAACATATAATATAGACTAAGATAATGAGCATATCATAATATTAAAATACTACATGTACGTTATAAACAAAAATACTTAAACATACCATAATACACATAATTACGATAATAATAATAAATATCCACAAATAATATAATACGTAATAGATTACTATAATACTATATGTACTAGACATACCATATAGTAGCATGATACCAAAACACCAAAAATATTACCTAAAATATTAAACTTACCATAATAGTTAACATACTAAAAGTGTTATAATAATAGTAAATATATAGTATTACTCAAGATGCTATATTAAAAGTTACCTAAAATGCTAAATTATATACATGATGTTACTTATAAATCCTAGGTTATTAAATACCTAATATGACTAACATTTTAGAATGCACATACAACTATAGTTTTAAAATATCACTACAACTAATCTACTAAAACTCCTAACATGATATATAACTCGACCAAAATTCTAAAATACTAATAATATACTATAAAGTTAACCTACAATATATGCATGAATAAAATAATATTAAAAAAAAAATCTTACACATAAGAACCACAACAAGATAAAAAAACCGAAACCTAAGAATACATATTGCACATACAACTTAAATATTACGCACTAAAAAAATGACAACATAAATTATCACACTTAAATATTACAATTGAAACCTTACCTTGGCAATGAAAAGACAAATCCTAAAAAAAATGCTTCCTTGGCTGTGAGTACAGCCAGAACTGGAGGAGCAAACTGGTGTTGAGCCGGTGATCGTGGCTGTGGGGGGAGCAGGCTGGAGCTTGGCACGGCTAGAGCTGCTCGTGGCTTGTCTCCGTATGATCTCTGACGGCGACGGCGTGGAGGGTGGACGACGACAATGGTGGAGAAGAGCCCGTGAGTCGCTGGTCTGGCGTGGCTTCTTCCGAAGTGGTGTAGCTGGTGTTGGCCGAGAGGCCTGCTGTGCTGGCAGGGGCTCGCCGGTGAGCTGCGTCTAGAACAGGCGGCCGGCGTTCGACTGGGTTGCCGGCCTGTTGCTGTGAGGTCGGGGCTTCTGGCTGCCGGAGAACCGCTGGGTAACCGTGTGCGCTTGGGGCAGAGGAGCTGGAGAGGCTACTGCAGGAGTGCGAAGATGGCTGGCATCTCGTGGAGTTTGGAGGCTGGCTTGATGCCTCGGCTACAGAGGTATGGCTGGAATAGGGATCTGAGAGGAGAAAAGCCAAGACAGAAGGGAACGAGGGATGAAGGAAGAGAAGGAGTTGGGCGGAGGGCTTAGGCAAGTAGGGAACAGCAGGATGGCTGCACTAGTGAGAGATGGAGAGAATGAGATGGAGAGTGTGAGATGGCCCTGAGGCGGTGGCAGCGAGAGAGAGAGAGAGAAGTTTAGGTTTTTTTTTTTCTTTTTGCCCTTTTTGGCTCCTCCCCTCTGTGCTGTGGCTTCCTTTGTTATATAAAAAAAAAAGAATATCCCCGAAACCCTAAACAATTTTCCTTCTTTGGTTTTTGGTATTTTTCTTTTTTTGGAAATAATATATACTACTATAAGGAAATAATAATAATAATAATAATAATAATAATAATAATAATAAGGTAACAATATATATATATATAAAATAATAATAATAATAAATAAAATAATAGTAATAATAAAAAAAATACCAATAATAATGATAATAAAAATAATAATAATAATAATGAAAATAATAAATAATAATAATAATAATAATATGGATAAATGAAATAATAAGAATACTACTAATAATAATAAAATAATAATAATAATAATAAATACTAAAAATGTTAACAAAATTAATAATAATAACAAAAATAAATAATGATGATAATAATAATAATAATAATAACAGGATAAATAAATAATAGTAATAATAATAATGATAATAAAGGTACTAAAAATAATAATGATAAAATAATAATAATAGTAATAAATATATTGGGCCAGGGTAAAAATGGGGTGTCTACACCCACTTCGGTCTCGAAGTTGTGTGGGGCCCACATAAGTTTTCAAAATTTAAATTTAATTCTTTTTAAAAAAAATACTAAAACATGGCTTAAAAATAATAATAATAATAATGATTTTTAAAAAAATTAAAAAATAATAAATAAATAATTAAGTAATTAATTAAAAATTAATTAAATGAAAGTGGTGGCAAGCACTCTCACATGACCTCCATTCTTATCCCATACCTAACTCATGCCTAACACATCCTATGCCTATTCCTTAATTTTAAAAATTTATAATTTCACCCCTCTCTCCACACTTTTATAAATTCCATTTTCTTCTCCAAAATTTTCCTATAAATAGGAAGCTCTTAACCTTCATTTTTCACAAAAAATTTTCAAAGGACGAGCAGGATTAGTGAGTGAAAAAATTAGTGTTGGAGGGAAAATTTTTGCTATAGTTAACTTTCTCACTCACTCACTCTTTCCGATCTCATTTCTTAGAGATAGTCATTGTGTTCGTAGCACAAGGTAAAAGAAGAGGTAAGTAAATTTGATTATGTTAGATTTCTTTTAATTTAAAATTCATATCCAACTTTATTTGTAAGTAAATTTCAATTATTTCAGTTAGTTTCATAAAATTCTCTTGAGTTTATTTTTACGCATATTTAATTATACTAGTTTTATCTTCAATATTCTTACATTTATTTTTGAGTTAAGAAATGTTCTAAACCCCTCAAGCATCTACATCATTAATTTCTATTCAATAAAATATTTTTAACACGAAAATTGTGTGACATGAGTTTAATTATACGTTGCATATTTCATGAAAATATAAGTAAAGATTACATGAGTTGATTTTTTTTTTATGTTGCATATTTCACGAAAATATGAGTAAAAATGAGATTTTCATGATATTATTTTAATTATACAAATTATATAATAAAAATATTTTTAAAATTTCTTATGACAAAGAAAGTTCAAATTACAGATGTTCGGTACCGTAGCTTAAAGTTTAAATGGATCAAAGTGCACCCATACTGTTTACAGAGTGGTTTTATATGGTAGTAGATTTCTCCTGAGTGCACACCTGGGGTCGGACCAGGGTTTAATAGGGAAAATTCCACTTAATGATGATGTACATTGATTTAATTTGGCCGGCCAGCCAGCGAAGTCCAGTTTTTGGACAGCACAACCCAGTCATGGGGGTAAACATGACTTACGATTAACAAGTCTAAGGGTGGTTTTTACAGTACGTGTATATACATATTTAATTACGTATACATAGCTATTGATGAATTGAATGAAAAGTATATGTTTATGTGAATGGGGGCATTTTTGTGTCTATATAATGATTTAGTAAGGAAAAGTAACTTTATATATATACATGACTGAGTATTATAGTCATAGTTTTAAAAGTTAAAAAGTTCATTTTAACAACTATAGTACATGATTATAAAATTTTACTATTATAGATGATAGTAAAAGTTTTATACATAAAATTTTAAATTTACATTTATTTCTAAAGTAGTTTTAAAGTTATAGTATTAAATATTATTTTACAAAATTAAAATATTTTGAAACCTCATTTTGGTCACACACTAATAATAATCTTATTTACTTATTGAGCGTCGTCTCACCCCAAGCATTATTTTACATTTTAGATTATTTTGAAGAATGTACCAAAAATCTGGCATAACAAGTGCATGAGCGGGAATAGAAAGAGCAGAGTAATACAATTTAGAATATGTTTGTATATTTTAAAATTTTAGAAATTTACATTTTAATAGTTGAGACATATATTTGTAATAAAGTTAATTAGTGCTCTAGTAATAAAAATAATTTAGATTTATTTGCATCCGCTAAAAAATTTATATGTAGGAACCCACTCGGGTTCGGGTCCTTACATCCAGACCTAAGGATGAATTTGATCTCAGTCGGTCAATTGGCAGATGAAGGATATAACACATCTTTCATTGGTGATGAATGGAAGATTTCAATGGGTGCATTGACAATTGCTCGATGTAAGAAAAGTGATACTCTTTATGTAACTCCTGATGCATGCATGTCTATTATAGTTGCTACAGAAAATGATGATAGCAACTTAGGGCATTAACGACTCAGACACCTGAGTGAGAAGGGACTCAGGGTGATGCACTCAAGGGGTAAGTTGAGTGATTTACAGTTGGTGATTACGCGCCGAAACTGCGTAATTGGGCATCTTAACCCAGGTTTTTAGGTTTATATTTTTAATTAAATGTTCAAAATTTTCCAATATTTTAATAAAGTTCCAAAATCATCATTCTTGAATTTTATTGCACTACTTATGAAGTTTTGGTAATTTTTTGTCGCAGGAAAATTCCCGGGAACCAAAACCGACACCTATTCGTATTTCATACATAACTTTTCCGTCCAAGCTTTGATCGAGATGATTCAAATTTTTGGAGAAAGAGAAAAGGATTATCTACAAATTTTGTGTTTTGATTTTTGTGAGATACAGGTTTTAAAAGAGTCATATTTGCGATGAATAGAGAATGAAAAAAATGAAAAAAATATAGCAATTCGGGTCAATTCCAATTGGGTCAAGTTGCCGGGTCGGATCTCCTATCTGGGTCTAGGGCTTTCCCCCCTATCTTATTTAATCCTTCTCTTCCTCTTCCTGTGCAGGCAGCCCCCATGGCTCCCCATTCTCCTCTCTTCCCTCTTCTTCTTCTTCTTTAGTTAGTTTTTTTTTTTTTTTCTACTTTGTTCCTTCTCTGTTTCCCTTTCCTTCTTCCCCTGTTCTTCCTTAGCTCTGCCTTTCCCTATTCTCTTCGTTGCCCTTTGTTCCAGTCCTCCTTCAGCACAGCACCCACGCACAGCATAGCTGCAACACCAGCAACACAGTAGACCCTCACGGCACAGCAGCAATACTCGCAGCTTGCAGCAACTTCTCCAGCACAGCAGCAGCTTCACGGCACAGCAGCCCCTGCACAGCTCTTATCTCTCTCTCTCTCTCTCTCTCTCTCTCTCTCTCTCTCTCTCTCTCTCTCTCTCTCAACTTTTCTTTTTGATTATTTTATTAGTATTAATTGTTTGAGCATTGAATTAAATTGGTTTGAGTTTTATTTTAGACTTTGATTGTTGTTTAGACCTTTTATTAAAGTACGAATTTTCATTGGGATATTTGTTTAGGCTTTTTATTCTTCTGACAGTATTTATTTATCTATTTACTTATTTTATTTTTCTTTTAATTGAGTATGTGTTAGGATCGGTAGTGCTCGATTTAGTACCTTAATTTGGTGATGTCCATTCTAGTTCTTAAATAATAATAAATAAATAAAAAAGGAGAAAAGTGTTATTGTGATTCGTTAAATTTATATCTTTGTTTGTGTTTTGTTCCTTCAGTTCGAGTTCTTGACTCGTATTAAAAGTTCAGTATTTAGTCAGTGTTTAAATTATGATTTTGGTTCATAATTTTTGGTTCATGTTGCAGATTTGATTTTTATTACGTGTGTGTGTGTTTGATTGAGTTTCCTTTGCATGTTTTAATTCCTTATTTGTAGTTGCCATCTTTAATAATGCTCGTTTAGGTATTTCCTTAAGTAGACGTAGGGTTTCTATTCTTGTTTTCTTTTATTTAATGCATGTTAGTTTAGGATTTTAAATTATGTGTCATTTAATTCATCAAAAAGTGAAATTGAACCATCTTGAAAACCCGAGTCTGAACTAAGTTCAGTGCAATTTAATTTTGATTGGGAGAATGTTAAATCAGAGATTAAATGCATTCCCTGAGGAGACGATCTAGCCCTTGGGCTAAATATTACACGACAGAACTCCTATACTTGGGATAGCTTCCGAGCTGCTCATTTTTCGAGTGAGTTAAGTTTTTGGCGCTGTTGCTGGGGAATGTCAGTCTTAGTCTCAAATTTGCATTTTTCCCGTCATTTTTGTTAGTTTTATGAAAAATTAAAAAAAAATGGAAAACAAAAACCAAAAAAATTCTGAGTTTCGAAAAATGGCTGCACCTGCACCTGCATCGCGCATGATAATGGATTTTTTGCAGCTTGAATATGTCACTGCATCCTCTTCCAGTGTTTTGCCTTATGACGAGCTTGATTTCATGATACAGCGCGGAAGGATATCATTGCTACCCGAGTTTTATGGGATGGAATCTGAGTGCCCTTATCAGCACCTAGCAGAGTTTGAGTTAACCTGTAACATGTATTTCTCTCATGCTAGAGCTGACGAATCTACTAGACTGAATTTATTTCTTGCTACTTTGCATGATAAGGCACTGATTTGGTTTCATTCTATGAGACCTTATTCTATCACTAATTGGTCTAATATGGAGCGTGAATTCCTGCATGTGTTTTGTCCCTCACAGAGAACTCAATTTTTGCAGGAACAGATTCTTAATTTTGTGCAACAGGATGACGAGACATTTAGGGCTTGCTGGGAGCGATTTAAGGATTTACTAAGCACTTGTCCACATCACGGGTTCGACTCATGGAGGTTAGCTGATTGTTTTTATACTGCTCTTACCCCTGATTGCAAGTGTTTTTTCCAGACTATGTCTAATGGAGAGCCCGTCAGCGAGGATCCAGATCAGGTATTATCATTCTTTGATTACTTAGCTGACAATGTCCCATAGTGCAACACACGATACACTCAGGCACCCATGACTGCACACCCTATCAGCACAATTAGTGGTGGTGATGCATATGAACTATCAAAATACACAGATATTCCTCCGCCTCATTACCAGCCACAACAGATCCCTCAGAGCGGTACGCCGTCGGAATTTCTGGAGGATAGCATAACTTAGATGGCGAACATGCTCCAGCAGTTCATACAAACTCAAGTCGATCATAATATGAATTGCGGGACACCATTAATGCGATAAGCACGCAGTTGGACATCTTAGAAAATGAAGAATTGCCCATGGAACCTTAGCCTAGTCCTCAAGAGTACCAGCAGCCACACCAACAAATACACGATGTTTCTCTTAAGACAGTAGAGGCCACCACTACTTCGAGAAGCGAGAAATAATTTCCCCAACCTGAGATGCTCATCGTTGAACAACTAGTTGTCCCAGCACTAGAAGTCACGGCTGAACCAAAAGAGGTCAAAGAAAAATTAGAGGAAACGGGGCCAGAAGTAGAGCAGTTAGTTGATGAGGAGACTGATACTCATACGAAGTACCAACTTGTGGTACCTCATACTCCGAGCTCAGAAATCGTGAAACCGTCACTCCCACGTGAATCAGATGTTAAAGAGCCTAGTGTGGAGGCAGACTCTTACAGTGGTATGATGATATGTATATCCGATAAAGAGGGTGACCAGTCTTGTGAGCATATGATTTTCAAAGAACCAGGTAAAACCTTTAATGTTAATGCTTCTAAAGAACTGCAGGTAATTATTCCGATCACTTTCTCTCAACCATTAGTTCGTAAAGAAGCACATTTCCTGGACACAATGTTGAATAAAGACCCTTTCTTATCCACACACGAGGGTCGACTTGCACCCAAATTGTTTGGTATTTTGACACGCATTAATTCATTTGTGGTTGATTTTCGTGCAGGTATGACAACTGATCGATTGTGGCGGCTCAAATTTGGAGAACCGCCGATGCAATTTATAGACCTGCAGCCACCAGACGAAATTCCTCCTGAGCCTCCGCCAGACAATTGTGATGTTTTTCTTTCCCTTATTTTCCTTTTATTTTATTTTTAGTTAGTTTTCAGGACCATTTTCTCATAGTTCGATTTCTGTTATTTCGCCACTCAGATACGCTTTACTTTTCCCGTGCACAGTATTTTCTATTTCCCTTATGCTTTCACATTGAGGACAATGTTCCATTTTAGTTGGGGGGGATGAGCATTCGCATGTAACACTGTGCACGTACACGTACCGGGTTTTATATTTCAAAAAAAAAATCAAAAATACAAAAAAACAAAAAATAAAAATAAAAAAAAGAGAGAGAAATAAAGGAGGAGCACTGAAGGATTACATTGCATTATGTCATGCTTAACACTGACTCATACCTTTCGCATACTTGCATATAACTTAAGAATGACACACTTGAGTCAATCATGTGTAGTTTTCTCTTTATATGATCTTATGACTCCATGAAAAATTGATTGGTAGTACATTCGTGTTAATTTGGTTATATAATTTCATGTATCTACATGCATCTCACGAGGCTAAATAAACACATTCATGTGATTCATTGCACTTAGGGTTTCCTATGAGCATTGAGAGAACATCCGTGGAGACTATGACACCTTGTGAGATATACTTGAGCTATTTATCGTCCTTTTGAGTGTTAATATCAAATCAGAGTTCATAGAACTCAATTCTCTTTTTCTGGATGATTCCTTGTACACTAGTCTCTGTTTTTGATTTTCTAGCCTAGAGGTGACACCTAGTGGGGAGATAGAAACCTAGGTCTTGTAGCCTACTCAAAATGTGAAGGCTGAGCCACCCCTAGAGATAGATTTAATTCATGAACTTCTATTCGAGCTCAATTCCCATTGATGGTATGAAGATTACAAAAGAAGTGTTAATATTGTCCTTATTGCTAAAGAAAAGACAGAAAATAAAGAATGAGCAGAAAAAAGAATAAGCAATACACATGCGCATGAAATAAAATGTCAATGTCCGCCCAAATACATATCACAAAAAGTCAAGGACAACACATATTTTTCCAAGTATGAAGATTCTTCAACCAGTTAATGTGCCTCAGATGTATTCACGACAAGTTTGTGAATGAGTTGATCTAGGGCGGTCTCGGTTGGATATGGCGAGTAGGTGAGAAGATGCTAGGGTGAAGGACCCGACACCTCATAGATAGGCTAAATCCTTTCTAGACTAGTCCACTCCATATACTTAGCGTTGTTCCTTTTAATATGTGGGATGTTTGATCGCGACACTCCTCCCCATATATGACGAGTGAACCCATTTTCTTTGAGTGTTTTTTAGGGTAGACCAGTTAGGCCGAGTCAAAGCGATTGTTCTGTAAGTGTCCACTGGCGTCCTAGGTGTACTGAGTCACACACATCACACACACCTCGAGAGTTTACCTGTTTATACTCGAACTTATATGATTGCATTAACTCTGAATGTGCCATTGATTAACATCATTTGAAGTATACTGCTCTCAAATCACATATAAACGATGAAACTTGCATGAGTGACGTGTTTTGGAGTTATGTATACTGAATATGAACAAGTCTGTGTGAAATTCAATAGTATTCTTGTATGTGAAATGGTATGCTTGTGTTGCATGTGCATTGATTTCATGATTTCTGGAGTATGTAGTTGTAGACACCACCTGAGATTCACTCACGTCATTTGCTAGAGACTAGCAAAACGTTAGTTGGGGGGTATGATTACGCGCCGAAACTGCGTAATTGGGCATCTTAACCTAGGCTTTACGGTTTATATTTTTAATTAAATGTTCAAAATTGTCCAATATTTTAATAAAGTGCCAAAATCATCATTCTTGAATTTTATTGCACTATTTATGAAGTTTTGGTAATTTTTTGTCGCAGAAAAATTCCCAGGAATTAAAACCAACACCTATTCGTATTTCATGCATAACTTTTCCGTCCGAGCTCCGATCGAGACGATTCAAATTTTTGGAGAAAGAGGAAAGGATTATCTACAACTTTTATGTTTTGAGGTTTATGAGATACGAGCTCCAGAAGAGTCAGATTTGTAATGAACAGAGAATGAAAAAAATGAAAAAATATAGCAATTCGGGTCAACTCCAATTGGGTCAAGTTGCCGGGTTGGGTCTCCTATCCGGGTCTAGGGCTTTCCCCCCTATCCTATTTAACCCTTCTCTTCCTCTTCCTGCGCAGGTAGCCCTCGTGGCTCCCCATTCTCCTCTCTTCCCTCTTCTTCTTCTTCTTCTTCTTCTTTAGTTTGTTTTTTTTTCTGCTTTGTTCCTTCTCTGTTTCCCTTTCCTTCTTCCCCTGTTCTTCCTTAGCTCTGCCTTTCCCTATTCTCTTCCTTGCCCTTTGTTCCAGTCCTCCTTCAGCACAGCACCCATGCATAACATAGCTGCAACACCAGCAACACAGCAGACCCTCACGGCACAGCAGCAATACCCGCAGCTTGCAGCAACTTCTCCAGCACAGCAGCAGCTTCACGGCATAGCAGCCCCTGCACAGCTCTTCTCTCTCTCTCTCTCTCTCTCTCTTTCTCTCAACTTTTCTTTATGATTATTTTATTAGTATTAATTGTTTGAGCATTGAATTAAATTGGTTTGAATTTTATTTTAGACTTTGATTGTTGTTTAGACTTTTTATTAAAATACGAATTTTCATTGGGATATTTGTTTAGGCTTTTTATTCTTCTTACAGTATTTATTTATCTATTTACTTATTTTATTTTTCTTTTAATTGAGTATGTGTTAGGATCGGTAGTGCTCGATTTAGTACCTTAATTTGGTGATGTCCATTCTAGTTCTTAAATAATAATAAATAAATAAAAAAGGAGAAAAGTGTTATTGTGATTCGTTAAATTTAGATCTTTGTTTGTGTTTTGTTTCTTCAGTTCGAGTTCTTGATTCGTATTAAAAGTTCAGTATTTAGTCAGTGTTTAAATTGTGATTTTGGTTCGTAATTTTTGGTTCATGTTGCATATTTGATTTTTATTGCGCATGTGTGTGTTTGATTGAGTTTCCTTTGCATGTTTTAATTCCTTATTTTTAGTTGCCATCTTTAATAATGCGCGTTTAGGTATTTCCTTAAGTAGACGTAGGGTTTCTATTCTTGTTTTCTTTTATTTAATGGATGTTAGTTTAGGATTTTAAATTATGTGTCATTTAATTCATCAAAAAGTGAAATTGAACCATCTTAAAAACCCAAATCTGAACTAAGTTCAATGCAATTTAATTTTGATTGGGAGAACGTTAAATCGAAGATTAAACGCATTCCCTGAGGAGACGATCTAGCCCTTGGGCTAAATATTACACGACAGAACTCCTATACTTGGGATAGCTTCCGAGCTGCTCATTTTTCGAGTGAGTCATTGACACATGTGAGGATTGCATATTTGGGAAACATAAGAGAGTCAATTTCCAGAAAAACATCAGTATCCCAAAGAAGGAGAGACTTGGGCTAGTCTATTCAGATGTATGGGGACCAACAACAGTTTCGTCCATAGGCGGAAAGCATTACTTCTTCACTTTTATCAATGATTATTCATGGAAGGTATGGGTTTACTTCCTGAAGTATAAATATGATGTTTTTGATGCTTTTAAAATTTGGAAAGCAATGGTAGAAAACGAAACTGGTTTGAAAATCAAGAAGCTGAGAACAGATAACGGTGGTGAGTTTGTTGACACAGAGTTCAAGAAATTCTGCTATGAGCATGGTATCAGAATGGAAAAAACTATTCCAAGTACGCCTCAACACAACGGCGTAGCCGAGCGGATGAACAGAACGTTGACAGAAAAAGCCAGAAGCATGTGTATGTAGTCAGGCTTGCCAAAGATTTTTTGGGTAGAAGCAATCAATACAGCAGCTTAATTGATTAACAGGAGTCCATCAGTACCATTGGACTATAATCTACTGGAAGAAGTTTGGAGTAACAAAGAGGTAAAACATTCACATTTGAAAGTTTTTGGTTATGTTGCATACATACATATCAATGATCATATCAGGAATAAGCTGGATCCGAAATCCCAAAAATGCACTTTCATCGATTATGGTGGAGATGAATATAGATATCGCATTTGGGATGATGAAAACAAAAATGTGATTAGAAGCAGAGATGTGATTTTTGATGAAAATATAATATACAAAGATAGACACACAACAGAATCTACAGAGTCTGAAATGACCTTTGTAGATGTGGATGATGTTTTAGAAGGTGTAAGGACACGTCAGCAGAACACTGAGAATCCTCAGCAAAATACCGAGATACTTCAGGCAGAGGAACATGTGGAGTAGATTGTTGCACCACCGCCTTCTAATCCAGCACCAGAGCTTAGGAGATCTTCTCTGCAGAACGTACCGAACAGGAGGTATGTTGACCATTTACTTCTTATAGATGGAGGAGAACCTGAATGTTATGTTGAAGCATGTCGGGTAGGAGATGCGTGCAAGTGGGAGCTTGCAATGAAAGACGAGATGAAGTCTCTTAACTCCAACAAAACATGGGAACTAGCTAAATTGCCCAATGGTAAGAAGGCTCTTCACAACAAATGGGTTTACAAGATCAAATAAGAGCATGATGGATCCAGGAGGTACAAGGCTCAGTTGGTAGTTAAAGGCTTTGAGCAAAAGGAAGGAATTGACTACACCGACATCTTTGCTCCAGTTGTCAAACTGACAACCATCAGATTTTTTATGAGTATTGTTGCCTCAGAGGATTTACATCTTGAGCAATTGGACGTGAAGACGACATTTCTTCACGGTGATCTTAATGAGGAAATTTATATACAACAGTCAGAAGGTTTCTTAGTAAAAGGTAAAGAGAATCTTGTATGCAAATTGAAAAAGAGTTTGTATGGTCTCAAACAAGCTCCTAGATAGTGGTACAAGAAATTTGACAACTGTTGTGATACCCCATAGATGAAAGACCTAAAAAGATTAGATGTTACTACTCATATCAACAAGGTGCACATTTCTTTTCGAGAGCTTTCCTGTAACACCCCGACCCCGAAGGGCCTGGGATATTAACTTTTTACTATTGATTAATAGCGGAAGCAAATAAACTCAATTTTTATTAAACCAGAGCGCTAATTATCTATATTACAATCGTTTATTTCAAAAGAAGAAAAATTACACAAACATAAATATCTGAAACCATACTAATATTTTTAAACAAATTTTTATTTTTCTATCCCCACCCGCATGCTTGCTAAGCCTGATTTCCAACATGCTTTTCAGAGTTATCTGAAATAAAAATATGATTTGAGTGAGATGACACTCAGTAAGTAAATAAGATTATTATTAGTGTGTGACCAAAATGAGCTTTTTAAAAAATTTCGTAAAACAATATTTAATACTATAACTTCAAAATTTCTTTTAGAATAAATATAAATTTAAAAATTTCTGTATAAAACTTTTGTCATCAATTACAACAGTAAAATTTTATAATTATATACTATAACTGTTAAATTAAACTTTTAACTTTAAAACTGTAAAAATATTTAATGATAAACATACATATACTTTTCCTTATACGTTTCCCTTAGATCGTCATTTAAGCACCAAAATGATCATTTTCACGTAAACTGATACTTTTCCTTCAAATCATCAGTAACTTTGTACACGTAATTAAATATGTATAAACATATATTATAAAAAAAATCACCCTTAGGCTTGTTTGCTGTGAGTCATGTTTACCCCCATTACTAGGTTGTGTGGTCCGAAGACTGGACTTAGCTGCCTGGCCGACCAAACTAAATCAACGTACGTAAACTTTAAGTGAGATTTTCCTTATTAAGTCCTGGTCCAGAACCAGGTGTGCACTCAGGAGAAATCCACTAACATAAATAACCACTCTGTAAACAGTGTGGGTGCACTCTGATCCTTATAAACTTTAAGCTGCGGTACCGAACATCTGTAACTTTGAACTTTCGTTGCCATAAGAGGTTTTTAAAATCATCTTATTATAATTTATGCAATTTAAAATAATATCGTAAAAATCTCATCTTTACTCATATTTTCATAAAAAAAATGCAACGTAAAAATAAACTCATATCACACAATTTTTGTGTTAAAAATATATAATTTTATTTTTGAATAGAAAGAAATGCTGAAAATTTATCCGAGGGGATTAAAACATTTCTTAACCCAAAAATAGATGCAAGTATATTAAAGATAGAACTGGTATAATTAAATATGCGTAAAAATAAACTCATGATTTTTTGTGGAACTAATTAACATAATTGAAATTTACTTATAAAATAAACTTGGGTATAAATTTTAAATAATAATAAAAAAAACTAACATAATCAAAATTTACTTACCTTCTTCCTTACGAACACTGTAACTATCTCTAAGAAATGAGATCGGAAAGAGTGGGTAATTGAGAACTTACTCAAAAATTCTCTCCCCACCACAATTTCTTTCACTCACTAATTCTTCTTTTCCTTGGAAAAATTGTTGTGAAAAATGAAGGTTGAGAGCTCCCTATTTATAGGAAAATTTTGGGGAAGAAATAAAATTTGTAAAAGTGTGGGGAGATAAGTGAAATTATAATTTTTAAAAATTAAAGAATGGGCAAGAGATGGGCAAAGTATGGGTTGACTATGAGATGGGGATGGAGGCCATGTGGGAGTGCTTGCCACCATTCCCATTAAATAAATTTTTAATTAATCACTTATCTAATTAATTAATCAATTAGTTAATTAATTATTTTATTATTTTATTATTTTTCTTAATCATTATTATCATTATTTTTACTTTTAAACTATTTTTAGTATTTATTTATTTTATTATTTATTTTTGAACAAAAATTAAATTTGAATTTTGAAAACTCATGTGGGCCCTACATGGTCTTGTGGGCCCCACACAACTTCGAGACCCGAATGGATCTTACGTAACTCGAATAACCCTCATACGATTTTATGCGTCTTACATAGTTTTGAGACTCGTGTAAACCTCTACATGATTTCGGGACTCATGTGGGCCCCACACAATCTTGTGGGCCCTGCATAAGATACTTATATTATTATTATTTTATCATATATTTTTACAAATTATATCAGTCAAAACATTATTTTATGTACTTATTTACGTATATAAACAGTGTCTTGTGGCTCCGGGACTCATGTGGACCCCACATAGTCTTGTGGGCCCCACATATGATACGTATATTATTATCATCTTATTATGTATTTTTACAAATTATGTCTGTCAAAACACTATTTTATGTATATACTTATTTACGTGTACAAACAGTGTCTACCCTATTTATCCTATGAAATTCCATTTTGATCAGGCCGACCTCCAGGGAGCGACTGAGCCGTAATGGTCTTTGAGCACTCGCTAAGACAAGGTCTTTCTTAAGCATCAAACATGGAATCAAGGATCTTACAGAAAAACACTTCTGTATTGATATTAACTTAATGACCATTTTTATTTTTTTATTATTATTGTACTTTAATTATATATATTTTTTTGGGTCATCACATTTCCCATAAGAACTCCACGGTTAAGCGTGTTTGGCTTGGAGCAATATCGGGATGGGTGACCTCCTAGGAAGTTTTCTCAGGAAGTGTGTGAGTGAGGACAAAACACACTGAAAAGGACACGTGTTGATCTGTGGGGCTAGTCATTAGTCTGATAAGGTCCACCCCTATTGTCTGGTCCAGGTGAAGGAGGAGAGACACAGTGCTCCCTGGTAAACCCGGGTTGGGGCGTTAGAAATGGTATCAGAGCCAACACCCAACCGGAAGTGCGATGAGATTCACATTGCCTGGGTTTGGAAATGTGGGTTCGCAACGAGGACGTTGAGTTCTATAAGTGGGGAAGAATGTGATACCACATAGATGAAAGACTTAAAAATATTAGATATTACTACTAATATCAATAAGGTGCACCTTTCTTTTTGGTAGTTTTCCTATAAGAACTCCACAGTTAAGTGTGCTTGGCTTGGAACAATATTGGGATGGGTGACCTCTTGGGAAGTTTTCTCAAGAAGTGTGTGAGTGAGGACAAAACACACTGAAAAAGACACGTTTTAATCTATGGGGCCAGTCATTAGTCCGATAAGGTCCACCCCCTGTTGTTCGGTCCAGGTGAAGGAGGAGAGACACAGTGCTCCCTAGCAGACCTGGGTTGGGGCACTACAACTGTATGTAGAGGAACAATTTTAAGAAGTGCAATATCGACCACTGTTACTACTTCAAAAGGTATCGTGCTAGCTATATTATTCTACTGTTATATGTTGATGATATGCTAGTCGCAGGATCAGATATAGAAGAGATCAGACAATTGAAGCAGCAATTGTCAGAAGAATTTGATATGAAAGACTTGGGTCCTACAAAGCAGATTCTTGGGATGTCGATTTCTAAAGATAAGCAACAAGGCACGTTGCAGTTATCTCAGTCAGAGTACATCAGCCGTGTTTTACAGAGGTTCAACATGAGCAGCGCCAAGGCTATAAATACACCATTGACAGGTCATTTTCGTCTCTCAAAGGATCAGTCTCCCCAAACGGATGAAGAGAAAGACTTCATGGCTAAGGTTCCATACACCTCAGCCGTTGGAAGTCTGATGTGTGCTATGGTTGGTACGAGACTGGATATTGGCCAAGTAGTGGGAGCTGTCAGCAGGTATATGTCAAATCCAGGGAAGACACACTGGGAAACAGTGAAGGGGATTTTGAGATATTTATGTGGCACTATTGATAAGTGCCTATGTTTCGGCAAAAGCCATATGAAAATACAAGGATTTGTAGATGCTGATTTTACAGGTGAAATTGATCATCGTAGAAGCACCACTAGGTACATATTCACTGTTGACACAACAACTTTTAGTTGGATGTCATAGATATAAAAGATTGTTATTTTATCCACTACAGAAGCTGAATATGTAGTAGTGACAGAAGCCAGTAAAGAGATGATTTGACTTCAAGGTTTATTAACAGAGCTTGGATTAAAGCAGAAGAGGAATGTTTTGTATAGTGAAAGTCAAAGTGCGATACATCTGGCAAAAAACTCAGCATTTCATTCTAGAATTAAGCATATTAGATTACGTTATCACTTCGTCAGATCTCTGATAGAGGACGACGTGTTGATACTTGAAAAAAATCCAAGGTAGTAGAAATCTGGCAGATATGTTAACTAAGATGGTGACTACAGAGAAGTTGAAATTGTGTTCAACTTCAGTTGGTCTTCATGTCTGAAGACATATTTTGAGCACATCATTTATTCATGATACTGGTCGAGGAGACGTCTCCGTCTCTAAGTGGGAGATTCTTGTAGTTGGAGACGGGAGATATAGTTGGAGCCAGAAGCTGGAGATGCGTGAAGAGTTGGGAACGCGTTGCAAGCTGGACATTTATCCACCATTTAATTTAAATGGATAAAACTTCTCCTTTTGATTTAATGTATTTAATTGTAAATTGATTCCAATCCCTATAAATAGAGAGCTATGGAAGTTGTAATATGTACGAGAGAAGCTGAAAGAGCATAGAGAAGAAAGAGAGGAGGAAGAGAGTGAGAGGAAGAAGAGAGTTGTATTTTTCCGACGAATAGTGAATTTTTGGTGTGCTTCGTGGACGTCGGTCGATCTTGACCAAACCACGTTAAATTTATGGTGTCATATTTTTCTAGTTGCTCACAGGGTCTTAACAAAATCTCTTGTCAATTGCTCCCCTGGATGTAGGCTATACCGAACCACGTAATTCCTAGTGTCATTGCCTTTATTATTGCTTTATTTAAGTTGCTATGGTTGTGAAATGATTTTGTATTCATCATTGATATTGTTGTAGGTATATGTGTGATCCTTTTATACAATGTTTATTCCGCTGCCCATTGTCGGAAGAGACTCTATTTTCACAACAATTACTAACCTACTTCTTTATTTTTGTTTTTCCTTTTCTATTTTTTTTTTTAATTTTCATTTTCAATGTAAAAATTTATTTCCCTGTATTTCATTTTTTTCTCCTATATTTTCTTCACTTTATAAAATAAAATCTGTACAACTTTGTTATATTAGCCTCGGACAAAATGGGATATCTACAATCATTTTGAGGGTTGCCAAGATTTTTGCCCTTAGCCATTTAGGAATAGTTTAATTTATGAATAAATTTTCATTACTAACCAACCTGACATAGAATAAAATTAATTTTTATTTTTCATTTTTTTAAACATAACCTTGTTTCTAAAAAAGAAAAGAAAACTTTCTCCCTTGAATCAACCAAACATGTGCACATTTTATAAATTTAATCAGAATAATTAGTGCTTCAATTAAATGGAAAAAAAAATTACTAAATAAAAAAGGAGAAACACAAAACAAAACGAAAAAAATTATTTTTTTAAAAATATCTCAAACCAAAATAGAAAAAATATATTGAAGGTAGCATATAAACATCTCTCTATTTTCTTTTTTTCCATTTTTGTCCCTATCTTTTGTCTCTTTTGACTCAGGTCTTCGTTCTAGATTGTCAAAACTCAAAATTCAGGGAGTGGTACTTGTTTATCTTTGGTTTGGTTATTCTTGAACCAGTCAAGACGACAATCTCCTAGTCGTAGAGAGTAGGCGGCTTTCTTGAACTCGGCCCACCTGAAGGCCTTGTACTGACTCGGGTTATGGGGCGATACCAGATCCGGAAGAGGGGAGATCCATGCAGACAAGGGCGGAGCTCCAAAGTACCCGATTGACATTCGAGGCTTCACCGTGTTTGTCAGTGCTCTGTGTCTCACGCTTACCAACCTTCCATTTGTTAGAGCCTTCAACGACAAAACAATATAATTACCACATAGTTGTAAAAGAGGATTGCTAGTATTGTCATGGTTAAAATGCAATTTAAAAAATTTTAAGGGAATTATTTTTCATGTAGAATTTATAATTTACTTTTACCCAAATGTAAATCTGACATAGAGAAATTAAGATTTGAAATTTATAATGTTCACTTCACTACACTAAAAGACACTATTATGGATTGTCCCATATTATATTGGGTTCTAGTATAACCCACTAACCTGTAGAGCATCACCCACAACAACATAGAAACCTGTTGGATCTGGCGGGACAGGAACCCACAACCCGTTACGCAATGATATTTGAAGCCCTGGAACGTCGTTGGATCGCAAAATGGTCAAGATCTGGGGGTCTGAATGCTCCCCAAACCCTATCCGATTGTTCGTACACCTTCCATGTTGATACGGTAGTCTTGCCAATGGATCCCAACTGTAGACGTCCTTGATCGGAGGGTAGTGGTTGATCCTTAGGAGCGAGTCGCTATCGACGTCTCTAATTAGCCTGCTGAATACAGACTTGTCTGTGACCCACAGACCCTCAGCCACAAGATCAAGGATTGTACAGGCTAGCTCCCTAACCGATCGCACGTAATCATTCACGACACAACTGTCAATCAAATGAAACATTACACCACATGAGTGGTACACGTCACCACCTTTGAATTCTATATTTGGTAATTGGTAAGAGATGTCACCGTTGCTTCTCTCCCAAATTCTATATTTGGTAAGAGAAGTTAGTCACTATCACCATTTACAATTTTAAATTTATGATTTTTCATTTTTCTAAATTTAAAAAAAAAAAAATTCAGTGAGAATTAAAATATAAGTTGGCACTTTGAAAACATGAAAAAAAAAAAAGAAAGATTACCTAATATAATAATTTTTCACAATAAAAAATAAAAAGGTTATATTTAATATGAAAATAAAATATATTTTAATAATTCTTAAGAAAAAAAAACAATAATCGTTGTCAATGCCTAAGTTGGTGATAGATTTTTGGGTGGCACAAGAGTATAAATAAACAATTATGAAATTAAAATTGAATATTGAAATATATATATATATATATATATATATATACAATTATGAAATTAAAATTGAATATTGAAATATATATATATATATATATAATATTAATCTTTTAAGAAATAGTTTGTTATTTTTTTGTTTATTATTTTTTAACTTTTCTAATATCAAGGAACTTAAATTTTAGTATTCGAATTTAGGTTTGAGCAAATTTGAAAAAAAAAATTATATTATATTTTATACAATCACAAATTCAAATTTAGGGTCTGAACGAGGTTTATACATTTATTGTCATAGCTAATTCAATACACTAAAAAAGTGATAAATACCGTATTTAAGTATTAAATTAAGTGTGTAACTTTTTATATCCGTATGTAATTCCCCAATCTATTTGATGTTATCTTTTCAAAATGTCAAATTTATCCTTATAATTACCCATAACTTTTTCAAAATACCCTTATAATTACTCATAATTATTTCAAATGACCCCTATAACTATCTACAACTATCCCAAAATACATTTTATACTGCTTAATTTTTTCTTATTTTCTTAATAAATTTTTAAAAAGTTATAAAAAATAGAAAGCTATAGAGGGGTAGTTATATACAAGATTTAAATCTACTTTGTATGCTTGATTTCAAAATTAAAATAATATATATATATATATATATATATATATATATATATATATATATATAAAGAGGATTACAATAATTTCTTAAATGGGCATCATCCCAACTTTACTTTTTGGTTAAAAGTTGAGATTAAACACACCTTAGGCTTATAGCTAAGTTTGATGGCATTTCTTAGCATTTCACTATGCACTGCCATAGATTTAATTCTCTCCTTCATGGGGAATTTAAGGTGGGTGGAGTTTTAGGTAAATTTTAGGTGTCTGATTCTTATGAGAATTGTTGCATAAGCTTGTCCCAAATACTTTAAGGGATATAAAAAAAGAAAAATAGTTGAGGACAAATACATGACCTAGTACCTAAGATGTCGGAGTTTATATATATATATGTATATATATATATATATATATATATATTATTCGGAAACTGCTTATGTGCTATTTAACTAGGCTCATAAGTCGACTTATAAAATTTGTGATACAATAGATGTAGCCTAGCTAACTTGCGGGTGAAATCTAAACTAATTACACAAATTAAACTAAGTTTTCGAACAATATAGTATAATACAATATGCTCCATAGCCAGCTAATTATCAAATGAAAAAAAGAAAAAGAAAAAGGTGAAGCTAGGTAATGCATAAATTAATGAATTAATCGCAATATTTATGCAAAAAAATTTAAAAAAAAAAATCCCTTTTCGTTTCTAAATTTCAAAACTATATATATATATATATGTAATTATTATAGCATTTGCTAAGAAAGTAGTATTCAAAGTGCATATAATATTTATAAACCTGAAATGAGCTGGGTCATTGGAGATAGCTATGGACTTCTCGGCGACGGAGGCAGGGTCGGCGCGAAGCAGAAGATACTCCAGCTCGCCGGTGTCGCCATTGCAGCCGATGTTCTTAAACCCATACCCGAACGGGGCTGCCGGCCCGGCCAATTGCTTCGCCGGCGACGGCTTCTCGAAGAACTCGAGCCCTTCCTTTTCCAACGTGGCAACTGTCTCCGGCGGCACGTCGTGGTTCGTCACCCGGAAGAACCCGTAGTCCTCGCAGGCCTTGACGACCAGCTCCGACACCGTGCGGCGGTCGAGGGAAAGGTCGATCACCGGAATGCCCAATGCCTGCGTCTTCTTGCTTCTCGTGGGGGAACGCACAACCATTCTTAATTTGTCGCTAAAAAGTATTAGAAACCAAATGAGGAAATTTGGTTGTGTGTAAAAGGTTTGGCGACGAGAAAATTGAACGGTTGAAAATTTTAGGTTTGAGGGACGAGGATGGCCGATATATATATATATATATATATATATATATATATATATGCGGAGGAGGTGGGTATGTGTGCGTGTGTGTGTATAATTAATTAAAGAAATATAAAAGGAAGAAGAGACAGAGGGTTGGTTTGATGAATAAAAAAGTTCAAAAAAAAAAGAGGAAAGAGGGGAGAGGGGGGGCGGGTGCATGTGTGGGTGGGTTTCGGGTTTGGAGATGATTGAGAAAGTGATATGGAGGGAGTGGGGGAGGACTACTCTCATAATCTCATTTACTGCTAGTAATTAATTAATTAATTCATTATATAAATTTACATTTTACAAGTTTGAATAATATTTAAAACATGCTTAAATGTAAAATGTAAATTAATATATATATATATATATATATATATATATATATATATATATATATATATATATATGGAATTAAGTGCAAGCGAGGGGAGGCATGCAAGAGTGAGTGGGTAGGGAGAAAGGGGCCAAATCTAAGGTGGGGGCCAACCTGGTAGCGGCTGTTTGTCCCCCCTATTTGATTGTATTTTGTTTCCCACCTCTCTCTCTCTCTCTCTCTCACACACACACACACACAATGTGCATGCTTACGTGGACTAGTCTATTTTTATATAAAAAAAATCTAATACTTGATAAATATTTTCGAAATAATACTCCAAATCAATCATAACTATAAGAATATGAAACAATTGATTATGACATAGAAGATGTGTATTGTACGTACACTATAAATTTTATTATTCTCGATAATTTGAACGTGTTTGGTGAAAGTTTAGTACTCTCTCTCTCTCTCTCTCTCTCTCACACACACACACACACACACACACACACACACACACACACAAACGCAGTCACGCACTCACACATATGGTGCACAAGCTTACGTCATCTATGCGTATTTATATATAAAAAAATATACTAAGGTATCTGTTGGTTTTATTAGACAATGGATAGACCACAGTGTATTCCATCATGTTGCCCAGGAGACCAAAGCCTATACCCTCTGAAAAAAAGTTGGAGGATATGTATTAAGTTAAGGCGGCTAGAAATAAAGCCCTTCTTATGAGACGATTAATAAGCATGAAACTGAAAAATACTCTGATACCAATAACTAATGATATAGCGAAGTCGACCTGAACCTGTAGATAACGAGGACGCACCTGTCATACATAGCGAACACTTAAGCAGCAGTAAATATAAATTTCATCCACCCAACCATAAAATACAATACCAGAGTTACTTACAATCCACCATATTTCTGTAGATGTATATATACAATCGTCAAAAACACCAAAAGATAAAACTAGGGTCTTACATCAAAAACCTATTGACTCTAATTCAAAACTCACCCTTCTAGCAGGGTAGAACAACTGCCTCAATGGCGCGGAGCTCGGTCCGCCTGTCTTTTTGGGTTCCCTGAAATAGTTTAAAGTTATGGTGAGACACCTCTCAGTAAGAGAAATAAACTAAATACAGTTGTGTGACAACATGAATGTTTACATGCTAAAATAAATATACAGTACATATTACATGCCTGAAAACACCTCCTAGTAAAATTGATGCGGTGGTGAATTGGGTCAGGGCGAAGAACGTTCAGGAAATCAGAAGTTTCTTGGGACTGACAAGTTATTACCATCAATTTGTTGAGGGGTTTTCAGCCTTATCAGGACCTCTCACGCGTTTGAAAAGGAAAAATGCCAGATTTGCATAGGATGATGAATGCGAGCAGAGTTTTCAGGAATTAAAGCAGCAGCTCGGCACTGCACCGGTACTGACGATTCCATTAGAAGGTGATGGTTATGTAATTTATAGTGACGCATCTCTGAAAGGGCTTGGCTGTGTATTGACGCAGCATGGTAGGGTGGTAGCATATGCTTCTAGGCAGTTGAAAGAGTATGAAAAGAACTACCCTACTCATGATCTGGAATTGGCTGCAGTGATGCACACCCTAAAGATTTGGAGGTATTACTTATATGGTGAGAGATGTGAAATATTTTATGATCATAAAAGTTTAAAGTATTTTTTCACGCAAAAATAATTGAATATGCGGCTAAGGAGATTCTTAGAACTTATTAAGGATTATGATTGCATCATCAACTACCACCCATGTAAAGAAAATGTGGTGGTTGATGCACCGAGCTGTAAATCAAAGGATACAACACAGTTAGCAGCAGTAATTCAACACTAAATTCAGATGGACTTGGAAAGACTCTGCCTCAGGTATTTATAGCTAGTCTAGTTGTGCACCCTACGCTATATGAAAAGATTAAAGTCGCTCAGGAGAATGACCCAGAATTAGCAGAGGTAATAGTCAGAGTACAGGATGGTCAGGGAGAGGAGTTCAACATTTTTGATGATGGGGTGTTGAGGTTCCGTTTAAGATTGTGTGTGCCTGCAGATGATGATATTAGGAGAACAATTCTAGAGGAGGCTCACAGATCTCCATACACGGTTCATCCTGATAGTACTAAAATGTATAAGGATCTGCGAGAGTATTTTTGGTGGAATGACATGAAGAGGGAGATTGCAGAATTTGTGTAGCAGTGCTTGATGTGCCAGTAGGGTAAGGCAGAGGACCAGAGACCGGCAGGGCAGTTGTAGCCACTTTACATTCCCGAGTGGAAGTGGGATCACATATCCATGAACTTCGTTACTGGGCTACCACCGGCGCTACATGGTCAAAATTCCATCTAGGTAGTTATTGATTGGCTGACGAAAACAACCCACTTGTTACCTATTAAAGTTAGCTACCCTATGAACAGATTGGTAGAGATTTACATTCAAGAGATTGTTTGACCCCATGGAGTACCGGTATCTATAGTCTCAGACCGTGATCCATGCTTTACATCATGGTTTTGGAAGAGTTTGTAGGAGGCTTTGGGGTCTCAGTTAGCATTCAACACAGCTTTCCATCCTTAGACAGACGGTCAGACAAAGAGAACGATCCAGGTACTTGAGGATATGCTGCGAGCGTGTGTATTGGATTTTTGGGGGTAGCTGGACCCAGTATTTGCTGCTGGTTGAGTTTACTTACAATAACAACTATCAGGCCAACATAGGCATGGCACCTTACAAGGCGCTTTATGGTAGGAGGTGTCGTTCTCCTCTATAGTGGGATGAGTTAGGTGAGAGGCGAGTTTTGGGGCTATAAATAGTACAGCAGACATATGATAAATTCCGACATATTCAAGATAGAATCAGTGCAGCACAGAGTTGGCAAAAAAGTTATGCAGATACTCGTCGTCAGGAATTGAAATTTGAAGTGGTGACCATGTGTTTTTGAAAATAGCGCCATTGAAAGGAGTCATGAGATTTGGTAAGAAAGGTAAGTTGAGCCTTAGGTTTATTGGCCCGTTTGAAATACTTAAGAAAATTGAGTTATGTTGGCCTTACAAGGCTTAACATCTTGTTTTGATGCTAACAAATAAGTAAAACTTAACATGCTTTGTTTAAGTGATGTATTTTCAAGACTCAATGATGAATGCAAGGTTAAAGAATTCATGAAAGCTTATATTTCAAAGAAGAATGATCAATATGAAGCTTAAAGCATGGATTCAAAAATGGATTTAAAGATAAAGCTTGAAGATCATAAGAGCATGAAGATTAAATAGAACTTGATGAAAGCTCAAAGAAAGATGAAGCAAGCATAAAGACCTCAAGGAATTCAAGAATTAGAAATTTGAAGGAGTTTATAGGAAATTTCATGTAAGTACTTCAAATAATTTCAATATGGATACATGAAACTTTTAGGTTGATTTATTGGACCTAGATACCTTTTAACATACTTGGAAAATATTTTTATAAGGTCAAAAAATATTTCAAAAAGGTTAGAATCATTTGTGGAATGAAAAATACCAAAAACAGGATTTTCCAAATGCTGTTAATTTTTCTACATTAGCATTGAGGTGTATTTTTACTTATCAAAAGCTTTTTATTTTAAAACGTGTTCAACATGAAAGTTTTATGAGTTTCTCATAGCTTTCATTTGACACCAATATCATCAAATTTGGAGTTACATAGAAAAATTTATGATCAAAAAATAGAAGGGTGCTCGAAACTGACAGCAACCAGTAGATTGCCTGAACCAGGATAGGCGCCTGGGTGGTCAAGCCAAGCGACTGGCTGTGTCCTGGTACACGACTGCCACCCGACTGTTCCTGGTGCTCCTTTAAAAATAACATGGCAAACAACTGCTAGATTGGGGCAGACGACTGCCACGAACAGATTTTTAAAAAAACTTCAACAGAAACATTTTTTAAATGGTTTGCTTGGGGCTCAAACTTTGTGAAAACTTGGGGGATACTCCAAGTCACTTGGGGACCAAGTTACATACCTTGTAAAGTCTATAAATAAGCCTAAAAAATCATTGAATCAATGCACCAAGAATTCAAATTCAGCAAAAATTTAAAATCTTTCTCAATTGCTCTCAAATTCTCAAGGCTCTCTCTTGCTCTCAACTTGCAAGAATTCAACTGAGTTTTCACCGACCTTCTTCCACCAAAATTGTGCTACAAATTCTAAATATTTCAATCATTGAAAGAATTAATCGGTGATATACTTCATTGAGCTTCAAGTTAATTTCCATATTGTTATTTACTTTGAGGTATATTAGTTTCTAAATTGTTGTACTAATTAGCTCTTTGTGTAAGCAAGTTCTTGTACACATCTATTTGATTTATTTCTTGTAGATTGACGATTCCAAGGATTGTTTGGATCATTGATTAAGTAAGGGGATATTGCTTAGAGAGGCGGGCTTTAGCCTAGTTAAGGAGTGACCGAACGAAGGGACATCGTTTGGAGAAGGCGGGCTTCAGCCTTAACCAACGAGTGTTGTAAAGGTTTGTTCTGCCTGTTAAAGGAAAAAGTTTAGTGAATCCTTTGGTGGTTTGCCAAAGCGAGGACGTTGGCTGGGTATAAGCCGAACCTCGTAAAAATCTCTGTCTCACTCTTTTTTTCCCTTACTCTTTATTTTCAACATATTTAAATTGCGTGGATGATTTAATTGATAATCATATATACTACGTAGTATAGAAATCAAGTAAACTTGAAGTATAATTTTGATTTGTGTTGCGGAAACCGAAAGGAAGTACGTTGGTTATACCATACCTTGCGGAAACCATATAAGAGTACGTTACTTGTTTAACAACCAAAGGATAAATTAACTGAGAGTTTAGTTGAGTTCTGAATATGGAGAAGAGTGTAGATATTGTGTTGATTGGATGTTATATTGCACATCATATTGAAGAAGCAAAACAATCAATATAAGGTTTTATATCAGCAAGTACAAGTTTTATATATACAAGGCGCATATAAACAAACAAACTATTTTAAGTGCTGCAGGTAACTTGTGCTTGCCAAATCATTTGGTTGTTTGTTTTCAAATTGTGGATGATTTGCTTGGTTACTTGAATGATTGGTTTGGTTGCTTGGTTGTTTACATAGTTGTGTTAATTGATTGAATTAAAAGAACTAAGTTCTTGAGTGTTTAAAGAATTAAACAAACAAGTCAATAATTAGCTCAAAGAAATAAAAGAAGGTTAAGAATTCTTAAAAGGAATTAAAAGAAATTTTTATAATCCAATTCACCCACCCTCTTGGGACTACACCTTACTTTTCAAGTTAGTTGCCTATCGACTAGCTTTACCACCAACTCTACTCAGAATACATGATGTATTTCCTGTTTCTATGTTAAGGAAATACATTCCAGATCCTTATCATATTATCAGTTACGCAGAATTAAAATTCAGTGACGCTCTAGCATATGATGAAGCTCTAGTACAAATTTCAGACAGGAAGGAACATGAATTGCACAGTAAGAAGATATCACTAGTAAATGTCATGTGGAGGAATCACGCGGTAGAAGAAGCTTCTTGGGAGCTTGAAGATGAAATTAAACAGAAATACCCACACCTATTTAGTGGGATACAGAAGTGATTTGTAAATTAAAGTAATGATAATTCTATTTTGTTTAGTATAGTGTAATAAATGTGTAATTGTAATGTAGAGTATAGGATAGGTAGGGTTTTTAGTTTTTGGAGAATTTTCTTTTATAAGTGTATTTGTAATCTCTCAAAACTCGGAATGTAACCATGGTATTTCTCAGCAACAAGTGAGGGTTAGTAATAAAATAAGTAGACCATGTTTCTTTAAGGGATGGTAAATCATATGGATAGTAAATTTCGAGAACGAAATTTTTATAAGGAGGGGAGAATGTACTGACCCAAAGAATTATGATATTTAAATAATAGAAGGAAGAGAGAAAAGAAATTGTAAATGAAATTCAACAGGGGCCTTGTCGACGAACGCAGCACGTTCGTTGACGAAGTGACTTATTGCTCTCGTCGATGGGACATGTTTCGTCGATGAGAAAATACCGAGAGGCTATTTCTCAGCCCTGAATTTCGTTGACGAGGAATAAGCATTCGTTGATAAACTTCCTTTGTGACCTCGTCGACAAGGTGACGTGTTTCGTCGACAAAGGCCAGTGTATAAATAGTCCTAAATTCGGATTTCAACGCAAATTATTCAGAAAAATCACACTTTCTCTCTCCTCTTCGATTTTCACTTCTTCTCTCTAAGATTCTGGGCCCATTCTTTACCAAATCGACAATTCAAACCCGCCATGACACTCCTGGGGAAGTTCTCTTGAAGTCTACTAGAGTGGATCGTGGGTGGGGCTATATTGAATTTCATCCCAAATTCAGGGTAAGACTTTTTATTCAGAATATGACTTGCTTACAGTTATAGAAAGTGTAGTCGTCAAAGAAATACTGAAGTTTTGTTTTAGGAGATGTTGTTTTCAGGGTGTGGATTAGGGGACCCTGTGGGTGTAAGACTTGACATTGTAAGGGATTTACAGAAATCAGGTAAGGGGAATATGCTACACCAGTAAAATGAGATTTTTACTAGTAAAATATAGTATATGTTTATGGGTTTTCAAAGCAGGAAATTATATAGTTTTATAAATTATATTTAATGAGTTTTAATTAAAGTGTGGCATGAGAATATTGATATAGTACATAATTCTATACAGTTTTTTATAGAACTATGGTTATATAGTCTCTACAGAATCTTGATATGCAGATTATACACTTTATTACAAAGCTACGACTATATAGTATTTACAGAACCATGAGTTACAAAATATATACAGAAAGATATTTATACAAAATTTTCAAGAACATGATTTACAGTATATACAGACAAGAATATGTTTTTACAGTTTTCATAGTACCATGATTATGCAGTTTAACAAAACCATGACATACAGAAATACAGTTGATACAGAAATACAATTGATACAGGAATAAAGTTTAATACAGCGTCATGGTTAATACAGTTGATACAGAATCATGGTAAAATAGATAGATTATATATAGAAATGTGTTATATAGTATTAAACCCTGATGGACCATTACAGTTCAGTTTACAGAGCACGATACTGTAACTATTTATAGTTCAGAGTGCAACCTTATAACTCAGATAGTATGTGGATTTACAGCAGTTGATCGTGCTTATGTAGTGGTCAAGCTCCCCGTCAGTTAGGGTTGAGGAGGCCAATCAAACTTTCGGAGCATAGTGACTTATCCTAGTAGGCCAGCCAGTGATAGGTCTCGCCTACGGGCTACACAACCTAGTCATGAGAAGTTAAATCATGACATAGAATTATCCATCGAGGGATATTTTCTCAGTTATTATATGTATAATCAGATTTCCAGTATTAGTAGACATATCTATGAATATTAGAAGTATTATGAATATAAAATGCATAAGACAGTTATGTTAAGTAACATAGGTATAAGATATACTATATGACATTTATACATGTTTTCTCAAATTCAGTTATCTATATATGGTATTTTTCTAAATCAAATTACACCATATGTAACTCATTTGCCACACACTAGCAATAGCATATTCGTCTTACTAAGCGTTATCTTATCCCAGTGATTTAACATTTTTCAGGTGATCTAGTTAGGCGAGCAGATAAAGCTCGTAGATAGAGGGGGCTACAGTACTGCGCTATCTGTAGGGTGAGTATTTTGGGAGGTTATTTTTGTATAGCCCTAGTTTTGAGTTGAGGGTATTTTTGGGAATAGTTGTGTATGTATATTTTGGGAAATATTCTGATATTCTCATATTGTGTATGTATATATGGTTATGGTTTTATGAATTCAGCTTCTCGCTGCTTAGGTTGTTTGTTGTGTCTCAGATTCCATGGGTCCTATCTGGACCATGATGAGGGTTTGATTTATATTAAAAGGTATCAAAGCAGTGAAATTTCACAGTATTTATTTTAAGAGGAAAATAAATAAGTAAATAAATATGGCATTTAAAAGTCAAGTCGTTACAATAGTGGTGGCAACTTTGGTTAAGGCAACAAAATACTATGCTTTAACCTGCAAAGTTTATTAAGGTTATAGTGTTCTAAATTTCTTTTGTTATTTATTTTTCATTGTATGATAATTATCTATACACACTATGCTCAAATAGAAAATTTCCCCCCAAACAAATATGACTACGTTTTTTGTTGAAATTAAGAAAGAATTATATTAATAAAATTCATCTCAAGTAAAGATTATTGATCAAATTGTTTAATGTAGTAAATCATTCAAAATATTTCTTAAGAGACATTTTTATTCTTTGACATATATGGGATTTCTCATTACAAGTTCTAAGCTCTTTGTGAAAATTAGCACTAGAAATAATAATTTGCATATTTATACGTTTTTTCTCTTTACTTTTGTATAAGTATATGCGTGCTACTCCCACTAAGAAAAAAAAAAAATCTAGGTCTAGCACTAATACAATCTTATGTTTTTCTTCTTATGATCTACGCCACAATTAGAAATTGTCAGAGTCACAAACGTCATTGTAGCAAAATTATAGCCCAAGAGTGATCAAAGTAATTAAAAGAGTTTTAA
This sequence comes from Malania oleifera, assembly GCF_029873635.1. Taxonomy (NCBI): domain Eukaryota; kingdom Viridiplantae; phylum Streptophyta; class Magnoliopsida; order Santalales; family Ximeniaceae; genus Malania; species Malania oleifera. The sequence goes on along the minus strand of NC_080421.1, from coordinate 109,494,806 downwards.
TTTTAAATAAATGAAAAAAGTAGCCGTTGTTGTATCAAAGTCACCTAGATATTAATTTGAGGCCTGAGCCCAGAAAGGAAATTAGGTCAAAACAACAATTGACATTTTCCTCCCAACCCATTTGATTGATAGATAGATAACTAAAGCTGGTCTCATGCATTTACCCTTCTTTCTCCAAATACATTGTTGAAAGAGAGAGTTAGGCTTGAACGTTCGATCGCATGCTCACTAATAATAGACTGAAGCATCCATTGAATTTCAACATATAGGTGATTGTGACCATGCATCTTAGTGCAAAGAGAAAAAGAGATGTACTGTCACTGACCACTCTTGGTAAACTGTCCGCAGCATTGATCCTAAACTTGGTTTGAAACATTCTATGTACACATATGACCGACAAGCTCTTCACTCCTCCTTTGAGTTGTATGCATAGACTCATAAAAATAAAAAAGTATATTTTTTTTTTTGAGAAGGTATAATGGCGGTACCCCAATGGAAATTTTTTTTTTATTGTCTTGCCTATATATTTATGATCTATCATTATCGCTCATTGAAAGCATACGATCAAATGAATGGTAAAAATGTGTCTGACATATGTGTCACGATGTCCCGAGCGCAAAGTGTTCCGGGGAATTGAGGGAATAAAACATGATTTTTGAAAATTTTGAATTTGGAGTCGCCACTAAATTATTTTTCCTTGGTACGATTAAAACACCTAATTGTTACTCATTTAATTGGTCACTAGACTAAACCTAAGTCAAGGAAATAGAAGTCTCAATCTGCTTATACCAGAATTGGGATCAGGAGTTCGATTACGCGAGAGGAAAGTATTCACACCCACTATGTACTTGTTCTGTGAACGGTATGTAATTAATTAAAAATTATCTCCAAATTGAATTTAATAACCTTTTAATTAACTCATTTTAAAATAAACAAATAAATAAATGAATAAATGTGTAAAATTAACAAGAGATTAAAAAATCTGAGTGTCTAATAATACCTCCAAAAATGTGATCTTGTTAAAAGAAAAACCCCCTCACAGCCGATACAAGAGTGAAGGGACTTGCGGAATAGCCTTAAAATCCAGCTATAATGCATACGGATAATAGAAAAAAAATATATAATAATCTGATCATGCAAACCCTACTTATGTGATTAGGATTATACCTACGAGATCTGTCTGCTTTGATCCCGAATCTGCCAGCACGAAAACGAGCTCTTAAAGACTACCAGGACTATATTCCTTGACAACACGCTTTACTCACGAAAGAGTGGGCTTATAAGTGGCTACTAGGGTTTTCTTCTCTCACGAAAATGTCTGCCTCTATGAGAGTTCACTCGTCTAACCCTAGCTACTGAATGGAGCGCGTGTATATAGGCTACAGCAAGGACGTCTGGGTAAATATGACTAGGGCTTCCCACGTAATTAAGAATTCCTAATCCGACCTGAATTCATCCTTAACTATGTTAATTATAATTCATAACATTAAAGAATTATAATTTCACTCCCTGTCATATTCGAAATTAAATTTTGAGCTCCTATTATTAAATACTTATTTATCTCCCCATGTAAAGATTACAGATATCCATCTATTAAATTAAATTATTGACAATTTAATTAATTGACATATTAATTTCCTGAGCCCTTCCACTTAACTTATTTGATGTGTCGGATTCAAAATCTACCTGCAGGGTTTGACACAATCAAAACTTATAAGCTTTCTCAATGGGGTATCATTAATCCCGATGCTGGGACGTGGATTCCATCAATAATTAATGTTTACCATACACATAAAGTCATCACCCAACTCACTGAGTTTTTTGACCCATAAAGAATCTCACTCTTCTATGAATCAAAGTAATAAACACTATATGCACGTGCCCAATAATCATATCAGGAATAAGAGCATAAGCACTCATAATAACCATGAGGTAATAATTGTTTTATATAGTTAGAAAAAACACAATTACCCCAAGACGATCCTGTACAATACACACAAAGTGTAAGCACAAGGAGTTGGAATTGTACCATTCCCAATAGTCATGACAGACCTATTACAACCTTGTGTTATAGTCCTACCAATGGTGTGTCCAAATTCTTTTAAGACTGTGAACAATAAACTTATATTTTATAAGAACTGATGATCTAATCTTATGTTTATAAGTCGTACTTTACACACTAGATCGCCTATTATATAGAATAAAAGATACACATGCATAATCATTAAATAATATCAGGCAAAAATTGTTCACAAAGATTCTCATTAAAATGGAATAACTGAAGTTATTAATAAATACTAAAATCGATTACATAAAGCATATATCTCAGTATAAATCCCTAACAACAAGTGAGATCTAAAAATACCCCATTACTCTTTAAAATCATAGGAACACACCTACGCAAATATCAAGAAAATTGTTCAAAATATCTTTTAAAAATATTCCTAGATTTTTTCAAAATTTGTAGAAATTTTTATAAGCATTTTAACATTTTTCAAAAAAAAAAAAAAGGATTTTTCAAAGATTTTTCTCCATTTTTCGAGTAAAAATAACTAAGAAAATATTTTTCTTGAATTCAATTCAAAATATTTTTCCACAGTTTTTCCCTATACTTTGAATTGTTCTCTTTTTTTTTTATTTTTGGAATTTTCTCTAATTTTTGAAATAAAATATTACTTAAAATATAAAAAAATAAAAAAATAAAAAAATAAAAATGGGGTTCAAATTTGAACTGGGTCAACCGATTCAATTAAATTAAATCGAGTCAACCCATTGGGTGCCACGTGTCCACCCACCGTGGTAACACATGGCCTAATTTTTAATTTTTTTTAAAACTTATCATAGCAATGTGACGTCACACATGTCAACATCCAGTTGCTCCCTTTTTCTCCTTTTTTATTTTTTGAATTTTTGAAAACACCACCCTGACACCTGTCAATACCCAGTTGACTTAATTCTTAAAAGACAGATTGCTGACGTTGAAAAAATATAACCATCCAGAGAAAAAACATATCGGACGATTGATCTTAAGCCACGATGTGTAGAGACCTAAGGGATAATGGTAATTAAATACTAGGAGAAATGAGAGAAAAAAGAATTTTTAAAAGGGATTCAATAGGGTCTTGTCGACGAGTGCAGAGTGCTCGTCGAAAAGAACTTACCGAGAGGGTTGTTTCCTGGATTTGAAATTCATCGATGAGGGTCAAGTGCTCGTTGACGAACCTCCTTCATGAACTCGTTGATGTGGTGTCGTGACTCGTTGACGAAGCCACGTGGATAAGTACTCTTTATAAGGCCAAAAATCACTTTTCTACGGGAGAATTTCATGCAGAACCCCTTTCTCTCTCTAACTTCGTCTCCCTCTCATTCTCTCTAGAATTTCGGCTTTATTATTCATCGGATCGACGATCTGAAGCTGCCACATTACTCTTGGGAAGATTCTCTTCAAGTCTGCTGAAGTAATTTGTTGGTTAGGCCAGTTTGGGCACCATCCCAAAATCTAGGTAAGTTAGTTATTTTAGGCTTTATAAGTTATTTGGTGTTATTGGACTACAGAAAAAACTTTAGATAATATTATACTGAAGTTTGGTTGGGGAAAATGCAATTTTAGGGTGTTAAGTTGGGGAACACATGGGTGTAAATTTGGAGCATTTTTGTAGGCTTCTCAGCAAGTCAAGTAAGGGGATAAATTAAGTCAGTATTTTTCATGAAATTACTATGAATTAAATAACATTTATTTTCAAGAAAATATGTATGCTATAGAACTATATTTGGGAATACTGCTATTGAACAGGGAAATTATTTAAGCATGTTTTGTATGGAAATATGACCTTAGAATTAATTATAAGTTTGTAAGGTTATGTACATCTGTGTGGGATGAGTATAGTATTTTCAAGAAAATTATGCTATGTTGAAATATTACGAGTTTTCCCAGATAAGTATGTTACAGTAGTTTCTAGGAAAACCTTAAAAACAGTACAGGAACTATGGTTTTATGAGCATATTGAAAAGTATAAGAAATTATGTTTATAATGTTATGAAATAAGCTGATGTAAATGTTGTGAATATCATGTTATAAATCATGCCATCGTAAATGTCATGATTTTACGTTATGAAATATGCTAGCCAAAATGCCGTGATTTTACGTTATGATTTATGCCAACATAAATGTCGTGATCATGTTTAATAAGTAAGAAATCATGAAATATGTTTATGTCATATATTACTCTGAATACGAAACAGTTATGTTTAAATATGAAATGTATTATATGTTATCAGAACCCAGATAGCTTAGTTCAATTTTATGAAGCACGATACCGTAACTATATGTTTATGATTATGAATATGTTAGTGCTACCACACATCTTATGTAGAGTGTGAGAGATGGAAGTCGATGTGGCTTTATGGGAGTGTCGTAGTTCCCCTGGTAGACCGGTATAGGTGGAACAGACTCATCGTACTTACAGACTTATGTTTGATTTAGCATGGTTGGCCAACTATTGCAAGGTTTCGTCTTCGGGCCGCAGAACCCTGTCATGTGGGAGGAGGGTAAGATATGATGATAGCTAACTAACTATCTATCCTGGGTAATAAGTTACATATGATATGATTATATAAGATGATTTTTTTTTTTTCAGTACAGAAATTTAGTATGATATGCTATGTTATGGTAAACCATGTTTTATGCAATGTGATACAACTGTTGTTCTAGTTATGAATTATGTACTCTTTATATGTATATCACGAAAAATACTCATGTTGGCATACACTGATATTAATTTGTCTCCCTTACTGAAAGGTGTCTCACCCCAGCATTACAAACATTTCAGAAAATCTAAGTAGGAGGGTAGATAAAACCCCGTAGCAGTAGAAGTGGTTTGAGCTACCTTGTCCATAGGGTAAGTGGATAAGTTAGGGTCAGATGGATTTTTGGGTGGAGACCCTAGGAGTACTTTTTGGTCTTTTTGGTGGATGACTGTATGTATATGTATATGATTTTATACTTTCCGCTGCTTAGGTATCAGAGTTTCATGACAGATATATCTTTGATACCCATGGGTTCAGGTTGACAATGTCATGCCCCGAAGCTGGAAATGGGACCCAAGGGTGAAAATGTAACCTATCATGTCCTATATCCAATAAATAATAGCGATATTGCATAATGAATGAGGGTCCGACCCCGTGGGGTTACCAGGCACCCTATGCTCATCCATACACAAATCATATACACAGCGGAAAAGGTCATTCTATACATGTATTGTACCATACCAGAGTTTATACAAGAGAAAACGGAGTCCAGGCTCCATACATACAAAACGTACATCCGGGTGCCAACATATCCCAAAACGGCACCCAAGAAACAAAATTCCTAACACTTACCCAAGCGCTACCCGCAGTACACTGGCCACTACGCTCCCAACTCTGGGACGCTAGTTCCAGTTACTTGAAGGACTTATAAAAATGTACGTACAACAGGGGTAAGAAACCTCTCAGAAAGGAAGAATGCAGGTCATATCGGTGTGTGGCATTTGAGTGTTATCATGATGTAACACATATACATTTAAATGCAGTTCGAGTACTTATTCATAATAGTGCATATGCGCACACACACACATGATCAAGCAATCCTGGTGTTGTCGCACCCTTAGACTCGAAGCCGGCCCGCAACATACGACGTTAGCCCATAGCCAACCTGCGAACACAGTGCCACCAGCACATGGCTAGTCCTAGACTCTCATGGCATCGTACTGGCACTAAATTGGTCGATCCACACCCTTCGGTGATCAACCGATACAGGCTCACGCCTTCGAATATAGAGTCGGACACTCTCAGTACCTGGAACAAATTCGGAACCACATCTTTACTCGCATTTCAACAAAACACAACATAAACATGCATGTTCATATAACTAAACAAACCACACCCATTTGGTAATCTAAAATCATGGTTTTCCAAACACATACAGTTTAAAACAAGTCAAGGCACGACCATCCCTATAACATAGTATAAATCAATATATACATTTGGTTTTCAACAAGACTAGGGATGTAGCCTGTCGCCCCCTTTTTCCCAAAACTGTAATCATGAAAAACCCATAGTTTTCCCCGTTAGATCCCCTAAATAAGTAGCCAAAAGACACACAGGACCATGAACCACAGTTCTACCGAGTCCGATTTCAAAAATAACCGACATAAACAGATTCCTCTTACCTTTCCCCCAAATGAAAAATCCCGAACTCTACGGCTCCTAAACAGTGAACCGAGTTCTCAAAATCTACAAAACACAATACATAAAATACTCACGACTCCGTCCTTTACCAAACTACCAGATCAGAAAAGAAAACTAAGTCTTACCTTGATTTTAAGCCAAAACTCGAAAATCTCCGAAATGGGAATCAGATCCGTAGGTTTTGTAAAGAATCCTTCCATGGTCCTCGTGGTAACGTCAGATCATCGATTCCAATGATGAACGGCGAAGAAATATATATATATATATATAGAGAGAGAGAGAGAGAGAGAGAGAGAGAGAGAGAGAGAGAGAGAGGGAGAGAGTAGGATGAGTTATAGAGAGAGAGGGAGAGGATTTTTAGTTAACTTAGCTTGGAGGCAACTAAATTGGATATTTATAATCCTATGACTCGGCCGCCCTCGTTGACAAATGGCGACCTCCTCGACGGGGCCCTGTAGTCACTTCGTCGACGAGCTTGAGATCCTCAATTTCCTAAAATCTCTTGGCTTCTCCCCGTCGACGAGCCTCTGAACTTCGTCGACGAGCAGAACAAAGCCTTCGTCGATGAAATCTGGCTTCGTCAACGAAGCCTACTCAAATTCCAACTTTACCCTTCCCTTTATTATTTAAACCCTCATATCACAGTTCGGGTTCTTACAACCTCCCCTCCTTACAAAAATTTCGTCCTCGAAATTTGTCATCTCTCATTCACAATCTCATTCATACAATTGAACACATACACTCAACTTTAGAGAAAAACTGGCGACTACTACAATGTAGTCCTATCATAACACATACATATATACTCTCATTTATGGCGGAGGAATACCGTGGTTACAACATAAATTGTCTCAGGAGTTTGCAATATACACACTTGCAGCGAATAACCACCTATCGCAACCTAAAGCAAGATGACGTACCCATACTCAAAACAACTGTGGATACTTCTGGCGTATTTCCGTTTTCAGTTCCCAAGAAGCTTCCTTAACCTCGTGGTTTCGCCAAAATACTTTCACTGACGGTATCTCTTTAGTACGAAGCTTCTGAACTTTATGGTCCGGAACCTGAATAGGTATCTCTTTGTATGCTAAAGTATACCCAATTTTCAAATCATCATAACTAATAACATGTGATGGATCCAGCACGTATCTCCTCAACATGGACACGTGAAACACATCGTGGACCCTCGAGAGTGTTGAGGGTAGTGCAATCATGTAGGCTACCGAACTCACTCACTCAAGAACCTCGAATGGTTTGATGTACCTCGGGTTTAACTTGCCCTTTCTCCCAAATCTCATCACCCCTTTCATTGGAGCGATACGCAGAAATACCTTACCCCCACCTTGAATTCTAACTCACGGCGGCAAACATCTGTGTAACTCTTCTGTCGAATTTGAACTAATTTAATCCTCTCCTGGATCAAACTCACCTTCTCAGACGCCTTCTGCACAAGTAAGGGTCTTAACACCCAACGTTCACCAACCTCATCCCAACACAAAAGAGATCGACACCTCCGACCATACAGAGCCTCTAACGATGCCATCCCAATACTAGCTTGGAAGTTGTTGTTATAAGCAAACTCTACTAGTGGGATAAACTGTAACCAGCTATGAATAAAGTTTAACACACAAGCTCACAACATATCTTCCAAGATCTATATCATCCTTTCCGACTGTCCATCAGTCTGGGGGTGGAACGTTGTACTGCAAGTAAGCTTCGTCCCTAATGCTTCCTGCAAGCTCGTCCAGAATCGAGAAGTAAACCTCGGCTCTTGATCTAATGCAATGGACACTGGTATTCCGTGCATTTTTACAATCTCATGCACATACATATAAGCTAGCCTACTCAGAGGATAGCTAACCTTCATCGGTATGAAATGAGCAGATTTCATCAATTTGTCCACGATCACCCAAATAGCATTTTGCTCGTGAAGTGTTGGCGGTAATCCGATTACAAAATCCCTAGAAATATGCTCCAATTTCCACACCGGAATAGGCAAAGACTACAACTTCCATGCTGGCCTCTGATGTTCAGCTTTCACCTGCTGACACGTTAGACACTGCTCCACAAACCGAGCAATCTGCCTCTCCATATCAGACCACCAAAAGGTCCTGCGCGACGATACATCTTCGTGCTACTAGGATGTACAATATACAAAGAACAATGTGCTTCCTCCAGAATTGCCCTTATGATCTTATTGTCGTTTGGAACACATAACTTGATCCCAAACCTTAACTCACCTCCCTCCGAGATGTTGAACTTTGCAGCCAACCTCTGCGGTACCTTTTCCATAACCTCTGCCAACTCCGCATCACTAGCTTGTATGGCCTTTATACGTTCAAACAAAGTCGGCTAGACCACCAAACTAGCAAAGAAAGCCTGATGATCCCCAGACACAAACTCAATACCCAAGATCTCCAAATCTCGTCTGATGTGATGCTGAGCTACAACTGCAAATACAGCCGCAAGTTCTGATTTCTAACTCAACACATCGGCTACCACATTAGCCTTCCCCAAGTGATAACTGATAGTGCAATCATAGTCCTTGATCAACTCAAACCACCGTCTCTATTTCATATTCAACTCCTTCTACGAGAAAAAGTACCTAAGGCTTTTGTGGTTAGTAAAGATCTTGCATTGCACACCATATAAATAGTGTCACCAGATCTTCAGTGCATACACAACAGCAGCCAACTCCAGATCGTGCGTAGGGTAATTTTTCTCATAATATTTCAATTTCCGAGAAGCATAAGCAATTACCCTACCTTGCTACATGAGTACACATCCCAGACCCTTTAGAGACGAGTCGCTATAGATCACAAAATTGCCATCTCCTGAATGAATGATCAACACTAGAGCAGTAACCAGCCGGCGCTTCAACTCCTGAAAACACTACTCGCAATCATTGGTCCACTCAAACTTCACTCTCTTCCTGGTCAAATGTGTCAGAGGCCTAGACAATTTAGAGAAACTCTCTACGAACCAATGATAGTACCCCACCAGCCCTAAAAAACCTCGAACCTCCTGCACATTCTTCAGTCTCGTCCAGTCAACCACAACTTCAATCTTGCTAAGGTCAACTGATATATCGTCATAGTCACCACATGGCCTAAGAATGCAATTTGACTCAACTAGAATTCACACTTCTTTAGTTTAGCACACAACTTCTTCTTTCGCAGAATCTGTAATACTAACCTCAGATGGTTCTTATGCTCTTCCGAACTCCTCAAGTATACCAAAATATCGTCAATGAATACCACCATAAACCGATCCAGGTACTCATGGAAAACTTTGTTCATCAGATCCAGGAACACCGCTGGAGCATTCGTCAACCCAAAAGGCATGACTACAAACTTATAGTGGCTATATCTGGTTCGGAAAGCTATCTTCGCAACATCCTCAAATCTAACCCTCACCTAATGATATCCTAACAGCAAGTCGATCTTCGAAAAGACCCGCGTCCCCTGCAACTGGTCAAATATATCATCTATACAAGGTAAAGGATAGTGATTCTTCACAGTTACTTTATTAATCTCACTGTAATCAATGCACATGCGCATCAACCCATCCTTTTTCTTCACAAATAGTACTGGAGCTCCCCAGGGTGAAACACTAGGTCAAATGAATTCCTTGTCCAGTAATTCCTGCAAATGCTCCTTTAACTCCCAAAGTTCTACTGGAGCCATTCGGTATGGAGCTTTAAAGATATGTGTTTTTCCAAGCAACAACTCTATCGCGAACTCCACCTTACGATCCGGAGGTAAATTGGGTAAATCATTTGGAAACACATATGGGAATTCGCTGAATACCCGAATATCCTCGAGCCTCAACTTATCCTGCGCCGGTTCCTTCACACAAGCTAGGTACCCCTAAAATCCGTCCAAGAGTAGCCTCCTCGCCTGCAATGCCGATAGAACCTATGGCGTCGAACGCACACAAGATCCCACAAATTCATACTCCTGCTCCCTAGGAGGTTTGAACACTACTACCTTCCTACGACAATCGATTATAGCATAACTAGGGAACAACCAATCCATTACCAGAATAACATCGAACCTCGACATATCGTACACCATAAAATTCACCAGTAGCAGCCTTCCCTGAATTAACACTAGGCAGTTTGCTAACGTCCTACTACAAAATGATATACTCCCAGATGGTGTAGCAATAGATAATACCTTGTTCATGACTTGGGTATCAACCCCACACTGTTTAATAAAACTCACAGATACAAAAGAATGGGTTGCACCCGAATCAAATAAAATAGAAACCTTATTTGAAAGCAATAATAAGGTACCTGTCACTACGTTCCCTACATGCTCAACGTCCGCTGGAGTAAAAGAGTATACTCTGGCCGGAGTTGTATTCATCTGAACGATTCCCTGAGGTATCTAATTACTCCCTCGGTTCACATTGGATGTAGGCAAGTCTCTTTTTAGTGCACGATAATCACGAAACATGTAACCTAGCTGACCATAGTTGTAACAGTTACCCCCAAATGATTGGCACTCACCCTCATGCCATCTGTGGCATCTGGTACAATGACCACTAGTCTGGCTCCCTTGAGAACCCTAGCGCTTGGTATCCTGATGGTAACTCGAGCCCTTGTTCCTCTTCTTCCACGATCCCTGACGAGATCCTGACTAAGAACTAGAAGGTACTGTCCTCTTCCTCGATTCCTGATCCACCTCATCCTCTCGAATACTAGTCTCAATTACTGTGGCTTTATCCACCAAAACTGAGAACTCACAGATCTGTAGCATACCCACTAGTGTATGGATATCCTTCCTTAAACCCTTCTCGAATATCTGAGTCTTCTCACACTCGCTCGAGATCAAACACGACGCAAACTAGGACAACTCTATATACCGAGCCGTATACCCCTGCACCGTCATTCTTCCCTGAGTCAGAGCAGAAAACTCATTCACCTCCGCATCATGTACTAAAGCCGAGAAGTATCTGTCAAAGAACACCTCCTTGAAACGGCTCCACGACATCTCCTTAGGACCACCCCTCTGCTTCTCTAGAAGATTCACTGCAGTCCACCATCGACCCGCCTCCCCAAATAGCTGGAAGGTAGTATAGAGGACCCGTCGCCTATCCGAGCAGTGCAGGACCTCCAAGATACTCTTAGTCTTCTCCACCCATTCCTCTGCTATCGTTGGGTCGGGTCCCCCAGAGAACATCGGACGATACATGCGTGTGAACCTCTCAATGGTGCAGCTCGCATCAATAGGAGAGCGTTCGCGTCTCCTCACACTCCGCCCGATCTCCCGCAAAACTTGCCTCGTCAAACCTTGAGGCATAAAAGAAGACTCATCACTTGCACTCTCCTCGGAGCCACTTCCCAAGTCATTATCCTTGGGCTCCATTCTGCAAAACAATAGGAATCTTATCAATACTCCTACAACACATAGAGTTAACATAATTACCTACAACTAATCGTGTTAACTACTCCCTGCCAAGTCCAGGTCTGTTTTATCACACCAACACGAAAGTCATCAATGGTTTGCCCTGCTTTTACTGGAATTGTCATCCAAGGAAAAACACGAAATACCGGTAACAAGTCCCAGTCTAGCAACGGAACAACCCTTAACCAACTCTACCCATATCCAACATCCTATACTCTAGTATGTACTCACAGCTAAGCCTAACCAAGTCCAAAAGACCTAGTAACCTTGTTAGCTCTGATACCAAGTTGTCATGCCCCGAACCCGGAAATGGGACCCAGGGGTGAAAATGTAACCTAATATGTCCCTGTATCCAACAAACAACAACGATATCGCATAATGAATGAGGGTTCGACCTTGTGGGGTTACAAGGCACCCTATACGCATCCATACACAAATCATATACACGGCGAAAAAGGTCATTTTATATATGTACTGTACCATACCAGAGTTTATACAAGAGAAAACGGAGTCTAGGCTCTATACATACAAAACGTACATCCAGGTGCCAACATATCCCAAAATGGCAACCCACGAAACAAAAGTCCTACCACTTACCCAAACGCTACCTGTAGTACACCAATCACTATGCTCCCAACTCTAAGACGCTTGTTCTGGTTACTTGAAGGACCTGTAAAAATGAACATATAGCAGGGGTGAGACACCTCTCAGTAAGGAAGAATGCAGGTTATATCGGTGTGTGGCATTTGAGTGTTATCATGACACAACACATATACAATTAAATGCAGTTCTAGTACTAATTTCACAACAGTGCATACACGCACACGCACACACATGATCAAGCAATCTCGATATTGTCACACTCTTCAGCCCGAAGCTGGCCCGCGACATACGGTGTTGGCCTATAACCAACCCGCGAACACGGCGCCACCGGCACATGGCTAGTCCCAGACTCCCATGGCATCGTATCAACGCTAAAATGGTGGATCCACACCCTTTGGTGATCAACCGGTATAGGCTCATGCCCTCGGATATAGAGCCGGACACTCTTGCCTACATGGCCAATGATTTTATATGCCCTCGGATATAGAGCTGGACACTCTCAGTACTTGGAACAAATTCGGAATGATGTTCCTACTCGCATTTCAACCAAACACAACATAAACATACATGCTCATATAACCAAACAAACCACACCCATTTGGTAATCTAAAATCATGGTTTTCCAAACACATACAGTTTAAAACAAGTCAAGGCATGACCATCCCTATAACACAGTATAAATCAACATATACGTTCGGTTTTCAACAAGACTAGGGATGCAGCCCGTCGCCCCCTTTTTCCCAAAACTGTAATCAAGAAAAACCCATAGTTTTCCCCGTTAGATCCCCCCAAATAAGTAGCCAAAAGACAAACAGGACCTTGAACCACAGTTCTACCGAGTCTGATTTCAAAAATAACCAACCTAAACAGATCCCCCTTACCTTTCCCTTAAACGACAAATCCCAAACTTTATGGCTCACAAACAGCGAACTGAGTTCTCAAAATCTACAAAATACAGTACATAAATTACTCATGACTCCATCCTCTACCAAATTATCGGATCAAAAAATAAAATCGAGCCTTACCTCGATTGTAAGCCGAAACCCAAAAATATCCGAAACAGGATTAAATCTGTAGGCTTTGTAGAGAATCTTTCCCTGATCCTCGTGGTAACGTCAAATCGTCGATTCCAACGATGAACAATGAAGAAATCTAGAGAGAGAGAGAGTAAGATGAGTTCTAGAGAGAGAGGGAGAGGATTTTTAGTTAACGTAGCTTGGAAGCAACTAAATTGGATATTTATAGCCCTTTGACTCGGCCATCCTCGTCGACGAATGGTGACCTCATTGACAAGGCCTTGTAGTAACTTCGTCAACGAGATGGTGATCTCGTCGATGAGCCTGAGATCCTCGATTTCTCGAAATCTCTCGGCTTCTCCTCATCAACGAGCCTCTGAACTTCGTCGATGAGCAGAACAAAGCCTTCATCGACGAAATCTAACTTCATCGAAGAAGCCTATTCAAATTCCAATTTTACCCTTCTCTTTATTATTTAAACCCACATATCACAGTTCAGGTTCTTACAGACTATGACTATGGCAGTTTAACTAGATATTATGTATGTTATTATGGAAAAAAAATATATGGAAAATAGATAGGTCATTGCAATTTGGTATCGAAGCCTAGGTTGCTAGGTTCTGTAGACTTTAGAGTTTAGTGGAAATAATTCCAAAGTATAGGAAAAAGGATTTGAGGTTTTACTCTGCAGTTTAGAAGCATGACTTCCATGGTGGTTTCTGTGTTTTTCCTATGGTGACGATTTCAAGAAAACCATAGTAAACTATTACTGGGTTGTGTTTTTGAAGTGTAGGACTGAATCTTAAATTAAGACAATGATGTCAAGATAAAGGTATAATATGAGTTTTGGTTAGATATGTAATTTACAAGGATGGGGTTCCCTAAATCATGCTTATTGTCTTTTCAGGATGGACCTTGGGGGTGGCAGTGCACATGCGAGGGGTAATGAAAGTGTAGAGCCCTCAAGTGTAAGCGGAACTGATTCAGATGCGGTATTACATAGTGGGCTCAGAAGGTCATGGCTGAGATCGCACGGAGCTCCAGAGAGCAAGGAGGCCCTTTTGTAGGCCACGAGTGCACGATAAAGAAATTTTCCAAAATGAATCCTCTGGCATTTTTAGGAGGAGCAGATCCTACAGTAATTGAAAAATGGATGCAGGAGATAGAGAAAGTTTTGGTTGTGTTGCAATGCACGAAGGAGCAGAGGGTTTTATTTGCCACCTATAAACTGACAGGGGAGGCTGAAAGATGGTGGACTGCGGTAAAATTATTGGAGGAATAGAGGGTGGTGCCTATAGCTATGACTTGGTGTCGGTTTAAAGATTTGTTCTTCGACAGGTACTTTTCGGCCACTATCAGGGAGGCTAAAGTGGAGGAGTTCCTGAATCTGAAGCAGGGGCAGCAGTCAGTCCAGCAGTATGCGGTGAGGTTTATAGAATGATCCTACTTCGTCCCGTACATCATACCTGATGAGGCAAAGAAGGCGAAACAATTTGAAAAAGGCCTAAGGTGAGAAATTGATAAGCAGGTGGCAGTGTTGAATGTGTAGGACTTCGCCGAGTTGGTAGACATAGCAGCTGTGGCTAAGGCTAGTGAGCAGATGGGTGTAGAGGAGTAAGGATAGAAGAAGAGATCCACACCTTCAAGCTATTAGCAGGGGTCAAGTCATAGCCAATGGAGGAAAGGTAACTATGGCATAGGACAGAGGCATCAGACAAGAGGTCGTGAGACTCAGGGTTTGCAGGTGTAACGCCCCGAAACCTTATTCCCGGGTTCGGTGCGTCATACCTGATAAAATCCCTGATAATCCATAATCCATAATATATGTAGCGGAAAATATAACCATAATCTTCACATAACATAATACCAGAGTTTACTAATTCTAACTACCAACCATAATAATTTAATCATCCACTAGTATTCAAATATATACATGTCTCCAAAACATTATCTAATAATACCAGTATATTTCACAACTATCCTTTCATAACTAATTTAAAACATAAAGACATAAAATATAAAATATACATATCACAATTAACATAAAAATATACCATTTTTCTTATATCTTCCAAAAATGTTATAAACTCTCGAGCTCTCAAAGCTCGATCTTGAGAAATCCTGAAAAAAAAAAAAAAAAATTGAATTCATATTCGGGTGAGACACATCTCAGTAACGGAAGAAATAATATATTAAACTTAGCTTGTGGCCATCATGAGATTATACATATCATTTTATTATATTTGCAAATCATTAACATAATTTCCTGAAACCATTTTCTGATCCTAATCAAACACATACAAATGTTTAACCCACGAGATTACCCAAGGATAGGGGTGATTACCTGCCCATACAAGTAGCACCCCTCTGTTCTGATACTTAGGTAACCCTAAGATCACAATTAAAACATACCAGAGCACTCACCTTACTCAGTAAGACCTCAAGTGTTAAATTGATCTCATACTCATGCATTCAACAATAGTTTACCGGCAAAGGCCCTAAGGATAGGGAATTCTGCCCGCCCATACAAGTAGGTTCCCTCTGCCCTAGTGTGTTATGTAGCTACTGCCACATCTGTAGCTACTAGTGCACTCGCCTTACTCAGTAAGCCCTCAGGCGAAGAGTGTGCCCTGCCCAAACGTAACATGTTCTACATACATAAATACTTCTAATATCATAATACACCATTCTTTCTGTCATTATACATTCATACACATTTATTCCTGTTCATAACTTAACTTTGCATTCGTTTCACTTTAAGTGACTCTTTCCCATTTACATCATTTACCTTTGTCATTTCATTTCATTGCCATTTCATCGTCATTTCATTGCATAACATTTCATTTCATTACTTCGCACTACAGCTGGTCTTTAGCCATCATCAGTTAGTCTACGTAGAAACATGCTAGATCTGCTAACACAGCTCCTTTTAGCTGTCATCAGTTAGTCTACACAGAAGTGTGCTAGATCTGCTAACATGTCTGTCTTTCAGTTGTCTTACATTTACATGGTTGCATTTAACATACACAGGCAACATTGTCCATATTATATTTTATTTTCATTGCTTTACTTACTTAACCTGCATCTCATACATTTAACATATATTTGCACAGAATCTCATGCCACATAATTTAGCAATAAAATTCATACACTGCCTGTAAAATAAGCCAACCAACATTTAATGTTTATATACTGAAAATACCTTTCATTTCTTGCTTAATTATCCTGAAAATATTTCCCACTTTCATCAGTTCATTTTCGTATATACATATCTAATAAACAACTCTAAACTAGAAGGAAATATAATTTAAACAGTTGGCATTTTACCCATACCGAAACATATACATGTACATATAGCACAATTTATTTTTCCATTAAATTCATAAAAATTTTGATTTAATATATATATTTCCCCTTACCTGGTTTCTTGAACTACACCAACAGGGACTCCGAAAAATACCTGCGACGCTCACCCGGACCCTGAATTAAAAATTCCTAACTCCAATAAATTATTCAAGAATAAAATATTATTTAAATATTTCCTAGGGTCATGATTCCTAAATAAATAAATATACCCTTAAATTTAACCAAATTGTCAAATTTCCCAAATCCCACTCTCGCTTTGGAGTAGGGCTTAGAAAACCCCAATTGAAAAATTACTTACGTCAAAATGACGACAATGACGATTAGGACACTGTGGTGGTGTCTGATTGTCGATTTAACAGCAGATTTAACGAGAAATTGAGAAATTGGGGAAAAATTACCTTTCCCCAGAAGCAGTTCCTAAGCCGTTCCCACGACAAATCTGCTCCAGTAGAAATGTCGGTGGTGGAGTTAGGAACCCAACAGCACCTTCTGTTTCCCGTTCAATTGAGTATTCGTTAAGAAATGAGGGGAGAGAGAGAGGCGGAGACGTAGGAGTGGAGAGAGATAGACTGAAAGAATAAGAAAGTTCAGAGAGAGGAAGAGACGGAGGACTTCAGGCTTCTTTCT
The DNA here is from genome assembly GCF_029873635.1 of Malania oleifera. Lineage (NCBI taxonomy): Eukaryota > Viridiplantae > Streptophyta > Magnoliopsida > Santalales > Ximeniaceae > Malania > Malania oleifera. The sequence goes on along the minus strand of NC_080421.1, from coordinate 109,477,555 downwards.
TCTTCTTTTATCTTTTTTTTTTTTTTACTTACTTACTTTAACTTAACTTTTATATATATATATATATATATATATATATATATATATTTATTTATCTATTTATACATTAACTTATACTTTAACCTTTATATATATATATTAAACTTATATATATATATATATATCTTTATTCCATTTTTTTTACTATTTATTTATTTATTTCATTTAATAACATTTAATTAATTCATTAATTAATTAATAATTTTTTTTCATACTATTTATTTTTATTTGTTTATTTAATATATTAATTTAATAGTGTTTAACCAATTAATTAATTAATAATTTTAATTAATTATTTTTTTTTCGGGTTATTACATTCTTCCCTCATTTAAGAAATTTCGTCCTTGAAATTCGTTACCTAATCTTTCATCTCCATAATTCTACGATTTACTATACCTCAAACCATTCAATAAATATGTCTCCCAAATAAATTTTTGTATCATCAATAATTAAATAAAATCATCATCATCTTCAACATAAATTCATACCTGCCCTCTTTACTCTATCTCCCTCATCCAGGACCATCATATAACCACGTGCTCGTCTATTTCTACCTAGTGGTACCTCCTGGTTTCTCCTAATACCATAACCTCTAAAATCAACTAGTCAATCTCATACAACAAATTTCCATATACTCCAATTTAAATATCAAACACCTAATTGATCACAAACCATTTAATCACATCAATTAAATTATTCTCCTTCAAAGATTTTTCTTCCTAAATCAACCAACCTAACCTTCGAGTTCAAATCCTGAGTTCGATTTTCTCTGCTCGAAAACATCACCATCGGTGGATTTACCATGATTTTCTGAAGCTAGCAACTTCTTCAGAAAAACAAAGAAGACCATCAAGGGATTTCTGCCCCCAAACTTACGAAATACAACTCAGAATTCCTAACAGATTCCTAACGGTAACTTAATCTACCTATTCATATCCTTATCGCAACTCAATCCTATACTCTGGTATAAATCATTCCTAACCTAATACTCTAATATTTCCTTATCCAGGCGATGTGAATCTAATCACACTTCCGGCTGGACATTGCTCTGATACCATCTGTAACGCCCTGAACCTTATTCCCGGGTCCGGTGCTTTATACCTGATAAAATCCCTGATAATCCATAATCCATAATATATGCAGCGGAAAATATAACCATAATCTCCACTTAACATAATACCAGGGTATACTAATTCTAACTACCAACCATAATAATTTAATCATCCACTAGTATTCAAATATATACATGTCTCCAAAACATTATCTAATAATACCAGTATATTTCACAACTATCCTTTCATAACTGATTTAAAACATAAAGACATAAAACATAAAATATACATATCACAATTAACATAAAAATATACCATTTTTCTTATATCTTCCAAAAATGTTATAAACTCTCGAGCTCTCAAAGCTCGATCTTGAGAAATCCTGAAAAAAAAAAATGAATTCATATTTGGGTGAGACACATCTCAGTAAGGGAAGAAACAATATATTAAACTTAGCGTGTGGCCATCATGAGATTATACATATCATTTTATAATATTTTCAAATCATTAACATAATTTCCTGAAACCATTTTCTAATCATAATCAAACACATACAAATGTTTAACCCACGAGATTATCCAGGGATAGGGATGATTACCTGCCCATACAAGTAGCACCCCTCTGCTCTAATACTTAGGTAACCCTAAGATCATAATTAAAACATACCAGAGCACTCACCTTACTCAGTAAGCCCTCAAGTGTTAAATTGATCTCGTACTCACGCATTCAATAATAGTTTACCAGCAAAGACCCTAAGGATAGGGAATTCTAGCCACCCATGCAAGTAGGTTCCCTCTGCCCTAGTGCATTATGTAGCTACTGCCACATCTGTAGCTACTAGTGCACTCACCTTACTCAGCAAGCCCTCAGGCAAAGAGTGTGCCCTGCCCAAACGTAACATGTTCTACATACATAAATACTTCTAATATCATAATACACCATTCTTTCTGTCATTATACATTCATACACATTTATTCCTGTTCATAACTTAACTTTGCATTCATTTCACTTTAAGTGACTCTTTCCCATTTACATCATTTACCTTTGTCATTTCATTTCATTGCCATTTCATCGTCATTTCATTGCATAACATTTCATTTCATTACTTCGCACTACAGCTGGTCTTTAGCCATCATCAGTTAGTCTATGTAGAAACGTGTTAGATCTGCTAACACAGCTCCTTTTAGCTGTCATCAGTTAGTCTACACAGAAGTGTGCTAGATCTGCTAACATGACTGTCTTTCAGTTGTCTTACATTTTTATGGTTGCATTTAACATACACAGGCAACATTGTCCATATCATATTTTATTTTCATTGCTTTACTTACTTAGCCTGCATCTCATACATTTAACATATATTTGCACAGAATCTCAGGCCACACAATTTAGCAATAAAATTCATACACTGCCTGTAAAATAAGCCAACCAACCTTTAATGTTTATATACTGAAAATACATTTCATTTCTTACTTAATTATCCTGAAAATATTTCCCACTTTCATCAGTTCATTTTCGTATATACATATCTAATAAACAACCCTAAACTCGAAGGAAATATAATTTAAATAGTTGGCATTTTACCCATACCGAAACATATACACATACATATAACACAATTTATTTTTCATTAAATTCATAAAAATTCTGATTTAATATATATTTTTCCCCTTACCTGGTTTCTTGAACTACACCAACAGGGACTCCGAAAAATACCTGCGGCGCTCACCCGGACCCTGAATAAAAAATTCCTAACTCCAATAAATTATTCATGAATAAAATATTATTTAAATATTTCCTAGGGCCATGATTCCTAAATGAATAAATATACCCTTAAATTTAGCCAAATTGTCAAATTTCCCAAATCCCACTCTCACTTTGGAGTAGGGCCTAGAAAACGCCAATTGAAAAATTACTTACGTCAAAATGACGACAACAACGATTAGGACCCCGTGATGGTGTCTGATCGTCGATTTAACAGCAGATTTAACGAGAAATTGAGAAATTGGGGAAAAATTACCTTTCCCCAGGAGCAGTGCCTAAGCCGTTCTCATGACAAATCTGCTCTAGTAGAAATGTCGGTGGTAGAGTTAGGAACCCAACAGCACCTTCCGTTTCCTGATCGGTTGAGTATTCGTCGAGAAATGAGGGGAGAGAGAGAGGCGGAGATGGAGGAGTGGAGAGAGATGGACTGAAAGAATAAGAAAGTTCAGAGAGAGGAAGAGACGCAGGACTTCAGGCTTATTTCTTCTTCTTTTATCTTTTTTTTTTTTTTTTTTTACTTACTTACTTTAACTTAACTTTTATATATATACATACATATATATATATATATATATATATATATATATATATATATCTAGATAAACATTTAGATTAACATGTTTATATATATATATAGATATTAATAGTTTATATATATATTTATCTATATATATATATATATCTATATATATCTTTATTCCATTTTTTTTTACTATTTATTTATTTATTTCATTTAATAACTTTTAATTAATTAATATTTTTTTTTCATACTATTTATTTTTATTTGGTTATTTAATATATTAATTTAATAGTGTTTAACCAATTAATTAATTAATAATTTTAATTAATTATTAATTTTTTTTCGAGTTATTACAGCAGGTCTACCCAGCTTGTCAGACATGTGGAAATAGACACTTGGGAGAGTGTCAAGCAGGGAAAGGAGTCTGCTATCCCTATGGTTCATTGGGACATTTAGTACGAGATTGCCCTACACCACCTGGTACTGCACTTGCTCCCATACTGCACTGAAGAGGTTATCAGGTACCTCATGGAGGCCAACAGAGGAATGTAGCCCCGGTGAGGGTTTATGCTTTGATGTTGGGAGATGCGGAGGCCGCAGATGACGTTATGACAGGTACCTTTACTGTTTTGTCATATCAAACTATTGTTTTATTTGATACAGGTGTCACCCACTCTTTTATGTTTGTGGGGTATGTTAAATTGGCTAGCATGGAGACACAATTATTAGATGTTGAACTGTCAGTGGCAACACCGACATAGTGAGTGGTGAGATGTCGTAGGGTGCTCAGGGGTTACCCAGTTGAAATTCAGGGGAGAGTATTAACAGCCGACCTAATTATGCTAGATTTACATGTATTCGATGTAATACTAGGTATGAATTGGCTAGATACTAACCATGGAAGCCAGAATTCATATTTTTGGGATCGTGGGTGCAATCTCCACCTTAGTTAGTGTCAGCCTTACAAGCAAGAAGACTACTCCTAGATGGATTTTAGGGGTTTATGGCTTATGTAAAGGAGGTTACATAAAGTGAATCAAAGCTTGCTAGTACACCAGTGGTTAAGGAGTTTTTGGACTTATTTCCAGAAGTATTACTTGGTTTGCCTCCCTATCATAAGATAGAGTTTACTATTGATTTACTTCCAAGGACAGCACCGATTTCTAAAGCTCCTTTCCAAATGGTTCCAGTAGAGTTGGGAGAATTAAAGGATCAATTGCAGGATTTATTGAATAAAGGGTTTATCAAACCTAGTGTATCGCCTTGGGGAGCTCCGGTATTATTTGTAAAGAAGAAAGACGGGTCTGTGAGGATGTGCATAGATTACAAAGAAATAACCAAAGTAACAATTAAGAATAGGTATCCTCTACCCCATATTGATGACTTATTTGATCAGCTTCAGGGTACGCGGGTCTATTCCAAGATCGACCTTAGGTCAGGTTATCACCGGGTAAAAGTTAAAGTAGAAGATATTTCAAAGACAACTTTTATGACCAGGTATAGGCATTATGAATTTCTAATTATGTCATTTGGTTTGAGAAATGCTCCTGTTATATTCATGGGTTTAATGAATAGAGTTTTTCAACAGTATTTAGACCAGTTTGTTATAGTTCTCATTGATGACATACTGGTCTACTTGTTGAGTTTTGAGGAGAATGAGATGCACTTAAGGCTAGTACTTCAAATGCCCAGGGGAAAAGAAATTGTATACCAAGTTTATAAAATGTGAATTTTGGTTGAAGAAAGTTGCATTTCTGGGACATGTTATATAAGGGGATGAAATTTCAGTAGATCCCAGCAAAATAGAGGCAGTAGTGGATTGGGTCAGGCTGAGGAACATACAGGAAGTTAGGATTTTCTTAGGACTAATAGGTTATTACCATTGGTTTGTAGAGGGATTCTCAACTTTATCCGGGCCTTTGACGTGACTAACCAGAAAGAATGGCAGGTGTGAATGGGATGACTGTTATTAGTAGAGCTTCCAGGAATTGAAATAGAGGCTCGTCACAGCACCGGTATGGACTATTCCATTAGGAGGTGATGGTTATGTAATCTACTGTGACATGTCTTTGAGGGGGCTCGAACGTGTATTAATGCAGCCGGATAGAGTAATAGCATATGCCTCTAGATAATTGAAAGAATATGTAAGGAATTATCCCACTCATGATTTAGAAGTGGCTACAGTAGTTCATGCACTGAAGATTTGGAGGCATTATCTGTACAGAGAAAGATGGGAAATATTTTCAAATTACAAAAGTTTAAAGTACTTCTTTACACAGAAGGAGGTGAACATGTGGAGGAGAAGATGGTTGAGCTCATCAAGGATTACGACTATACTATCAGCTACCATCTAGGTAAAGCTAATGTGGTGGCTGATGCTTTGAGCTGAAAATCAGAGGAAACAACATAGTTAGCAGCAGTAGTTCAGCACCCGATCTAGATGGACTTGGAGAGGCTTGGCGTGGAATCAGTAGAGAGTGATCATCGAGCATTTATTGCCAACTTGGTGGTGTTTCCTACTCTATATGAAAAGATTAAAGCAGCTTAGAAGAATGATGTAGAGTTGATGGAGCTGATAGAGAATGTGCAGGAAGGACAGAGATAGGAGTTCAATATTTCTGATGACAAAGCTCTGAGGTTCCATACCGGATTGTGGGTGCTTGTAGATGAGGATATTAGAAGGATGATCCTTGAGGAGGCTCACAGGTCCCTGTACACAGTACACCCAGGTAGCACTAAAATGTATAGGGATCTGCGAGAGTATTTCTGGTGAAGCGGTATGAAGAAAGAGATTGCTGAGTTTAAACAATAGTGTTTGATGTGCCAGTAGGTTAAGGCTAAGCACCAGAGGCCAGTGGGCCAGTTACAACCACTTTACATCCCATAGTGGAAATGAAATCACATTTATATGGACTTTGTGACGGGTTTACCGCTGGTACGACAGGGGCAAAATGCTATTTGGGTAGTCATAGATCGATTGACAAAGACCGCTCACTTTATTCCTATTAAAATCAACTACTCTATGGATAAAATGGTAGAAATATATATTCAAGAGATAGTACAATCTAATGGTGTGTCAGTGTCTATAGTATCAGACCAGGACCCATGTTTCACGTCACGATTTTGGAGGCGTTTACAAGAGGCTCTGGGATCTTAGTTGTCATTCAGCATGACATTTCATCCTTAGACGGATGGGCAGTCAGAGTGGATGATTCAGATATTAGAGGATATGCTATGGGCATGTGTGCTGGATTTTTAGGGTAGTTGGACCTAGTATCTGTCGCTGGTACAGTTCGTATATAATAACAATTATCAAACCAGCATCAACATGACACCTTACGAGGTGCTATATTGTAGGAGATGTCGTTCTCCTCTATACTGGGATGAGATTGGTGAGAGGCGAGTTATGGGACCAGAAATAGTGCAATAGACATACGATAAAGTCCGACTTATTAGAGAAGGAATTAGTGCAGTTCAGAGTCGGCATAAAAGCTATGCAGATAATCACCGTTGAAAATTTTAATTCAATGTAGTAGACCATGTATTTATGAAAATAGAGCCTTTGAAAGGTACTATGAGGTTGGGGAGGAAGGGTAAGCTGAGCCTTAGGTTTATCGGCCCTTTCGAGATACTTGAGAGAGTGAGGTCAGTTGTTTACCGGATAGCCTTACCACTAGTTTTATCCAGAATACATGATGCGTTTCATGTTTCTATGCTGAAAAAATTCGTCCCAGATCCCTCCCACATGGTCAATTATGCAGGGATAGAACTTAGAGATTCACTAGTTTATGAGGAGTTACCAGTGTAGATCTTAGACAAGAAATAACAAAAATTGCATAATAAGAAGATTGCGTTAGTAAAAGTCCTGTGGAGGAATCATGCGGTGGAAGAAGCTTCATAGGAGCTTGAGGAAGAAATACATCAAAAGTACCCACATTTGTTTAGTGGGAACAAGTAGTAGACAGAGGGAGAATTTTATGCTCAGTAGATAAAGTTTGATTTATTTTATGTTAAGCAGAATAATGTATGTATAAGTGATATTATAGGTTATAGGATAGCTAGTGTTTTAGGTTTTGGAGAATTTTTCTTTTATGTATATCATGTAATCTCCTAGAACCATGAATGTAACCATGGTATTCCTCCACCATAAGTGAGGGTAAGTAATAAAATAAGTAGCCCATTTTTCTCAAAGGATGGTGTTCAATACAGATATTAAATTTTGATGACGAAATTTTAAAAGGAGAGGAGAATGTAGAGACCCAAGGGATTATGGTAATTAAATAATAGGAGAAAGGAGAGAAAAAGGAATTTTTAAAAGGGATTTAATAGGGTCTCGTAAAAGAGTGTAGAGTGCTTGTCGACGAATAGGCTTTTTGGGCTCTTTGACGTGGACGGGTGTCACGTCGACGAGAACTTACCGAGAGGGTTGTTTCCTAGAACTGAAATTCATCGACAAGGGTAAAGTGCTCATTGACAAACCTCCTTCATGAACTCATCGACGAGGCCACATGGGCAAGTACTCTATATAAGGTTAAAAATCACTTTTCTGCGGAATAATTTCATGCAGAACCCCTTTCTCTCCCTAACTTAATCTTCCTTTCCTTCTCTCTAGAATTTTGGCTTTGTTATTCTCCAGATCAACGATCTAAAGCCGCCACATTACTCTTGGGAAGATTCTCTTCAGGTTTGTTGGAATAATTTGTTGGTTAGGCTAGTTTGGGCACCATCCTAAAATTTGGGTAAGTAAGTTATTTTAGACTTTATAAGTTATTTGGTGTTGTTGGACTAGGAAAAATGCTATAGATAATATTGTACTGAAGTTTGGTCGGGGAAAATGCAATTTAAGGGTGTTGAGCTGGGGAAAACATGAGTGTAAATTTGGAGTATTTTTGTGGGCTTCTTAGCAAGTCAGGTAAGGGGATAAATTAATTCAGTATTTTCCATGAAATTACTATGAATTGAATAACATTTATTTTCAATAAAATATGTATGATATAGAACTATATTTTGGAATACTGCTGTTGAACAAGGAAATTATTCAAGCATGTTTTGAATGGAAATATAACTTCAGAATTAATTATAAGTTTATAAGGTTATGTACATCTGTGTGGTATGAGTACAGTATTTTAAGGAAAATTATGCTATGTTGAAATATTACGAGTTTTCCCAGATAAGTATGTTATAGTAGTTTTTCAGGAAAACCTTAAAAACAGTACAGGAAATATTGTTTTATGAGTATGTTGAAAAGTATAAGAAATTATGTTTAATATGTTATGAAATAAACTGGTGTAAATGTTGTGATTATTATGTTATGAATTATGCTGGCATAAATGCCGTGATTTTATGTTATGAAATATGCTGGCCAAAATGCCGTGAATTTACCTTATGAATTATGTCAGCGTAAATGCCGTGATTATATATAATAAGTAAGAAATCTTGAAATATGTTTATATCAAATATTACTCTAAATACGAAACAGTTATGTTTAAATATGAAATGTATTATATGTTATTAGAACTTGGATAACTTAGTTTTATTTTATGAAGCATGATACCATAGTTATATGTTTATGATTATGAATATGTTAGTGCTACCACACATGTTATGTAGAGTGTGGGAGATGGCAGTCGATGCGACTTTATGGGAGTGTGGTAGTTCCCCTAGTAGACCGGCATAGGTGGAGCAAGCCCATCGTACTTACAGACTTATGTTTGATTTAGCATGATCGGCTAGCCATTGCTAGGTCTTGCCTTCAAGCCACACAACCTAGTCATGTGTGGGGGGGGGGGGGGGTAAGACATGACAACAACTTATTAACTATCTATCTTGGGCAATAAGTTATGTATGATATGATTATATAAGATGATTTTTTTTTTCAAAACTAAAATTTAGTATGATACGCGAAGTTATGATAAACCATGTTTTATGCAATGTGATACAACTGTTATACTAGTTATGAATTATGTACTATTTATATATATATATATATATATATCACAAAAAATACTTATGTTGCTACACACTGATATTAATTTTTCTCTTTTACTAAGAGGTGTCTAAACCCATCATTACAAACATTTTAGAAAATCCAAGTAGGAAGGCGGATAGAGCCCCGCAACAGTAGAAGTGGTTTGAGCTATCTTGTCTATAAGGTAAGTGGATGAGCTAGGGTCAGATGGATTTTTGGGTGGAGACCCTAGGAGTACTTTTTGGTCTTTTTGGTGGATGACTATATGTATATGTATATGATTTTATACTTTCCACTGCTTAGGTATTAGAGTTTCATTACAAATATATCCCTGGTACCCATGGGTTTAGGTTGACTATGACTATGACAGTTTAACTGGAAATTATGTATGTTATTATGAAAAAAAAATATATTGAAAATAGGCAAGTTGTTACACGTTGCCCCATATTCCTTAGTCTAGACAGTGCCACGTGTCACCGCACGGTGGTGACATGTGGCTCACTAACTCCAAATATAAAAGCTCATTTTTTTTCCTCTTTTGTCATTTTTTCAATTTCCTCTCTCTCTCTCTCTCTCTCTCTCTCTCTCTCTCTCTCTCTCGCATCCTCTCTCCTCTCTCTCAAATCTTCTTTGCTCTCAGCTCCTTCTCCCACCCCGTTCTTTGTTCCTTTCACTATTTTCTAGTTATTACCCTTTCCTGTTCTCTATTTGTCCCCCTTTCCCCTCCTATGTTCAGTTCTATGACGCACTATCATGCCTAGCTATGAGATCCCCCCCCTTCTCTTTTAAGGTTTTCAGATCTGCGAGTTCCTTGTGATGTTATTTATTGATATGATCCCTTAGATCTATTTGCAAGTTATTCTATACCTTTTCCCTCTATTTTTCCTAGATTAATGACCTAACCTATGATTTTTGATCTTTTCTACGATATTTGATCTAAATGAAGGGTGAGGGGGCTCTGAGATCTGTCAAGAACTCCAAATGAGTAACCTTTACCCCTATGCTTTTTTATTTGTACTTAGATTGGGGGTTATGGATTTTGTGTTTTGGGTTTGGGGTTCACTGCTCTAAGTTGAGATTGGTTCTGGATTTTAAGTCAAATGGGGTTCCAAGTGAGTCAACTCACCTCAAACCAGTGAGTGGGATTTGGGTTGGCTCGGGTGAGTCAACCCACTTGGGTGAGTCCTGGGTTGACCTGGGCTAGTTAACTCACCTGGTCTCGAGGGGGCCTGGGTTTGATTTAGGAATGGGTGGACTTAGGCCCATGACTGGGCCTGACTTGGATGGGCCTTGGGAAAGTGGCTTGGGGCTCAGAGTTTGTTTGGGATTTTATTTAAAAATGTGGGCCCTCTGGTTTCTTTTAGAAACATGGGCCTTGGGGTTTCTTTCAATATTGGGCTGACTTAGTTTTAAAAAAGATAGGCCTTTGGGGTTTCTTTCAAAACTAATTTAGGGGCTTGTTTAAAAACTTGGGCTTCAGACCTTTACCAAACTAGGTATGGGGCTTTTAAAAACTGGACTTGTGAGCTATTTTAAAATTTGGCTTGTGAGACTTAAGGCTTTTTCAAAATTGGGTTTGTTTTGAAAACATGGGCCTCAAGGGCTTTTCTAAATCAGGCTTATGAGCTGGTTTTAAAACGTGGGCTTCAAGGCTTTTTAAAACTGGGCTTATGGGATGGTTTTAAAACATGGGTTGTAGGGCCTTTTTAAAATTGGGCTTATGGGATGGTTTTAAAACATGGGTTGTAGGGCTTTTTTAAAACTGGGCTCATGGACTAGTTTTAAAACATGGATGGGCTACGAAGCTTTTGGGCTTTCAGAGTGGGGCTTTTGGGCTTGGGTTATAAGAGTGGGGCAATTGGTGGAGTCCATGGTTAGTGAGCTTTGTATGTATGCCTACGTGGGAGATGCTCCCATTCTTCTTCCGACTGAGTACCTGTAATATATGATAACTATGGAAGAGTAAAGCCAAAAATAGCCATAGTAACCTCGTGTCTTATACTCCTTCAGGTTTTTTTATTCCCGCGTTCTTCTTTTTCTAGGCTCTTCTCTGTTCAGGTGGTCGTCTGGGTTGTGCATTTGTCTCATATGGTAGGTAGAGAAGCCTTCGAGTTGCAGGGCACTGGGCTTTGATGCCTTATTCTATGAGAAGGGTAGGAAATCATCCTTTTATTTTCTCTAGGGTTTTTACTCTTGAGACTTCACTAGCCTATCCATAAACTCACAATGCTTCCTCTCCACTCTTTTTCTTTCAGAGTTCTCTTTTTCTCCTCAATGTGTTGGTGTGTTCTTCTTCTGCAAACCCCCTATTTATAGGGTTGAAGCCTTAGCTAAGATAGACAACAGATAGGGCTTTCCTTTTCGAGTGCCTTCCTTACATCTAATTCTTTGCTCATGGTTTCCTTCCTAACACAAGCAATCCCATTCTTTGTGTGATTTGGCTGATTCTCTTTTTCTTTATGAGTCATTGGCCGAAGATATGATGGGATACATTTTAATCTTTGAAATTTTCTCTAACTAATTGCAAAATACCTCCAATTTTATTTCCTTTTCTAGTTCTTCTTCTTTCTTTTTTTGGATGTAGGTACCTACGAAGATGCTTTGGGGATATTCTTGTGTGCGGAATTTTTATTTGGTCCCTTTGTGTTTTACGTATTTTTGTATTCCCTATAATATATTCCCCCGTATCCCTCTATTTTCTTTACCCTTGATGTATTTCCCTATGTCCCTATATTTTGTATTTCATGTATTTGCGGAAAAGATGAAATGAATAAAAATGTTAGTTAATAATAGGGCTCGGGTGTATTATATGTATATATACATAAAAATGGGAAAAAAAGAGAAATGTTATTAAAAAGGAGCCCGATTGTATTCCATGTATTTGTGCAAGAAAATGAATAAAATGTTATTAAAAAGGACCCCAATTGCATCAAATCTATTTGTACAAGAAAAATGAATAAAAAAAATAAACTTTACTAAAAAGGAGCCTAGTCAAAATCTGGTAATCACAATATGTACATATGTGTTTGACAAAGGATATATACGAACATGTGTGACGAACAAAGGTGAGTGTTTAATTTGGATGAGGAAATTTATTGGAAATATAACAATGTTGATATTTTTATATAGTTGGCTATTCCATTTTGCTCAGGGTAAAATATAGTAAAATTTGGCATTTTCCTATCATTTAATTTTTTTTTTTTTTAAGTTTTCAAGATCACAAACATAATTAGAAAAAAAAAAAAAAAAAAGAGTTCTTAAGCCAAAATTTTTCAAGATTTTCAAATTGAGTTTTAGAAGGGGCTAGTGAAAACTTTGTTCTTCTTAGTGCAAACTAAGATTTTTTTTGTCATCTGAAGTCTTTTCTATCGCATGGAAGAGGACAATGTATAGGTACTTTATCTTTGGCTTTTACGGGCTCTCTATTCCTTATCCTTCCATCTCGACTAGCTTTCAAATACTCAATCTCTCAAGGGGAAATTTTTCTCTAATTTTTATTCCATCTCCTCTCTTGTCCTCCCACCGTGATATAAACCACAAAAAAAGAAAAAGAAAAAGAAGGGGTTTTCTTTTTTCACTACATGCATGTGTTATATCTTTACTTTTGAAACAACACTACAACCCAAACTCCATATCTTCATTGACAACACAAAATAAACTGAAAAATCAACAAAAACAAAAGCCTTCAAATTACATCTCACCTTCTTGGTGCATCCACCTACATAACACATACACAAATTCATCAAATCCAATCGCAAAACTTCACAAAAATACAAAAGGAAAACAAATTCACAAGAATATTCAAATTCAAAACTCTAAACCATGAAACCTAACCCCAATTTCACTCCAACCCTGATCATAAGCTCTCTAGGACCCCTTTTAATGCAAGTTAAGGAAATAATATTATTGTTTGGAGCAATCACCAAGGCAGTGATGTAAATGGTTTGCTTCATACATAATGAGTATCAGATATACCCACTTTGAGTATGATTATTGTGTTCACTGCAGAGTTCCATCTTAAGATTCATTTATATCCCTACTATTAGATGTGGATGCTATGTTTATTTTCGCAAATAATATTCATGATGTCGGTGATTTAAAATCTTTGCAGAGTAAGGAATTTGAGATAAATGATCTTGGTGTTGTAAGAAAGATCCTTGGGATGAAAATATGGAGAAATAGGGAAGATCCCAAGCATAATATCTCTAAAAGGACTCATATAAAGAATATGTTGGAGAGATTTTGCATGAGTAATGCTAAGTCAATGTCTTCCTTTTCAGACTCTTTTCAACCTAATGTACATAATTAGTGGAGGATGTAGAGTAGATGTTGAAAGTTATGCCAATATTATTGAAAGTCAGTGTCTGTGTAGACACCCTATTTTATCCGGGGCCGAATATAACAAAAGTAACACTTTTGTTATTATTATTATTATTATTATTATTATTATTATTATTATTATTATTATTATTATTATTATTATTATTGTTATTTCATACAAATACAGCATAAGATAATATTTAAACTAGGGGAGGGGGGAATACAACCAAGAATACAATGCAACGAAATATAGAATAAAATATAGGAAAATATAAAGAAAAATATAGAATAAAATATAGGAAAATATAAGGAAAATACAGAGAAAATACAATCGGGGAATATACAGGAATATTTGGTTGGTTCTGCTGGCACTTGTATACATGCATAAAGAGAAAGGGTTAGAGAAAATAAAACAATAAAAGAGAAGATTTATTTCTTAAAGTTAGTTGATTCTGTAATAAATTGAATGATTTGTTTCTTAAAATTGAATCATTTGCAAAGAAGAAAGATTGATTTTTTCCCTAAACTAATTGCTCGAATGGAAACTCATATGAAATGAAATCAGTGAAGGGGATCTGATTCAAATGAGCCCTGAGCTGGGAGGATAAATTTCTATAGGAAGTAAAGCACATGCATGCATAGGAAGGTGATAAATTTGGAAATAGGCAATTGGAAAGGATTGCATAAGAGGGTTAACTCAGTTATAATGTTCGCCAAGGCCTTAACCCAATAAATAGAGGCTTCCGCAAGGGGAGAATGGACATGAAGCAATAGAGAGATGAAACAATTGAAAGACACAGAGAAGAAAAAATTTAAGAGTCTATACAACCCAGACATTCCTTAGAAGAAAGACACATATACTAAGAAAAAGGAAAATTGAGCCCTTCCTGAAGCAAGCACAGGGCTTAGACTACTAAAGGACTAAAGGATAGAGAGTCCCCTATGGTTGAAAAAGGTTCTCAGAGGTGCAAAGAAGAAGCAGAGAAGGGTCAGAGGGCTTGGATAAGAAGAATAGAAGGAGTTGAAGACCTAAGGCCAGTATTTCATTTTGTTTAGGGCATTGCTTTCCTTCCATATTATTAGTTCATTTGGATGCATGTTTTGGAAAACCAGAAAGAGGTTCCCTCCCCACACGATTCATCCCTAAGACTAAGACCAACTTTGAATAAACCAAAAGCCTACTAGCAAAGGGCCAAACCCAAGCCTAGCATTGCAAAAGCCCCAAGGCTACTATTTTAAAAAGACCAAGGCCATTATTTTTAAAAAGACACATACCCACGCTTTAAAAAGACCCAGACCCATGTTTTAAAAAAAGACCCAGGTCTATGTTTTTGAAAAAGACCCAGACCTACATTATAAAAAGACTAAGGCCCAAGTTTTTTTTTTTTTTAAAAAAAAGAAGACCTAGATCGACCTTTTAAAAAGAATGAGGCCCATGTTTTAAAAAAACGCAAACCCATGTTTAAAAAAAAAGACTAGAGCCCATGTTTTTAAATAAGCCTAGAGCCCATATTTTTAAATAAGTCTAAAGCCCACAATTTTAAATAAGCCCAAGCCCGCGCTTTTAAAAAACCAAAACCCACTACTTGAAAAGGCCAAGCCCAAACCCACCATTTTAAATCGAGTCATAACTCAAAACCTAACTAGAAGCCCACCTAGACTCAAGCCCAATGGCCAATCCCTCTCCAAGCCCAAGTGGGCTTGACCTAACCAAACCCTAACTCAGGTTCGACCCAAACCCAGGTTGAGTTTGGGAGCCTGCTTGGGTCTCAAGATAGGGTCGAGAAAGTCTAGATGAACATAACAGATAACGTAGCGAAATAATAAGCCACAAAGAACTCACAAACACCTAGAAACTAAAATAGGAGAATAATGAAGAAAGAAAAGAAACTTATCTCTTAAATCCCATATTCCATTGCCCATTGTTGTACAGGATTGAAGCTGCACGAGCAATAAAGAAAAGAGGTTAGATAAGAGAGAAAATGAGAGAAAGGGAGAAAGATCCAAGAAAACTAAGAGAAGAAAAGAGGTTAGAGATAGGAAGAAATATTTGAGAGAACTAAAAGAAAGAAAAGAGGTAACAGTGCTCATACCTTCCCCTTGCATAACTATACTCTCAATCCCAACTCTGGTAAAGCAGATTGAGACTACTTGTTCCTTGACCAAATATTAGTCTAAAGACCAATCAATCAGTAGTCATTAGGTGTTTTAACCTCACCAAGGTAAATAATAGGTTAGTGGTGACTCCATCAAATTCTCAATATTATTATTCCTAGTCATTCCGAACCCTTTTTCGGAACGTCGTGATAGTGTGTCCCAATGATTTAACAAAGGGTAAAGAGGTATTTTAGATCTCACCTATATTAGTTATGAGGGGGGTTTATCTAAAAAGATCCCCTCGTTTGGAAGTCTTATTAGATATTCTTGAATCACACCTTAATTTCCATTCTCCCTTTGAACTTTTATTTATTTATTTGTTTTATTTTTAGATAAATTAATTAAAGATCATCCGATTTAATTTAAGGATAGTTCATAATTAATTAGGTACCATTTGTAGAACGGGTGCATAGGGTGTGCTGATACCTTCCCCTCACATAATTGAACTCCCAATCCCAATTTTGGTAAAAACAGATCAAGACTACTAGCTCCTTGGCTTAGGATTAGTCTAGAGACCAATCAAATGAGTAGTAATCAGGTGTTCTAATCGCACCTATATAAATAATAGGTTAGTGGCAACTCCATTTCAATTTCCAACATTTATTACCCCTTGCAAGTCCCAGGACACATCCGCCCACTAGGGTTACATCACAATAGTCTATTTCTCTTTCGATTTTCTTTGTGTGTGCACAAAACCCTAGGTCATGTTTTCCTAGTAGTATTGATAGGTATGTAATGACCTGCTTAACCTACCATATAATTAATCATATTATAATATAGTCAACCCGAACCCGTGGGTAACGGGGACACATCTAAGCTACACAGCGGAAATCTAAGCAACAATGAATATAAATTACAACCATCACACCATAAAATACATAATACCAAAGTCAATTATATTCCAAAATACTGTGTTTATATACAATCTCCAAAAATACAAAAAATATATATATAGGATCCCACAACAAAATCTCCTTTTCCTAGATCAAAACTTACCCTTCTAATGGGGTAACACCAACTAAATCAACGGCGGCCTCGGTCTGCCGGTCTTTTTGGGTTTCCTAAAAATTAGTTAAGTTGGGGGTGAGACACCTCTTAGTAAGGGAAAATAAATTAAATACAGTTGTGTGGCAACATTAATATTTAATGCTATAATAGATATACAATACCTTTTGCATACTTGAAAACATCATTCATATAATAGCTGCATAAACATATACTTTCATATTCCTAATAAATCATACAGTTGATGAATTGTCTGATATAGCTAATATGACTGAACTTTACCCAAGATGTATAACTAATTGATGTCATGTATTACCCCCCATAATGGGTTGTGCGGCCCGAAGGCGGGACCCGACAATGGCTAGCCGACCACTGTCGAGTAAAAAATATCCGTAAGTACGATGGACCTGCAACACTTTGGTCCGTACTATTAGGTGGATGTCTACAACTCTACATTGAAAGCCACATCGACTATCCATCTCCCACCCCCTCTACTTGCAGGGGCGGTTAGCACAAGTCTGAAACATAATAATCTGATCTGTATAGCTACGGTACCATGCTCCTGAAACTAAAATAAACTATCATCCGGGTTCTGATAATATATAATACATGATAATATACAGTTTAACTTAAATAGATTGATAGCATTTTCTGTAATATCATAAATACATACGGCCTTGCACCGATTACTTTCATATTTGCAGCCCTGCGCCGAACATTTCATAAATACGTCCTTGCGCCGAACAATTCAAACATAATGATCTAAATAAACATGTTATTTATCATGTATCATAAAATCGTAATGTACTGCATTATTCCTTAATATTTGAAAACATACTTTATTTGTAAAATTGCCTTAAGATAATATTTTTCATGTAAAATAATATTCATGCCACACAGAGCTGAATAAAACATACATTCCATTCTGAAATAATATTTTCGGACATTTTATACTAAAAACATATATTTCAATATAACAGCAGTATTTTCCCAAATAAGAATTTTCTCAGTAATACTCCAATCTAATACATGCTTTCTAGACATAAATCTACTAGCAAATTAATAATATTTTCATGGAAAAATTACTATTTTAGTTTATTCCCTTACCTAATTACCAAAAAGCCCCTATATAGTTTTCGTCCTACACTCGCAGGGTTTCTCGTTCAACACCTTGAAAAGGACATCTCTCAAAACTAAACTCTAGTATTTCTCTATGTACAACATTTCCTATAACTATGTAAAAGCCAAATTTCGATGTCTTACCTTGAATTTGGGATGAATTTCAAGATAGCTCCACCGACAATCCACTCCAACAGATTTGTAGAGAACTTCCTTAGGTGTGTCATGGTGGCTTTAGATCGTTGAACTGGCGAGAGTCCGACCTAAAATCTTAGAGAGAAGGGAGGAGAGATGAAGTGAGGAGAGAGAGAGAGAAGGAAATTTGTCGATGAGCCACGTTACTTCGTCGACGAGGTCAAGAAGGAAATTCGTCGACGAATACTCACTCCTCGTCGATGAAACCTAGACCTGCGATAAATCCCCTTGGTATCTTCTCATCAACGAAGTGCACGTCGACGAGCACAAAATACCACGTCGTCGATGAACGCAAGGTCTGCTACCACCCCCTTTTACAATTTCCATTTTCCTTTATCTTTATTATTTAAATATCATTATTTTTCAGGTCATTACATTCTCTTCTCCTTATAAAATTTCGTCCTCAAAATTTACTATCCATATAACTCATCATCCCCTTAAAAGTAAACGATCTACTTATTTTATTACTTACCCTCACGTATGGCGGAGGAATACTGTAGTTACATTTCAAATTCTGAGAGATTACATATATAAATAAAAATTCTCCCAAAACTAAAGCATTACTTACTAACTAAATTACTACATGTACCCGCAAAAGAAATGTTATGTAATTACTTACCCTTTCCTAGTTACATCTGAACTTTTTGGAACAATTATGGGTATTTCTATCTAATCTATTCCTCGAGCTCCCAAGAAGTCTCTTCTACTGCATGATTCCTCCATAGAACATTTACCATAGAAATCTTCTTGTTATGCAATTCCAGTTCTTTCCTATCCAGAATCTGTACTGGCATCTCCTCATAGACTAGTGAATCACTAAGCTCTAATTCACCATAACTGATTATATGAGAAGGGTCTGGGATGTATTTTCTCAATATGGAAACATGGAATACGTCATGTATCCTAGATAACAGAGGTGGTAAAGCTAACCTGTAGGCAACCGGTCTCACTTTCTCTAAAATATCAAACAGACCGATGAACCTAGGGCTAAGTTTACCCTTCCTTCCAAATCTCATAACTTCTTTTAATGGAGCTATCTTAAAAAATACATGATCACCAATATCAAATTCCAAACTCTTGCGGCCATTATCGGCATAACTCATCTGTCGGCTCTGAGCTGCACTAATTTTATCTCTGATGAGCCGAACCTTATTGAAGACACGCCTACTGCACTAGCTCTAGTCCCACAACTTGCCGCTCACCCATCTCATCCCAATATAACGGAGAACGACATCTCCTACCGTACAGAGCCCCAAACGGTGAAATGCCAATGCTGGCCTAATAACTATTATTATACCCAAACTCTACCAGTGGCATGAACTGAGTCCAACTACCCCCGAAGTCTAGCACACATGCTCCAAGCATATCTTCTAATATCTGTATCGTCCTCTCAGTTTGCCTATCTGACTGAGGATGGAATGTCATGCTGAAAGATAATTAAGACCCTAAAGCTTCTTGCAAGCTTCTTTAGAAACGTGACGTGAATCATGGGTCCCGATCTGATATTATAGACATAGACACTCCCTCAGAACGGACTATCTCTTGAATGTAAATCTCTACCAAATGGTTAAGGGAATAACTGATCTTGATAGGGAGAAAATGGGTGGTCTTAGTTAATCAATCTACAATCACCCAAATCGCATTCTGGCCATGCGATGCCGATGGCAGCCCTGAAACAAAGTCCATGGATATATGATCCCCCTTCCACTCTAGGATAAATAGCGGGTGCAATAGACTCGACGGCCTCTGGTGCTCAGCTTTTTCTTGCTGGCACATCAAACATTATGCTACATGCTCGGCAATTTCCTTCTTCATACCACTCCACCAATAAAACTCTCGTAGATCCCTATAAATTTTCGTACTGCCGGGATGAACAGTGTATTAAATTTGTGAGTCTCTTCTAAGATGGTCTTCCTGATATCAGCATCAGCAGGAACACACAATCTGGAATGGAACTGAAAAGCTTTGTCATCTGTAATGCAGAATTCCTCTCCCTGACCAGTCTGCACTCTCATCATCATCTCTGCTTATTCTGGGTCTTCCTTCTAAGCGGCTTTAATCCCTTCATGCAGGGTAGGCTATATTACTAAATTGGCAATATGTACTGAAGGATCACTCTCCACCAATTCTATGCCGAATCTCTCTATATCCATCATGATCAGATACTAGATCTCCATAGTTGCCAACGCTGATCTCGCAGACTTCCTACTCAACACATCAGCTACCACATTGGCTTTTTCCTATGTGATAACTGATAGTACAATCAAAATCTTTAATAAGCACCAATCACCATCTCTGCCTCATATTCAGTTCCTTCTGGGTGAAAAAAGTACTTCAAACTCTTATGGTCGGAGAAAATCTCACACCACTCGCTGTACAGGCAATGCCTCTAAATCTTCAATGCATGCACTACTGTGGCCAATTCAAGAACATGGGTAGCGTAATTTCTCTCACACTCTTTCAACTGCCTGGAAGCATACGCTACCACCCTACCATGCTGCATAAATGCACAGCCAAGCCCCTTCAAAGAAGCATCACTGTAGATAAGATAACCCTCACCTCCTAAAAGGATGATCAGTACTGGTGTTGTGACTAACCTCTACTTCAATTCCTAAAAACTCTACTCACAATTGTCATCCCATTTAAATTTGACGTTCTTCCTAGTCAATCATGTCAGAGGCCCTGATAAAGCTAAGAATCCCTTAACAAAACAACGGTAGTAACCAGCTAACCCCAAGAAACTCTTAATCTCTTGGACGTTCATCGGTCTAGCCCAATTCACTACCGCATCAATTTTACTAGGATCCACAAAAATTCCATCCCCTAAGATAACATGCCCCAAAAACACAACCTTCTCGAGTCAGAATTCACATTTACTGAATTTGGCATATAATTTCTTTTCCTTTAGCATCTGTAAAACTTGCCTTAAATGTATCTCATGCTCCTCATAGCTCCTCGAATTGACCCGTGCATCGTTAATAAAAATAATAAAAAACTGGTCTAAATATGGATGGAAGATCCTATTCATCAAGTCCATAAATATTGCAGGAGCATTCGTCAGACTAAACAGCATAACAAGAAACTCATAATGCCCATACCTGATTCTGAAAGCTGTCTTTGGATACATCTTATGCTCTTACCTTTACTTGTTGGTAACCTGATTTGAGGTCAATCTTAGAATATACCTGTGTACCCTCGAGCTGGTTAAACAAATCATCTATACGGGGTAGAGGATTCTTGTTCTTGATGGTCACTTTATTAATTATCCTATAATCTATGTACATCCTCATAGACCCATCCTTTTTCTTTACAAATAATACTGGAGTTCCCCATGGGGATACACTAGGTCGTATAAACCCCTTATCAAGTAAATCCTACAATTGATCTTTTAATTCTACCAACTCTGTTGGCATTATTCGGTAAGGTGCTTCAGAGATTAGCACTATACCTAGAAGTAGATCAATAGGAAAATCTACCTCATGATTAGGTGACAAACCCGGTAATTCTTCTGGAAATACATCTGTAAATTCTTTTACTACTGGCGTACTGGTGAGTTTCACTTCATTCCCTGTTGTTTCCTTCACGAAGGCCACAAATCCTTGACAACCACTTAGGAGCAGTCTTCTTTCCTAAATGGCTGAAACAAACTGAGGTAGACATTGCACTTGTGACCCTATAAATCTAAATTCTAGTCTTCTTGGAGATCTGAATATCACTTCTCTCTAACAACATTCTATACTAGTAAAGTTAGTTGCTAGCCAATCCATGTCGAATATGACGTCAAACCTATGCATATCTAGCACTATTAAATTAGCAAATAAAATCCTCCCCTAAACATCAACTGGATAGCCACAGAGTACCTTACTACACCTCACTGCTGACCTCGTTGGTGTTGTCACTAACAGTTCAACATCTAATGTTTGTGTGTCTGCCCTACATAGTTTAACACACTTCGAAGACATGAAAGAGTGTGTAGCACCTGAATCAAATAATGCAATGACTTTAAATAAAAACATACTAACCATATGTCACCACATCGCCAGCTGCCTCAGCATCACCCGACGTCAGAGCAAAAACCTTGTCTGGAGCCATGTTCCTCTACTGGCCTCCACGAGGTGCCTGATAGCCTCCTCGAGAAGGTCTAGGAGTAGGAGCATCACCAATGTGATCCTAACAATATCTCATCACATGCCCTGGCTCCCCACACCGATAGCAAATACCTTGCCCAGCATGACACTCATCCGAGTGTCTCTTTCCATAAGTCGAGCAAGCTGGAAGTGACTGCATCACCTGAAAACCATGATACCTAGTCTCCTGAATTCAGTCTCTGTAGTAGCTACCTCTCTTCCACGAACCACGACTAGACCCTTGCTGGGAACCAGATGGCGTGGATCTCTTCCTCTATCTTTGCTCCTCAGCCTCTAATCGCTCTCTAGTTTCAACTATAATGGCCCTATCTACCAGCTCAGTAAAGTCCTACAACTTTAGTATCGACACCTGCTTATATATTTCTCTCCTCATACCTCTTTCAAACTGTTGTACCTTTTTCACCTCATTTGGAACAATGTACGGGGCAAAGCGAGATAGTTCAATAAATCTCACCGCGAATTGCTGCACTGTCAGCTGTCCCTGCTTCAAATTTAGGAACTCCTCAATCTTAGCTTCCCTAGACGAGGTTGGAAAATACCTGTCGAAAAATATCTCCTTAAATCGCTCCGATGTCATATCTACAGGTACTGTCCTCTACTGCTCTAGGAGTTTCACTGCCGTCCACCATCTCTCGGTCTCTTTAGTTAGTCTATATGTGACGAACAACACTTTTTGCTCCTCAGTACATTGCAGCAGTGCAAACACTTTCTTAATCTCCTGCACCCAATTTTCAACGGCTGTAGGATCAGTTCCTCCTAAGAAAACCAAAGGATTCATCTTACGGAATTTCTCAATCGAGCTATCGTGGTTTGCAAATGAACCACTCAGCTCCCTAGAATTCCTCTCAATTTCAGCCATAACCTGTTGTGCCAAGCTGCATAAAACTGCATCTGAGTCACCGCTTGCAGCGCTTGAGGGCCTAGCACCCTCATTTCAACTAGCATGGGCACTATTGCCTCCAGGGTCCATCCTGAAAAATAAATAACTTAACTTAGAACCTTATCACCATAACACATCATCTAACTAATAGAACATATCTTTAATTAACTCATCTCTCATGATCTTAATTTAAGGTTCAATCCTGCAACCTAGATACCTAACCCGACGATAGTTTAACATGACTTTCTTGAAATTGTCAACCTAGGAAATTCACACAAACCATCATGGAAGTCTTGCATCTAAACTGTAGACACCCCATTTTTACCAGGCCCGATATGATTATTATTATTATTATTATTATTATTATTATTATTATTATTATTATTATTATTATTATTATTATTTACATTGTTATTATTACTTCATTTTTATTTTTATTTTTATTTTTTGCTATAATTATTATTATTATTATTTTATTACTGTCATTTTTACTATTACTATTAGTATTACTATTATTACTAGTCTTATTATTATTATTTTATTGATAGTATCTTTATTATTTTTACTTTTACTACAATTATTTATTATTATTATTATTATTACCTTATTGATTTTATTATTATTATTATAACAATTATTATTACTATTACTATTTTCATTATTACCATAATAGTAAAAGCAAAAAAAAAGAAAAGAAAAAGAAAAATAAAATCAAAAAGGAAGTTTTTTTTAGGGTTTACAGAATTTTTTTTTTTTATAAAAGAGGGGCATAGCCAAGCCAAAGGGGAGAGGGCACAGACCAAAGAAAGAAAAACCTTACCTTGCAGTCTCGTGCGGCGGCAATGGAGTCGTTGGCATTTGCGTAGTCAATTAGATGAAACCAATCGAGCAACGATTTCTTATCCGATTAATGCGAAACTTTATGAGCTCTTTCCTAACCCTTTCATCTTACTTTTCACCGTTCAGATTCTTCTTTTGCGTTTTCTCCCTTTGTGTTAATGTCTTGCACAGCCGTATCACCGCCGCAGCAGTGGAGTCATTAGCGTCTGCGCATCCAACTGGACGAAGCCAATCGAGTGGCGATTTCTTATCTGATCAATGTGAAACTTTACGAGGTCTTTTCTAACCCTTTTTTCTTAATTTTCACCGTTCAGATTCGTCTTTTGAGTTTTCTCCCTTTGTGTTAATTTCTTGCAAAGTCGTATCACCGCCGCAGCAGTGGAGTTATCGGCGTCTGCGCATTCAACTAGACGAAGGCAATCGAGTGGCGATTTCTTATCCGATCAATGCAAAATTTTATCAAGTTGTTTCTGACCCTTTTATATTAATTCTCACCATTCAGATTATTATTTTGAGTTTTACAATTTCATTTTAATTTATTACACAGCTGTCTCACTGCCGCAGCAGTGGAATCGTCGGTGTATGCGCATTCAACTAGATGAAGCCAATCGAGCGGCAATTTCTTATCTGATCAATCTGAAACCTTACTCGGTTGTTTCTAACTCTCCCTTGTTAATATTTACTGATTTTATTAATTTCTTTGAGTTTCATCTCTTGGACAACTTGTCCACACACACACAAACACACACATGCACGAGTGATGTTTTTGTAATTTGTTTATATATATTTTTTTCTTCTTAATGTTATTTTGTATATATATTGTATTATTATTGTTTTATTTGTTCTAATATCTAATGTTTGGGGTTCTTTTTCTTTTTTCTTTTTGTTTTGTAATCATTGTAATATACTTATTTTTATTGTTACATATTATTTAGGATGTTTTATCGTGTAGACATTATTTAGGCTTTTTGATGTATTTAGGATATTTGTCATATTTATTGTTCATACGGTATTTAGGGATTTTGTTTATTATTTATGATTGTAATATTTATGCACATCTAGGATTCTTGATTATTTACATTATTTTCATAATACGACCATTTAGGGTTTTGGGTTATTGTTTTATTTTAGGGTTTTGGCTATTTCACGTTATTAGGGTTTTGAGTAGTGTTTTATTTAATTTACTTTATATTGCTATTGCGTATATATTGATGTTCATTATTGTTTATTATTTATTTATTTCTTGTATACGATTGTATTATCATTTTGTCGTGTTCATAACATTGTTGTGGAATTTTTAATGCTATAATATTTATTTGAATAAATGATATTTATATTTAGCAACTTAGAATTGTAAGTAGCATTATACATTTAATTTAGTATTTTAGGTGACCGTGTACATTTAGTAATATAGCATTTTAGGTAATATTATATATTATTATTAGATTTTTAGTATGTTAATATACAAGGTATTAATTATTATGGGAAGTTTAATATTTTAGGTAATATTTTTGGTGTTTTGGTATCATGCTATTATATGGTATGTTTAGTATATATAGTATTATAGTAATCTATTACGTATTATATTATTTGTGGATATTTATTATTATTATCGTAATTATGTGTATTATGGTATGTTTAAGTATTTTTGTTTATAACGCACATGTAGTATTTTAATATTTGCTCATTATCTTAGTCTATATTATTGTTTATATTCAACTATTATTGGTATGTTAGATATTTTAGCTTCTATTATATATGTTGATTAGTACGTATTTTGGTATCCTAATATTCTAGTTTATTACTATTTTATTTATTTATTTATTATGTTTAAATTATTATATCTATTATTAAAACCTCTCATACTAATATTTTCCTATAAAACTTTTACTTACAATTTTAAAATGTGGGAGCGTATTTTCTTAAATAATTTTGATTTTATAATCCCTATGATTTTATTGCGGGGGTATGAGCCTTCGGGCTTCACGTATCCTAAGCTCTGAGGGATTATATATGTATATATTATCTTTATTTATTTATTTATTTTTCACATTTATTTATAAATTCATAAAATAGGAGTAATTTGAAGAATTATTAGATTAACTTAGGGATAATTTCAAATTAATTAGGTACCGTTCGTAAGAACGGGCGCGTAGGGGGTGCTAGTACCTTCCCCTCGCATAACCGAACTCCCAACCCCAACTCTGGTAATGTAGACTGATTCTACCCCTAACGGGGTAGTAATCATGTGTTCTAACTGCACTAAAGGTTA
Organism: Malania oleifera; assembly: GCF_029873635.1. Taxonomy (NCBI): domain Eukaryota; kingdom Viridiplantae; phylum Streptophyta; class Magnoliopsida; order Santalales; family Ximeniaceae; genus Malania; species Malania oleifera. Next base: position 109,451,279 of record NC_080421.1, on the reverse strand, counting down.
GTGGCGACTCCGACATTCATGTTTTTCCACACCATATTAAAATTGATTTTTAATTTCGCCGCTCGGGGCACACGCGCTCCCGGGACGTCGCGACAGCTTGGCGACTCCGCTGGGGACTTAGAGAGTCGAGCCATTAATTAATTGGAAGTTATCCCAAGTTTAAATTTAGTGAATCTTTTAATTACTCCTTATTTTGTAAATATTGTAATTTGTAAATAACTTTGATTAATTATAAATATTTAACTTTCATAATTTGTAAATAATCTCAATTAATTAAAAATATTTTGTTTCCTAATTTGTTGAACATTAAATGTAGATATTTTGTTTCCAATTATTCTGAATAAGCATATTAATTTTAGATATTGTGAATAAGCATATTAATTTTAGATATTGTGAATAAGCATATTAATTATAGATATTGTGTATACTAATTGTAAATATTTTGTTTCCTTATTTTTGTTTCCAAATTATTATTATTTTTTTTTAATAAACATATTAATTGCATATATTGTGTTTCCATATCGTTTGAATATATGTATTAATGGTAGAAATCTTGTTTCCATATTGTTTATAGCATGTAAATAAATGTGGGGATAGCGGGATTAGGTTAAATTTAAATTCACACACTTTCACGCTCTATACCCGAGCTTTCCTTATTAGGATTAGATAGGAGTGTAATAGCGTCAGTCCCTTCGTGGCAGAGCTTGATGGGACCCGCGAACCACTCCACTCAGTACGAGTTTTATCCGGACCCCAATGGGGGAGGATAGAATTCCAAACTGGGAACCTTTTGTCAATAGGGTTAGAGCCTACCCACACATACTTGTATATAGTTTTCCTTAACTAGGATAGTGCTATGACGAACCCTGTATATACATACCTACCTTGGGTTGGGACATCCTTATCCCCATACCGTCTATTGTATATATGTTGTGAGATACCTTGTATTATACCATGCATTCTGCATCCATTTTAGAATTACATACTACTTAGCCAGTATTTTGAAAAAGCCCAATAATGAGACCATGACCCATCCTTTTAACAATGAAACACTTGGCCCAAGCATTTTAAAATATGGGTAGACCCAACCCTCTTCAAATACCTCGGACCCAATTCTTTAAAAACAAACCTAGGCCCGACATTTTCCTAAGCAAAATCTCGGCCCATGCCTAATTTTCAAAAAGGGGCAAACCCAAATTTCAAAAGAGGACTTCAACCCCATTTGCCTAAAAATTTGGGCCAACATTTTTTCAAATAATCCAAGCCCAAGTCCTTTTTAAAACTAAGGCCTGATCTCATCATGAAATGCATTGAAGCCCATATTTTAAAATACTTGAGGCCCAAGTGCACACTAAAGTCCACAAATCCAACGGGTTGACTAGCCTGGGTCAACCCCAACCTCAGAACATAACTTGACCCTTTATAGAATCTAAGGTACATGGACCCTCATCAAGGAAATGAATGGGCAAGGGAGAAATTGAATTGAAATTGTAGCCCATCAATGATTATGTTAATCTTGATCCGTTTCATTAGTGGGATTTTTCTAGAATTCTAGCTAAGTAGTAATTTAGGTTACATCATATTCATGCATTTCATTTCATACATAGTCATGCACGATAGGCTGCATGCATGTTTATACCTTTGTTTGTATATATAAGTACACTAGTTGCGTCCATGCATAAACACCCATTGCATACCCTAATCATGCACCAAAACACTTTTACTCATGTAGTACATAATTGTGCATTCGTGATTCTAAAAAGGAAATTGTTGGTTTCAGTTCAAAGAGGTGGTTTGAGTAACATAAAGCAATAATTGAGACCACCACGCATCAGTACAATACCAGGCGAAGAGCGAGAGAAATGAGCGAACAATTGGAAAATAGAGTCCTGGGTCTAGAACAAGGACAAGAAGAGATAAATGACAAGATAAGTAAGGTTCTTGAGTTACTGATGAATAAGGGAAAGGCAGTACATGTTGATCCCAAAGTAGATGTGGACCCCGCTCATCCCCCTGGGTTCACCCCAGATCATGGACAAACATCAATTCCGCCACCTGGCGTCATAGGGGGTCCACCGCCAAATATGCCTCCTTTCATCCCTGCTATGCCAGCACAAGGGTTCCCAGTGGTAGGGACTCCCCCATTAGTAGCTTCTGATCTGGGGATGAACAGATCTGAAACTGAACGTCGATACGACGTACTAGAGGAACGCCTGAAAGCTATTGAGGGATCCAATACATTCGACTCTGTAGATCCCAATGACCTGTGCCTCGTGCCAAAGGTCACCCTGCCACAGAAATTCAAAATACTAGATTTTGAAAAATTTGATGGGACCCACTGTCCTCGGACCCACCTGTGCCTGTATTGCCAAAAAATGGCTGCACATACTGATGATGAAAGGTTGATGATGCATTGCTTTCAAGATAGTTTGACTGGAGCAGCTATTAGATGGTACATTCAGCAGGATCGAGTTCGAATCCGTACTTGGAAAGATCTGGCAAATTCATTTATAGCTCAGTACCGCCATGTGATAGAGATGGCACCTGATCGTATGACCCTGCAAAGCATGCAAATGAAACCTAATGAAACATTCAGAGAATATGCATATAGATGGAGGGACATGTCCATCCAAGTGAACCCTCCGGTGGAAGATAGGGAGGCTATCTCCCTATTCGTGAATACATTGAAAGATCCCTACTTTGGGCATCTCTTAGGGGCAACCCCCCATGACTTCATGGACATTGTTTCTAGCGGAGAAAGAATCGAAACAGCCATCAAAGTCGGAAAAGCCAGAAGTAGTGGCGAAGAAACTAGTTCAGACAAGAAATGGGCATATAGGAAGAAGGATGATGAAACTCATATGATTCAAGGGCGACTATACCAAAGAGGTCATAACCAAGGGTTTAGAAGAAATATTGTTAATCAAATAGCGCATGTAGGCACAGGATCTCAGTCTGTTCCCTATGGGCCTACGCTCACACAGAAAAATGTTCAAACACAGAGATATGGTCCTAATAGGGTGCAACCAATTCCCATGTCCTATTCGGAATTGCTCCCCCAATTGCTCGAAAGAAGGCTTATTTCAACAATCCCTGGAGTAGCCGTACGACACCCTCTACCACAATGGTATGACCCGGACGCTAAGTGCGCGTATCACTCCAATTCTCCAGGTCACACCGTTGACCGCTGTTGGACATTTAAACACAAGGTACAGTCGTTGAGGGATGCCGGTTGATTGGTCTTCGATGATAAGCAGCTAGGAATCCAGAGTGATCCCCTACCCAATCACGGGGAAAGAAATGGTTAATATGTTGTAGGAGCCGAGGTCAGGCAAAAGAATCTGTCAAGTTATGGATCCTAGAGTTCTCGTAAGGAGCCCAAAGGGAGCAAAAGTACACAAGGGGCAAGTTTTTGATTATCTAGTTTGTTTCATGTGATGATGTCATTTTAATTCCCTATCTTCTGGAAGTCTGTCGACACTATTGCCTCGGACAATTTTCCTTTCATCAATAAATTGAATTATGCATTCTTTTCATATCACTTGTGTCCTGAGTTCAATTGACCAAGAGTTTGTTTGCTGATGTTTCGTGTAAAGATAAGGAAAATAATAATACCAATATTCATAAGCCAGAAAGTGATGTTAATTTTGAAAACCAAACATGGGAGGTGGAATCAGAAGAAGATAAAACAATTTTCCTCACCCTATGAAGACAGATGTTCTCGAAGGAATTCAGCAAAATATATGTAGTGCCAAGAGTTTCAAGTCAATTCATTATTCATGTTTTGATCAAATGATAGATGGCCATCTTTGGCCGACCAGTTATTCCTAAAAAGAACCAAATATTGATTTACCAATTGCTAACCAAGTTGAGCTTGATTGTTAAACTAGCCTTTTCTTAAAAGTCAGTTCACCAAAAAGTTAACCTGGGTTGGGTCTCCTAGCGTTTGGCAAGTCATATGAGACAACAATGGGCTATCGAAATGATGGCAGGCCATTTTTCTGCTATCCAAAAGAAATTCAAAGAAGAAATCTCTTGCAAGCCCTTTTGAGCCTGAAAAATTCATTTATTAATTAACCCGTCAAAGGATCACACCCCACACTGGGGCAATTTTAAAGGATTAGTCCCAAATGAAGTTCAAACAAAAATGAAAAAATCCTTTCATGAAAGAGAAAAACAAAAGGGAGCAATAAAAGAAAATGGAAAGAGAAAGAAGAAAAGAGAAAGAAAATAAGGGACATACTACGCATGTGATCCTTGACCAAATTACCCTTGATGAAAATGATGATTTTGAGCCCTATTTAACTCTTTCTTTCTTTAACCTATAACCCCCAGCCTACATTACGGTCCAAATGAAGTCCTGACCAGATTGGTATACATTGTTGTCTCTATTGATTTGTCAGACTCAATGACGAGTCTGAACTACGTAATGACCTGATCCTGAAAAGGTACGTAGGCAGCTTGTTTGAATAACAAGTTCGGTCAACATCTTGCAAAACGTCTCAACTTGAACTGGGGGCGTAAAACATTATTTGGGGTGGTATTTTTGAGCCTTAGTTTCCCTTTTATTCTGAAAACCTGTATCCCTTAGCCTACGTTTCGTCCCGAGTCTTAAAGACCATCTTGAGATCAAAACATGAGATGGACTTGACTAAACTAAAGACAACGTTTAAATAGGTAAAATTTCTAATGGTTTCACAGCATGATGAAACAAAAGAAGAGAGGTGGCCATCGATAAAGTTGGGACAGTCGAAGAAAAGATCAGCCATTCAGTTTGGTAAATTAAACATCAATATCATATGGCTTTTGAATACTGGTATAAATTTTTCTTGTAATAACATTGGAACATGGTAAAACATCTTTTTGGGTGGTTGACCTTTTGATTTCCCAAGTTGATGTCATAATTGCATAATCATTCCAATGGGATGGATAGTCAAAGAGTTTCAGAATCACCAGAAATTTCTATAAAGAAGATCCTTGTGGAGAAAGAGCAGTCAAACTGGGGCAAATGTTATGCCAAGTTCAAAAGGAATCCAACAATAGATTCAAGATCGGTGACAGATGAATTTAACTGGGGCAAATTCCGAGTTGAGTCTCAGTAGGTCCCATTCAAGTACTTTCTTATCGGATTGGAATAGGAAATCAGAGTCAAGATCATCTGTAGGTCCATTCAACTGGGGCAGATTTTATGATTTTCATTTGAGCTGAGTCAATCACTTCCATGACCGGATGAATAAAGAAGATTAAGCTAAGATCGGTTACAAATCCATTCAAATGTGGCGAACCTCATGTAGAGACCAAAGATGAGGACATTGATCATGAGTGCATTGGGAGAAAAGATTCATGCATTATCATGCATTACCCCAAATTTCATGCATTGTCATACATTTCATGCATTACTTAGATTTCACATATTGCCATGCATTCCATGCACTACCATTCATCTCATACATTGTCATGCATTTCATGCATTATCTACATTTCATGCATTATCATCCATTGCATGCAGTACCTACATTTCATGTATTACCGTACATTTCATGCATTGTTATGCATTTCAAGCATTACCATACATCTTATGCATCGTCATGCATTGCATGCATTTCATGTATTACCATACATCTTATGCATTTCCATGCATTTCACACATTGCCATACATCTTATGCATTACCATACATCTTATGCATCGCCTTGCATGTCATGCACACATTACCACACATCTCATGCATTGCCATGCATTTCATGTATTACTATGCATCTCATGCATTGTCATGCATTTCATGCATTACCATACATCTTATGCATTTTATATTTTAGCATCACAAAAATAAAAAATAAAAATCACCAGTTAGCAACATGCATACATATAGCAGCATATCATTGCATTCTAGCATCACAAGCAGCAATAGAGCACCCTTCACACTTGTCTTGAGCTTTCAAATGATTATTTGACATCTTGGATGGAGAGATTTCAGTTGTATTGGGGTAACTGACCCCAAGCACACATTGATTTACTTGGAAAACTAGGGCAAGTTGACCCCAGACACACGTTGATTTATTTTGAACTGGGGCAACAAATCCCAAAGATAGGGGATTCATTCATTGACATTTAGACTTTACCCCAAGTGCATTTTCCAAATAGAGTAACAACTTTCCAAATTTTGCTTTCACATCTTGTTACTGGATTGAGGTGGCTGGATCATCGTGTCCCTACGGCTCGGATTCTTACATTCGAAGCAAGCCATCATTGTGTCTCATGGCTGGATCATCGTGTCCCTACGGCTCGGATTCTTACATTCGAAGCAAGCCATCATTGTGTCCCATGGCTGGATCATCGTGTCCCTACGGCTCGGATTCTTACATTCGAAGCAAGCCATCATTGTGTCCTATGGCTGGATCATCATGTTCCCACCTTATTGACCCATCGCGGTCTCACCTTATTAACCCTTTGCGGTTCCACTCTTATTGACCCATCGCGGTCCCACCTTATTGACCCTTCGCGGTCCCACCTTATTGACCTATCACGGTCCCATTCTTATTGACCCATCGCGGTCCCACCTTATTGACCATTCGCGGTCCCACCTTATTGACCTATCACGGTCCTATTCTTATTGACCCATCGCGGTCCCACCTTATTGACCCTTCGCGGTCCCACCTTATTGACCTATCACGGTCCCATTCTTATTGACCTATCACGGTCCCATTTTTATTGACCCATCGCGGTCCTACCTTATTGACCCCTTGTGGTCCCACCTTATTGACCCTTCGCGGTCCCACCTTATTGACCTATCACGGTCCCATTCTTATTGACCTATCACGGTCCCATTTTTATTGACCCATCGCGGTCCCACCTTATTGACCCATCGCGGTCCCACCTTATTGACCCTTCGCGGTCCCACCTTATTGACCTATCACGGTCCCATTCTTATTGACCCTTGTGGTCCCACCTTATTGACCCTTCGCTGTCCCACCTTGTTGACCTATCACGGTCCCATTCTTATTGACCTATCACGGTCCCATTCTTATTGACCCATCGCGGTCCCACCTTATTGACCCATCGCAGTCCCACCTTATTGACCCATCGTGGTCCCACCTTATTGACCTTTCGCGGTCCCACCTTATTGACCTGTCATGATCCTATTCTTATTGACCCATTGCGGTCCCATCTTATTGACCCTTCGCGGTCCCACCTTATTGACCTATCACGGTCCCATTCTTATTGACCCATCGCGGTCCCACCTTATTGACCCTTCGCGGTCCCACCTTATTGACCTATCATGGTCCCATTCTTATTGACCAATCGCGGTCCCACCTTATTGACCCTTCGCGGTCCCACCTTATTGACCTATCACGGTCTCATTCTTATTGACCCATCGCAGTCCCACCTTATTGACCCATCGCGGTCCCACCTTATTAACCATTTGCGGTTCCACTCTTATTGACCCTTCGCGGTCCCACCTTATTGACCCTTCGCGGTCCCACCTTATTGACCTATCACGGTCCCATTCTTATTGACCTATCGCGGTCCCACCTTATTGACCCTTCGCGGTCCCACCTTATTGACCTATCGTGGTCCCATTCTTATCGACCCATCGCGGTTCCATCTTATTGACCCTTCACAGTCCCACTTTATTGACCCTTTGCAGTCCCATTCTTATTGACCCATCGCGGTTCCATCTTATTGACCCTTCACAGTCCCACTTTATTGACCCTTTGCAGTCCCACTCTTATTGACCATTCGCAGTCCCACCTTATTGACCATCCACGGTCCCACCTTATTGACCCTTCATGAACTATAGCTCGGGTTCCTACCCCCGGTACAAGTCCCCATCCTTGAACTATAGCTCGGGTTCCTACACTCGACGCAAGTCATTCTCATGGACTCTCAAGCATACATGCAAATCGGTTTTCACAAATCATTTTGGTCTCTTTTGTTACATTGGGCCTAGTCCAAAATCAGTGTCTTTTATCTTTGCAGGCTTGTTGCTACAAATAACGTAGGAGAATTCCTACTTTTACTTTGAAGCGACGAAGCCTACAAAGAGGGGCAGCTGTAGACACCCCATTTTTACCCAGGCCCGATATGATTATTATTATTATTATTATTATTATTATTATTATTTACATTGTTATTATTACTTCATTTTTATTTTTATTTTTATTTTTTGCTATTATTATTATTATTATTATTATTTTATTATTGTCATTTTTACTATTACTATTAGTATTACTATTATTACTAGTCTTATTATTATTATTTTATTGATAGTATCTTTATTATTTTTACTTTTACTACAATTATTTATTATTATTATTATTATTATTACCTTATTGATTTTATTATTATTATTATAATAATTATTATTACTATTACTATTTTCATTATTACCATAATAGTAAAAGCAAAAAAAAAGAAAAGAAAAAGAAAAATAAAATCAAAAAGGAAGTTTTTTTTAGGGTTTACAGAATTTTTTTTTTATAAAAGAGGGGCATAGCCAAGCCAAAGGGGAGAGGGCACAGACCAAAGAAAGAAAAACCTTACCTTGCAGTCTCGTGCGGCGGCAATGGAGTCGTTGGCATTTGCGCAGTCAACTAGATGAAACCAATCGAGCAACGATTTCTTATCCGATTAATGCGAAACTTTATGAGCTCTTTCCTAACCCTTTCATCTTACTTTTCACCATTCAGATTCTTCTTTTGCGTTTTCTCCCTTTGTGTTAATGTCTTGCACAGCCGTATCACCGCCGCAGCAGCGGAGTCATTAGCGTCTGCGCGTCCAACTGGACGAAGCCAATCGAGTGGCGATTGCTTATCTGATCAATGTGAAACTTTACGAGGTTTTTTCTAACCCTTTTTTCTTAATTTTCACCGTTCAGATTCGTCTTTTGAGTTTTCTCCCTTTGTGTTAATTTCTTGCAAAGTCGTATCACCGCCGCAGCAGTGGAGTTATCGGCGTCTGCGCATTCAACTAGACGAAGGCAATCAAGTGGCGATTTCTTATCCGATCAATGCAAAATTTTATCAAGTTGTTTCTGACCCTTTTATATTAATTCTCACCATTCAGATTATTATTTTGAGTTTTACAATTTCATTTTAATTTATTACACAGCTGTCTCACCGCCGCAGCAGTGGAATCGTCGGTGTATGCGCATTCAACTAGATGAAGCCAATCGAGCGGCGATTTCTTATCTGATCAATCTGAAACCTTACTTGGTTGTTTCTAACTCTCCCTTGTTAATATTTACTGATTTTATTAATTTCTTTGAGTTTCATCTCTTGGACAACTTGTCCACACACACACAAACACACACATGCACGAGTGATGTTTTTGTAATTTGTTTATATATATTTTTTTCTTCTTAATGTTATTTTGTATATATATTGTATTATTATTGTTTTATTTGTTCTAATATCTAATGTTTGGGGTTCTTTTTCTTTTTTCTTTTTGTTTTGTAATCATTGTAATATACTTATTTTTATTGTTACATATTATTTAGGATGTTTTATCGTGTAGACATTATTTAGGCTTTTTGATGTATTTAGGATATTTGTCATATTTATTGTTCATACGGTATTTAGGGATTTTGTTTATTATTTATGATTGTAATATTTATGCACATCTAGGATTCTTGATTATTTACATTATTTTCATAATACGACCATTTAGGGTTTTGGGTTATTGTTTTATTTTAGGGTTTTGGCTATTTCACGTTATTAGGGTTTTGAGTAGTGTTTTATTTAATTTACTTTATATTGCTATTGCGTATATATTGATGTTCATTATTGTTTATTATTTATTTATTTCTTGTATACGATTGTATTATCATTTTGTCGTGTTCATAACATTGTTGTGGAATTTTTAATGCTATAATATTTATTTGAATAAATGATATTTATATTTAGCAACTTAGAATTGTAAGTAGCATTATACATTTAATTTAGTATTTTAGGTGACCGTGTACATTTAGTAATATAGCATTTTAGGTAATATTATATATTATTATTAGATTTTTAGTATGTTAATATACAAGGTATTAATTATTATGGGAAGTTTAATATTTTAGGTAATATTTTTGGTGTTTTGGTATCATGCTATTATATGGTATGTTTAGTATACATAGTATTATAGTAATCTATTACGTATTATATTATTTGTGGATATTTATTATTATTATCTTAATTATGTGTATTATGGTATGTTTAAGTATTTTTGTTTATAACGCACATGTAGTATTTTAATATTTGCTCATTATCTTAGTCTATATTATTGTTTATATTCTACTATTATTGGTATGTTAGATATTTTAGCTTCTATTATATATGTTGATTAGTACGTATTTTGGTATCCTAATATTCTAGTTTATTACTATTTTATTTATTTATTTATTATGTTTAAATTATTATATCTATTATTAAAACCTCCCATACTAATATTTTCCTATAAAACTTTTACTTACAATTTTAAAATGTGGGAGCGTATTTTCTTAAATAATTTTGATTTTATAATCCCTATGATTTTATTGCGGGGGTATGAGCCTTCGGGCTTCACGTATCCTAAGCTCTGAGGGATTATATATGTATATATTATCTTTATTTATTTATTTATTTTTCACATTTATTTATAAATTCATAAAATAGGAGTAATTTGAAGAATTATTAGATTAACTTAGGGATAATTTCAAATTAATTAGGTACCGTTCGTAAGAACGGGCGCGTAGGGGGTGTTAGTACCTTCCCCTCGCGTAACCGAACTCCCGACCCCAACTCTGGTAATGTAGACTGATTCTACCCCTAACGGGGTAGTAATCATGTGTTCTAACCGCACTAAAGGTTAGTGGCGACTCCGACATCCATGTTTTTCCACACCATATTAAAATTGATTTTTAATTTCGCCGCTCAGGGCACACGCGCTCCCGGGACGTCGCGACATACCAAATGAACCACTCAGCTCCCTAGAATTCCTCGCAATTTCAGCCATAACCTGTTGTGCCAAGCTGCATAAAACTGCATCTGAGTCACCGCTTGCAGCGCTTGAGGGCCTAGCACCCTCATTTCAACTAGCATGGGCACTATTGCCTCCAGGGTCCATCCTGAAAAATAAATAACTTAACTTAGAACCCTATCACCATAACACATCATCTAACTAATAGAACATATATTTAATTAACTCATCTCTCATGATCTTAATTTAAGGTTCAATCCTGCAACCTAGATACCTAACCCGACGATAGTTTAACATGACTTTCTTGAAATTGTCAACCTAGGAAATTCACACAAACCATCATGGAAGTCTTGCATCTAAACCACAAAACCAGACCTCAAATTCCCCTATCGTATACTTTGGTATTATTACTACTGCATTCTATAGTTTATAGAACCTAGTATCCTAGGCTCTGATACCAAATTGTAATGACTTGCTTAACATACCATATAATTAATCATATTATAATATAGTCAACCTGAACCTGTGGGTAACAGGGACATATCTGACCTACACAGCGGAAACCTAATCAACAGTGAATATAAATTACAACCATCACACCATAAAATACATAATACCAGAGTCAACTATATTCCAAAATACTATATTTATATACGATCTCGAAAAATATAAAAAAAAAATATAAGATCCCACAACAAAATCTCCTTTTGCTAGATCAAAACTTACCCTCCTAGCGACGTAGCACCAACTAAATCAACGGCAGCCTTAGTCTGCCGGTCTTTGTGGGTTTCCTGAAAATTAGTTAAGTTGGGGGTGAGACACCTTTCAATAAAGGAAAATAAACTAAATACAACTGTGTGGCAATATGAATATTTAATGTTATAATAGATATACAATACATTTTGCATACTAGAAAACATCATTCATATAATAGCTACCTAAACATATACTTTCATATTCCTAATAAATCATATTGTTCTGGAATTGTTTGATATAACAAATATTACTGAAATTTACGCAAGTTGTATAGCTATCTGATGTCATGTATTGTCCCCCATAACGGGTTGTGCAGTCCGAAGGTGGGACCCGACAATGGCTGGCCGACTACTCTCGAGTCAAAAAAGTCTTTAAGTACGATGGGTCCGCTAAACTCTGGTCTGGACTGCCAGGTGGACGTCTACAACTCTACACTAAAAGCCACATCGACTATCCATCTCCCACCCCCTCCACTTGTAGGGGCGGTTAGCACAAGTCTGAAACATAATAATCTAATCTGTATAGTTACGGTACCGTGCTCCTAAAATTGAACCGAACTATCTTTCGGGTTCTGATAATATATAATTCGTAATAATATATAGTTTAACATAAATAAATTGATAGCTTTTTCTATAATATCATAAATACATACGACCTTGCGTGGATTACTTTCATATCTGCGGCCTTGTGCCAAACATTTTATAAATACGGCCTTGCGCTGAACAATTCAAACATAATGATCTGAATAAACATGTTATTTATCATGCATTAGAAAATCGTAATGTACTGCATTATTCCTTATTATCTGAAAACATACTTTATTAGTAAAATTGCCTTAATATAATATTTTTCATGTAAAATAATATTCATGTCACACAAAGCTGAATAAAACATACATTCCATTCTGAAATCATATCTTCTGACATTTTATATTAAAAACATATATTTCAATATAACAACAGTATTTTCATAAATAAGAATTTTCTCAGTAATACTTAAATATAATACATGCTTTCTAGACATAAATTTACTAGCAATTTAATTATATTTTCATGAAAAAATGACTACTTTGGTTTATTCCCTTACCTGACTACCAAAAACCCTTATACAGTTTTCGTACTGCACCCGCAGGGTTTCCCGTTCAACACCTTGAAAATGACATCTCTCAGAACTAAACTTCAATATTTCTCTATGTACGACACTTCCTATAACCATAGAAAAGCCAAATTTCGAATAAAAAGCCTTACCTTGAATTTGGGATGAATTTCTAGGTAGCCCCACCGACGATCCACTCCAGCAAATTTGTAGAAAACTTTCCTAAGAGTGTCGTGGTGGCTTCAGATCATTGAATCGAAAAGAATCCGGCTTGAAATCTTAGAGAGAAGGGAGGAGGGACGAATTGAGGAGAGAGAGAGAGAGAGAGAGAGAGAGAGAGAGAGAGAGAGAGAGGATTTTTCGCACAATTTTCGGCTAAAAAATGAGGTTTATGCCTATTTATACACTGGCCTTCTTCGACGAGCCATGTCACTTCATCGACGAGGTCAAGAAGGAAATTCATCGACGAATACTCACTTCTCGTCGACAAAATTCAGACTTGCGATTAATTCCTGCGGTATCTTTTCATTGACGAAGCACACCCTCGTCGACGAGCATAAAATGCCACATCGTTGATGAACGCTTCGCATTCGTCAACGAGGTATGCTGTCACCCCCTTTTACAATTTTCATTTCTCTCTCTCTTTATTATTTAAATATCATTATTCTACGGGTCATTACATACTAGATGTCAAATTTATTTCCCAATGAACACCTCATCAATCAACCTCCTTGATGCATAAAAGTTTTGGAGGATTATCTTGATTGGTTGGTTTGTAAGGATGATAATGGTATAGGCTCTGGAGTAGACAAGACAACTTTTGAGATGCAATGAGAAGTGCCTAACTAAGCTTCGCACGGAGAGAGTAGTGTTCTTTCATCTGAGAGTTCTTCGCTGACATGATATATACAATTTATTTGGCTCATCTCTAAGCCTAAGCATTTCTCTAAGTCCTTAAGGTTTGCTAATAATTTGATCTCCACTTAAATTTGAAAATATTTTTTGAAATTTTAAAGAATGGAAAGCATTATCTTCCAACCAAGTTGGAAACAACTTGGTTGGAAGTTACCATTCACATACGCTGGATTTCCCTAGTCATCTCCAAAGGGACCCCCTTTACAACTGCATATATATTGGTAGGTTTGGCTACAATTATGCTTTGAAGTATTATAAAATCAAGGTGCTTGCCCAAGATTTAGATTCATCTTATATCTCAATTCTCAAAGAGCCTTCTACTCTTCCTTGGACAAAATATACCTAACCTTTGAATCAAGTAGATCGGAAAAGTGAACTTTGAATACTAGCTTTGATTGAACTTATTAGGAATGCCACAGTCATTACATGGTGGCTAAAATTAGGAACATAAATATGCTCGGTGTTTAAATGTAAAGTGCAATTTACATGAGATTCATGCTCTTCTAGTCTAATCACATCAAGTTGACCAAAGTCATATTATGCTTTCAATCACAATAAAGTGAACATTAAACAACTCACAAAAGCTGGTAAAATGAAATATATGACCAATTTAGGCACGTAATTGACTAGATAGAGTACTATGTCGGAAGCTACTTTTTTGAGTGAGATGAAAAATATATGCTATGAGACATGATTGCAAATCAAAACTATGTAAAGCACCCTGATAGCTTTGGATATTTTCAAATAATTCATTATGTTCGCTTTCGACTTTTAGAATAACTTTGATTAACGGTTGAATACTATCCTAAAATTACTGATTAATCGAGTTCAATCAATTAAATGATTAAAACGATTAAGTGTTGATTTTTGCTTTCGATAAATCAAAAGTACAGTTCATTTCATATTTTAATCATTTTATTCAATTTACCAAATCATGCTCACCCTACTTTCCAATGTGAATGGAATAAGCTTTTTCAATGCATCGCACCCACCATTTAAAATCATTCACACCATAACCATGATTCACACTAATAAAGCATTTCTCAAAAGATATTAATTATTAGTTAGTGCACCACACCCACATATATTCTGGTCGCCGGATATATAAATTATAATATTTAAAACGATTAGCAAAAGGGGTGCTGGGATTTGCCCTAAAAAAATATTGCTTTTTTTTTTTTTTTTTTTAATTTTTTGTCCTTTTTTCCGTAATTCAAAGTAGGATGTATAGCTGAACCTATGCAAATTGGGAGTTAGCAGCAGTGGTGAGCACAAGAGATTAAGGATTTATGCTAATTAAAAAAGTGTTCATTGCATGCGAACCATCTGATCAGCAGTCACGGGCTACATACCTTTTCATTTAATATTCTCATAATTATTTTTTACACATTTTTTTTTTAATTTAAAAAGACACATGGCTATAAAATTTTCATTTGATTTCTATGTAAGTAGACCCTATGTCATTCAATTTATCAGTTTGTAAACAGATTTTTTCATTCATTTTCTGTAAGAGTTTTTCACACCACCTTCTTGTTTTATTCAAGTTTTGATGTATACGCATGTTCGGCCCAGTCGGGTCAGGTCAAGTGGTAAGAGCAATTGTGATCCTAGTGATCCCAAGGTCATGAGTTCGATTCCCGCTTGAGGCATTATTTCCGTAAATTATCAGAGGTATATCAATGGGCGAACGACTTTCATGCTGCAAGTTTAGTACCGCATCATAGTGTCCAAAATGGCGCAATGGTGGCTGCAGTCGCCGGATCATAAAATAAAATAAAATTATATGCATGTTTCTCAAAAAGAATATATGAACTTATGTACAAATAACATCAGTCCTAATTGTTGACGCAAGCTACCGTAACTATTATTTATATATATATATATATATATATATATATTTCATTCTAGCGCGCAATCTCTTCTATTCAAACATGTAATATTCTTTTTATTATGTTGCACTACAAATTTATATTATAGGTCTAGTCATCTCATCTAGGCAAGTGAAACACAAATTCGTACTTTACTGTATGCTTGAGAGATCAAGACCTAAAATTTGGACTAGTGTAAATTTGAAAAAATTATAATACAAAATTCTATAGAGATTTGGTCTAAATTGGACTATATCCAGATTAATGATTTAAAATCTATACTCGTAAGCAGTGTATTACTTTACCTGTCTTGCTTTTTATGTGTAAAACTCCTTCAAATGATGTGTTTCACTTTTGTAACATTCAAAAGCCTACTAATCATCTAAGAACT
Source organism: Malania oleifera (assembly GCF_029873635.1). NCBI lineage: Eukaryota > Viridiplantae > Streptophyta > Magnoliopsida > Santalales > Ximeniaceae > Malania > Malania oleifera. The sequence goes on along the minus strand of NC_080421.1, from coordinate 109,435,311 downwards.
TTTGATCTAGCCGATCAACTAACTCAAAATATTTAACTTAAATTATATGTGTGCAAATTTATTCAAACTTACAGCAGCAGAAATATCGAACATATATATATATATATATATATATATATATATTATAGACACACACACCACAAATTATTTGGCCTCAATTTGTATTTTGCAGGATCAGCCTTACTATTCAATCATTTTGTAAAATATTTTTTAGTGAGGACCCACTTTAGATGAAATGATTTTGTTTTTGAAATGATTAAAATATGCAAGTTAATTCACCATAAAAATGGAGTTAGCATTGGTGAAATACACAATGGGTTATATATATAAATATTGGGGTGTGATGTTGTTGGCCGGGGACACGCATATGCTTCTGCTTCCAAAAGCAAAGACCACCGTCTGCACGTGAAAAAGAAGCGAGAACAGAGAGGCATTGAATAGATGGGTCTGTGGCATAATTATTGACATAAACAACTCTTGGTCTGCTAAATGGAATTCCTAAGTGCTCCCTCATATGTGGTTTTGGTTGCTTTAATGCTGACAGAATAAAGCGTGCATGAAAGTAAACTACAGAAGGTGTATGGGTTTGGGAGACACCCAGACATTCCCACTGTGAAATTGCACTATATCATATATCCAACATGCCCACATGCATGCACTAATCTCACTTTTAGTATTGGACAATCCAAATTGTCCCCCTCTATATGTATGTCTTCAGCCAGAAAAGGAAAAGGGCATGCATGCATGGTTAATGAATTAAGTAAATTTAAAGACATTGCTAAGTGGGATCATGTGTCACTGAAATATGTTACTAATTTTAAATGTTTATATTTGTTTTTAGGTTAAGTGTCCCAGTTATGCTGTGTGCAAACGTTAGAACACTCGTATAAGCCCACATGTCGTAACTTATGGTTGATTGGACATCTTACCACTTAATTATTAGTTGGACTCAAAAGACCTTTTGACTTGTTTGCAGTGGATGTTGTAAGTGCCTCATATACATGAATACATGTACGACTTAATGGGTTAACCTTCTAGGCTCACAATGAGGGTTTCCAATTGTTTTGCATGTAGAGATGATAGGTAAGTGTCCAAAAACTACGTATTGTTCTTCCTTAGAGTAACTAGTATTGTGCATTGACGCCCAACAATATTGATTCATCTTACTCCTAGTTACTAGCAATTGCATGATGATGCCCACTAGTATTGGTTCCATTTTCAATGGCAATTGTGCAATATTGATGCTGTCACGACGTGCCCTCGGTGGGCAGAGTGTTTCCCGGGACTGGCGAGGGGTTACGAATGTTAAAATTTGAAATGGAGTCCTCACTAACCTATTATTTACCTAGAAGCGACTAGAATACCTAATTACTACTCATTTGATTGGTCTCTACACTAATCCTAGGCCAAGGAACTAGAAGTCCCTACCTGTTTTTACCAGAGTTGGGATCGAGAATTCAGTTATGTAAGGAGAAAGTATCAGCACCCCATGTGCACATATTCTATGAACGGTACCTAATTAATTATAAATTATCCCTAAACTGAATTTGATGGTCCTTGATTAAATTTTTTTAAAAATAAAATAGGTAAATAAATAAGAAAAAGTATAAAGAAGGAATGGAAATTAAGGTGTGATTTAGGAATCTCTAACAAGACCTCCAAATGAGGGGATCTTGTTAGATAAACCCCCTTCAGAGCTAATACAGGTGAGGTGTGAAATACCTTATTGTCCTTTTTAAAATCATAAGGATACACCAGAGAAAAAATCAGAAAAAATCAGGAAATTTGGAACAAAAGCCTAGAATTTTTTCAAAATTTACAAAAATTTTCTAAGATTTTTTCATATTTTTTTACAATTAGATTTTTTTAAAATACTTTTTATCATTTATTTTAGCTCAAAATAGCTCAAAAATTTTTTTTCCTTATTTTTCCGACTTTCAAAATATTTTTCCTAATTTTTCATGATTTTTCTCTAATTTTTTTCATTTTTTCAAAAATTAAAAATCCAATTAAAATTAAAATTAAATTGAAAATAAAATAAAACAATAAAAAAGTTTGGGAAAACCAAATCGGTTCAATCGATCTGGGTTGGGTTTGGACCGGTTGACTTTGGATGGGCCCTATTAAAATGGCCCTAGCTAGATTCATAGCAGCTCCACTCTTAGTGGGGACACAGGGCAACCTCTTTTTTTTTTTTTAAATTTGCTGTAGCAAGGTGATGTTTGTGTGTTTTTTTTTTTGTAGGTTTGAGACCGAACACGAGTACAAGGATTACTTTGGTCCTATTGGAGATGTGAATATTTAAGTGATCTTTGCCTGCTTTTGCAAATTTTATTTTATTTTTTTACTGTTTTTTATATGATCTGGTTGGCTTTTTCTTTGGGATTTTCTCGGGAGCCAAACAGGCTTATGAGCTTTGACCAGGGTTGGATTTTGTGAGACTTGGGCTTGACTAGGGTTTGGCCTAGTTTGGAAGGTTTGGGTTGACTTTGGTTGGGTTCATCATTCAGACTTGGGCTTGACCAAGGTTTGGGCTCTTGTGGCTCTGGCTCAAGTCAAACAAAGCTAAAACTCGACCTCTTTCCTTCAAACTCCCTATTTCTTTTCTTTTCTCTTGTGATTTTATTTCATTTTCTTACAATCCAAACATGGGTTTAGGTCTTGATCTAAGCTTCAATCTAGGTTGAGCTAAACTAGGGTTAAGACTAGGCCAAACAGACACATGGCTTGGATTTAGTTTAAAAATTTCAGTTGAGTTATTAGGACATGGATAGATGGATTTTAATGGCTTTACTAATTTGGATTTAGGCTAAATTAGATTGGGATTTATTTAAAAATCAATTAGGGCTTGGGTAATTGGGTTGGACCTAACATGGTTCAATTTGGGCATGAATGGGCTCAAGGTAAATGGGTTAACTGACCCATGTTAATGTTGACCTATGTCTCAAGTCTAGTCATTCGGGTTTGGGAAAATGGGCTTGGACTTGGACCTGGGTCAAGTTTGGATACTCAAACCCGAGCCAATGGATCTAGTATCTGAATTTGGGATATTGGGGTTTCAGGTCAAATTTCGGATCCAAGTCAAGTATCCGGTTCTCACGTCAGAGACTTTCTACAAACTTTTCTTTTTAAAATTCCAAGAAATCATTTGAATTTTTTTTTTTTATATTGAAAATTATCAATTCCCTCAAATTTTGAACTTATTGAATCTTGGTTTATTCATGAATAATTTAAGCACCAACTAGAACAAACATAATCTTCTCCCTTTATTGTCTCTAATAATCTTCTTTTGCCTCTTACCTCTGAAATCCAAAGCTCTTCAATCTAAATTTCTCAAATTTTCCTCTTTTCTCACTTTTCAATGAGCATTTATCTTCAATTTGCTTCCTCTCTTTTTCCAATGATTCGTTTCCTTCCTCTCACTTTTCCCCCCCTTTCTAATAACTTTCTGAAACTCACTATTTATAGGCCCAAATTAAAATTGAACATTCAATTAAATTTGATCGACAATCAAACTTAATTGATCAATCAAATATTAAGTTTACTTGATTAATTGATGTAAATTGGTCCATCAAATTCAAAGCTAATTGGTTGATTTTATTTTGATTATTAATTAAAACTTGTGTGTGTTTGTGTCTGTGTGTGTGTGTGTGTGCGTGCGTGCGCGCGTGTGCATGTGTGTGTGTGTGTGTGTGCAGATGCAAGCATAGAGGAGCTGGCCTATTGGACCCTTTATTTTATTTTTCTGTTTTCTTTTCCATTTTCCATGTATTCTATTTATTGTTTCATTTCCATCTATTCAATTTTTTTTTTCATGTATTTTCCCATTTTCATTGTTTTAATGAATATTTACACACTCATGTATAAATTTGACTAGGAAAAGATCCAAATGGGTACTAAAATTAAATATAAAAACCTAAACTCTATTATAAAAGCCCTAGACAAAATGAGTATCTACATTATATATATTATAGAAAAACTAGTAATTTTCTACTCATTAGAGTTAGTTAGCTGTACAGATCGATTGACTTAGGTCATAGATTGGTTGATTGAGTAGTAGTCGTTAGAGAGAAAAATTGACTGTTGAAACCTTTACAAAGTGCAGTCAACCCCTCCAAGCTTCTACCTAGCAAGTCGACGATTAACAGAGGGTGGTCAACCACCTTGGCAATCTGCCTAGACCGACCGACTACCCTTTGGCTGTGATCAATTGCCTCCTTGTGAGGCGGTGGTGCGGAATAGTTTCTTTATTTTTGTATGCTTTTCCATGTTTAAGTGTCTTAGTGCCATAAATAAAACATATTTCAATTTTAAAGAAATAAGTACAAATAAAGAAAATAAAGTTTTCAAATCATTTTGTTAATTTTCAACCTTAATGTCTTAATTTGTCACAAACAACTTAATCATAAAGTCAATAATACCAGATAGATTATTATTATTATTATTATTATTATTATTATTATTATTATTATTATTATTATTATTATCAAAATGAGGTTAATATTGTAGCCTTGAGACTAACATATATGCCTTCAAATGATGTCTAAAATCATGCCAATTCCAAATTTTATTCATGGAAACATGCAACATTCATAGAATTTACATGCGTTCATTACCAAGGAAGCATTTTGACTCACCACAAAATGATAGACTTGGACTTCATAGTAAATTTGTAACGACTTGAATAAAAATGGGAATTTAAATGATAAAATAAAGGGAAATGGAAACCGGAAACAGAAGGAGGCAGTCGACTTCACGTTCGTCGATGACATTGAACTTTGGAAGGGATAACTAAGGGGAGGTCAACAGAAGGTTTCGTCGACGAATACAAGGAATTCGTCAACGAAGGCTTAAGAAAAATCGTCAACGAAGACTGAATTTCGCCAACGAAGAAATACGGAGAGGGGGTTTAGAATCGACTGAATTTTGTCGACGAAATTAATGAGAATTCATCGACGAAGGACGTGACTCGTCAACGAATCATGTTCTATAAGTATGGAAAAATCCGAATTTTAATTTCTTTCATAAGCAAACTTTCTCCTCTTTTTCTCCCCCCTTTAGTTCTCTTTCTTTCTTTTGTTGATTTCGGGCCAGATTTACGCCAGATTGACAATCCGATGTCACCACGACGCTCTTAGGGAAGTTCTCTCCAAATTTGCTAGAGTAGATCGTTGGTGAAAGTAAGTTGGAAACAATCTCAAATCCAAGGTAAGACTTTTTACTCATTATTTGGAGTTGTGACAGTTGTAGAAAGTGTTATACACTTAAAAATACTGAACTTTAATACTGAAAGTTTTCATTTCCAGGGTGTTGAGTGGAGAACCCTGCTGGTGTGGGGGAGATTTCTTAGGGGTTTTTCAGGAATCAGGTAAGGGGATAAACTATGCTAGTTTTGTTTTGAGAAAATGCATGTATATATATAGCATCTGGTTTCAGGAAAAATAAATATATTTATATATATGATTTATATTTGAAAAATACTGTGAAAATGATCGTATGTTGAATATGTGGAAAATCTCTTGTGTGACATGAGTATAAAATGTATAAGTTACTGTTTTTGAAAATGTGATTATAATGAGGACTTCTATGATGGAAAACCGACGTACGGGCTGAGATTTTATATGATTTGCCGGCGTACGGGCCGAGTTATGTGTGTGATTTTCTGGCATACGGGTCGTGTTATGTGATTGTGATTTGCCAGCGTACGGGCTGTGCTATGATATGTTTACCGGCGTACGGGTTGTGCTATTGTGTGATTTTTCAGCTTACGAGCTGTGCTATGATATGTTTGCCGGTGTACGGGCCGAGTTATGATGTGAATTGCTAGCGTACGGGCCGAGCTATGATAAAATGCGTAATACCGGCGTACGAGCCAACGATTTTCATGATACCCGTATATATGCAAAATAATATGATTGATGTGAAAATAAATGATATGAGATATCTATGTATCACGGTTTTAGTATATGTTATATGATATCAGAACTTGGTTGGCTTGGTCTAGGCTAGCACTTGCACGGTATCATTGTTATGTGTCCATGGTCTTCGTGATCATGATATTTGTGTTAACGCTACTATATGGAGTGGTGTGAGATTGGATGGTCGATATGGTTATTAAAGAAGAGTGTTGTGATTGCCCTTAGTGTACAGACCAGGTCTGGCAGACCTATCGGACCTATAGACTACTGTTTGACTTGGCAGTGGTCGGCCAACCATTGTCAAGTCTCGCCTTTGGGTCACACAACCCAGTCATATGGGAGTAATACATGACAACAGCCAACTAACCTACCATGAATCTTTTTGTGATATTATTATTGTATGAGATGAGATTTGTTTATAAAAATGTAGTATGTTTTGCCATGTGTTGATATATATATATATATATATATATATATATATATATGTTTTCCAGATTTGACGGAACAGTACTGAATATGTTTTGTATGGTATATGTAGAACATAGAATACTCATGTTGTTACACACTCATATTAGTTTATTTCCCTTAGTGAGAGGTGTCTCACTCTTAAATCTTATTAACTTTTTAGGAGCCCCAAATAGGAGAGCGAGAAAAGCCCCGCTGTTATAGAGCTGTTTATTTGCCCTTTTTAAAGGGTGAGTTTTATAGAGATGACTAGATTTTTGGGAAATGTCCCTAGTTATGATTTTTGGGATGTATATACTAAAATACAGTGAGTGTAGTGACTCTGGTATATTATGATGTATGATATAATGAGATGTTTATGATTGTGTGTTTCCTGCTGCTTAGGCTTCTGCTATATGTTCTGATATATCCATGGTACCCACGGGTCCAGGTGGATGGTGACCTGCTGAGTTGGAATGATGAGAGATTGATTTTATTATTATTATTGAAAAAAAAAATATGTGAAAAAATGAGCAGGTCGTGACAGCTTGGTATCAGTGCCTAGGTTGTTAGGTTCTGTAGACTTTAGAGTGCAGTGGAAACAATACCAGAGTTTAGGAAATGAATGAGGTTTTGTTCTACAGCTTAGAAGCAGGACTTCCATAGTAGTTTCTGTGTTTTTCTTGGAGTGACGATTTCAGGAAAATCGTAGTGAGCTATTGTCGAGTTGTGTTCCTAGAATGTTGGACTGGGAATTAGAAATGAGTTGGAAATGTTGAGATAAGTGGTGAGGATAGGTGGGTAAAATATAAGGATAGGATTTCTGAGTTGTGTCTATTGTTTTTAGGATGGATCCGGAAGGAAATAGTGCCCATGCCAGTGGAAGTGATGGAGCAGGGCCATCAGATCCAGCTGGGACCGACTCTGATGCTGTATTGCGTAGCGTAACTCAGCAGGTTATGCCTGAGATCTCTAGGAGCTCGAGGGAGCAGAGTGGTCCATTTGTAGGCCGTGGGTGCACTATAGAGAAGTTTATGAAGATGAATCCTACGATATTCTCAGGTGGAGTTGATCCTACAGCCGCCGAGAACTGAATATAGGAGACCGAGAAGGTCTTGGCTGTTTTTCAATGTACTGAGGAACAGAGGGTCCTCTTTGCCACCTATTGACGGACAGGAGAGGTCGAGAGGTAGTGGACCATAGTAAGACTGTTGGAATAGCAGAGGGTGACTCCAATAGCCATGACATGGGATCGGTTTAATGATTTGTTCTTTGATAGATATTTTCCAGCTACTGTCAGAGAAGCTAAGGTAGAGGAGTTCCTGAGTCTGAAGCAGGGATAGTTATCCATCCAGTAGTATGAAACACGTTTTATCGAGCTCTCTCGCTTTGCCCCGTACATTGTTCTTGATGAAGTAAAGAAGAAGAGGCAGTTTGAGAGAGGTTTGAGACAGAGTGTATTCAAGCAGGTGGTGGTGCTGCAGATCTAGGAGTTTGCTGAGTTAGTCAATAGGGCGGCCTTGGTAGAGATTGGTGCATTTTGATGCAGAGGAGCAGAGACAGAGGAAGAGATCTGCATCTACCTGCTACCAGCAGGGTCATAGACCGGGCTAGTGGAGGAGAGGAAATCATGGCAGAGGACAGAGACAGGAGACGGGAGGACGTGAGGTGCAGATAGGGCAAGGTCCTCTAGTCTGTCAGACTTGTGGTAGAAGGCACTATGGAGAGTGTCAAGCTGGTGGTGTAGTATGCTATCACTGCGGTAGATCGGGGCATATAGTGCGAGATTGTCTTACCCCACCAGATATAGCTTCGGTGTGCTATCGCTGCGGTAGATCAGAGTACATAGTATGATACTGCCCTTCCCCACTAGATGCAGTTCCAACTCCTAGACCATATTGGGGAGGTTATCAGGCACCATGTGGGGTCCAGCAGAGGAATATAGCTCCAGCTAGGGTGTTTACTCTGATGTCGGGTAAGGATGAGACGTCAGGTGACGTGGTGATAGGTATGGTTATTATGCTTTCTTGTAAAGTTATTGCATTATTTGATTCAAAAGCTACACACTCGTTTGTATCCTCGAGGTGTGTTAAATTATGTGGGACTGAAACACAGTCATTAGATGTTGAATTGTTGGTATCTACACCGACTGGGTCTGTAGTGAGATGTAGTAGGATGCTCCAGGATTGTCGAGTTGATATTCAAGGAAAGATTTTGTCTGCTGATCTGATAGTGCTATACATGCACGGGTTTCATGTTATATTTGACATAGATTGGCTAGCAGCTAATTTTGCCAGCATAGATTGTCGAGCACGAGAAGTGATATTTAGATTTTCAGGGGAAGCGGAATTCAAATTCGTAGGGTCGCGAGTGCAATCCCCGCCTCAGCTAGTTTCAGCTATTCAAGCTAGAAGATTATTGCTGAGTGGTTGTCAAGGATTTGTGGCGGTTGTAAAGGAGATGTCAGAGGGTGAATTGAAACTTGCTAGCACGCCTGTAGTAAAGGAGTTTACTGATGTCTTCCCAGATGAGTTACCAGGCTTGCCACCCGACCGTGAGGTAGATTTCTCTATTGATCTACCTTCCGGTATGACGCCAATTTCTAAAGTACCTTATCGGATGGCGCTAGTAGAATTGGAAGAATTGAAGAATTAGTTGCAAGATCTGCTTGAAAAGGGCTTCATACGACCCAGTGTATCTCCGTGGGGAGCTCTAGTTTTATTTGTGAAGAAGAAAGATGGGACTATGAGGATGTGTATAGACTATAGAGAGATTAATAAAGTGACAATCAAGAACAAGTATCCTCTACCCCGTATTGACGATTTGTTTGACCAGCTTTTATAGTACACAGGTGTATTCGAAGATTGACCTCAGATCCGGATACCATCAGATGAAGGTGAAAGTAGAAGACGTCTCAAAGATGATCTTCAAAACGAGGTACAGGCATTACGAGTTTCTTGCTATGCCGTTTTGTTTGACGAATGCTCCTGTGATATTTGTGGACTTGATGAACAGAGTCTTCCATCAATACCTAGACTTGTTTATTGTTCTTTTTATTGATGAAGTACTGGTTTATTCGAGGAGCTATGAGGAGCAAGAGACGCACTTGAGGCAGGTTTTGCAGACACTTCATGAAAAGAAGTTGTAAGCCAAGTTTAGTAAATGTGAATTTTAGCTTGAGAAGGTCGTGTTCTTGGGGCATGTTATATCTGGAGACGGTATTTCTGTGGATCCTAGCAAGATTGAGGCAGTAGTGAATTGGGTTAGACTGAGAAATGTCCAGGAGATCAGGAGTTTCTTGGGGCTAGTTGGATATTACCGTCATTTCGTTGAGGGATTCACAGCTTTGTCAGGACCTTTGACATGACTGACGAAGAAGAATGACAGATTTGAATGGGACGACAGTTGTGAGTAAAGTTTTTAAGAGCTAAAGCAGAGATTAGTCACAGCGCCTGTATTGATCATCCCATCTGGGGGTGAAGGTTATACTATCTACAATGATGCGTCCTTGAAAGGACTTGGCTGTGTATTGATGCTGCATGGCAGGGTAGTGGCATATGCATCCATGCAATTGAAAGAATATGAGAAGAATTACCCTACACATGATCTTGAATTGGCTGCAATGATACACACACTGAAAATTTGGAGGCATTACCTATATGGCGAGCAGTGTGAGATTTTCTCCGACCAAAAGAGCTTAAAGTATTTCTTCATGCAGAAGAAACTGAATATGAGGCAGAGAAGGTGGTTGGAGCTGATTAAGGATTTTGATTGTACGATTAGTTACCACCTAGGGAAAGCAAACGTGGTAGTTGATGCGTTGAGCATGAAATCCAAAGAACCGATGTTGATGGCTATGGAAATCCAGCATCTGATCATGATGGATCTGGAGAGACTCGACATAGAGTTGGTAGAGAGTGATCCCCCAGTATGTATTGCAAGCCTAGTGGTACAACCTACTCTACAAGATAGAATTAACGCCACATAGAGGGAAGATCGAGAGTTAGCAGAGGTGATAAATAGAGTACAGAAAGGGCAGGGGGGGAGTTTAGTATTGCAGATGATGGGGCTTTGCGTTTTCGTTCCAGATTATACACTCCTGCCAATACTGAGATCAGGAAGACCATTCTAGAGGAGGATCAAAGATCTTTGTATACAGTTCATCCCGGTAGTACGAAGATGTACAGAGATCTGCAAGATTTGTATTGGTGGAGTGGTATGAAGAGAGAGATCGCCGAGTATGTAGCCCAGTGTTTGACATGCCAGCAAGTAAAAGCTAAGCACCAGAGGCCGGAAGGGCAGTTGCAGCCATTATTTATCTCAAAGTGGAAGTAGGATCATATATCTATGGACTTCATGACAGGACTACCGACGGCGTTACATGGCTAGAATTCCATCTGGGTAATTATTGACCATTTGACGAAGACCGCCCACTTTATACCTATCAAGATTAGCTACTCCCTCAGCCATTTAGAGGAGGTTTACATTCAGGAGGTGGTTCGTTTTCATGGAGTGCCTGTATCTATTGTGTCAAATCGAGACTTGCAATTCACATCACGATTTTGGAGGAGTTTGCAGGAGGCTCTGGGGTCTCAGTTATCGTTTATTACGGCATTCCATCCTCAGTTAGACGGGCAGACTGAGAGGACAATATAGATATTAGAGGATATGCTCTGTGCGTGTATATTAGATTTTGAGGGTAGTTGGACTCAGTTCATGCCACTGGTAAAATTTGCATATAATAACAGTTACCAGTCCAGTATTGGCATGACACCGTTTGAGGCTCTATACAGTAGAAGATGTCGTTCTCCTTTGTTTTGGGATGAAGTGGGTGAGGGGCGAGTAGTGGGGCCTGAGCTTGTACAGCAAGCGTGTGATAAAGTTCAGCTTATCAGGGACAAGATAAGTGTAGCTCAGGGCCGATAGAAAAGTAAAGCTGATAATCGCCGCAGAAATTTGGAATTTAATGTTGGTAATCATGTGTTTCTGAAGATAGCTCTGATGAAAGGATTTATGCGATTTGGGAAGAAGGGTAAACTTAGTCCTAGGTTTATCGGTCCATTTGAGATTCTAGATGAAGTGGGGCTAGTAGCCTATAGGCTAGCTTTGCCACCGATGTTGTTGAGGATCCACGACGTATTCCATGTTGCTATGTTGAGGAAATACGTCCTAGACCCTTCTCACGTCATCAATTATGATGAATTGGAGCTTAGTGGTTTACTAGTGTATAAGGAGGTACCAGTACAGATTCTGGATAGGAAAGTACAGGAGCTACATAACAAGACAATTCCTCAGGTAAAAGTTTTGTGAAGGAATCATGCGATAGAAAAGGCTTCTTGGGAGTCCGAGGAGCAGATGAGATAAGGTATCTGCATATATGCCAAGAAAGTTGAGTGAGTAAAAAGTAAGTAGTTAAGGTAGTATTTCTTCTACAGGTACATGTATAGGTTTAATTAGTGAAGTATTTTAGTTTTGGGAGGATTTTCTTTTGTATATGTAATCTTCCAGGACTTGGAATGTAACCACGGTATTCCTCCGCCTTAAGTGAGGGTAAGTAATAAAATAAGTAGACCCTTTTTCTTGTAAGGGGATGACGAGTTATAGGAACAGAAAATTTTGAGGACGAAATTTTATGAGGAGGGGAGAATGTAACGAACTGAATAAAAATGGGAATTTAAATGATAAAAGGAAGGGAAATGGAAACTGAAAATAGAAAGAGGCATTCAACTTTGCGTTCGTCGACGACATTGAACTTTGGAAGGGATAACTGAGGGGAGGTCAACAGCAGGTTTCGTCGATGAATACAGGGAATTCATCGACGAAGGCTTAAGAAAATTCGTTGACGAAGAAATACCGAGAGGGGGTTTAGAACCGACTGAATTTCATCAACGAGGACAGAATTTCGTCGACGAAATTAATGAGAATTCGTCAACAAAGGACGTGACTCGTTGACGAATTCTGTTCTACAAGTATGGAAAAATCCGATTTTTAACTTCTTTCATAAGCAAACTCTCTCCTTTCTCTCTCTCTCTCTCTCTCTCTCTCTCTCTCTCTCTCTCTCTCTCTCTCTCTCTCTCTCTCTCTCTCTCATTCTTTCGTCAATTTTGGGCCAGATTTATGCCGGATCGATAATCCGAAGTCACCACAACTCTCCTTGGGAAGTTCTCTCCAAATCTACTGAAGCGGATCGTTGGTGAAAGCGAGTTGGAAACCATCCCAAATCCAGGGTAAGACTTTTTACTTATTATTTGGAGTTGTGATAGTTGTAGAAAGTGTTATACGCTTAGAAATACTGAACTTTAATACTGGGAGTTTTCATTTCCGAGGTGTTGAGTGGAGAACCCTGCGGGTGCGAGGGAGATTTCTTAGGGGTTTTTCATGAATCAAGTAAGGGGATAAACTAAGCTAGTTTTGTTTTGAGAAAATGCATGTATATATATATAGCATCTTGTTTCAGGAAAAATAAATATATTTATATATATGATTTATATTTGGAAAATACTGTGAAAATGATCGTATGTTGAATATGTGGAAAATTTATTGTGTGGCATGAGTATAAAATGTATGAGATACTGTTTCTGGAAATGTGATTATGATATGGATTTTTATGTTGGAAAAGCGGCATACGAGCCGAGATATTATATGATTTGCCAGCGTACAGGCCGAACTATGTGTGTGATTTTCTGGTATACGGATCGTGCTATGTGATTGTGATTTGCCAGCATACGAGATGTGCTATGATATGTTTGCCGGCGTACGGGTCGTGCTATGATGTGATTTGCTAGCGTACGGGCTGTGCTATGATATGTTTGCCGACGTACGGGTCGAGCTATGATGTGAATTGCTGGTGTACGGGCTGAACTATGATAAAATGTGTAATACCGGCGTACGGGACAATGATTTTCTTGATACACGTATATATGCAAAATGATATGATTGATGTGAAAATAAATGATATGAAATATCTATGTATCACGGTTTTAGTATATGTTATATGATATCAGAACCTAGTTGGCTTGGTTTAGGCTAGCATTTGCACGGTACTGTTGCTATGTGTCCATGGTTTTTGTGATCATGACATTTGTGTTAATGCCGTTGTACGGAGTGGTGTGAGATTAGATGGTTGATGTGGTTATTAAAGAAGTGTGTTGTGATCACCCCTAGTGTACGGACTAGGTCTGGTAGACCCATTGGACCTACAGACTACTATTTGACTTGGCAGTGGTCGGCCAACCATTGTCAGGTCCCGCCTTCGGGCCACACAACTCAGTCATGTGGGGGTAATACATGACAATAGCGAGCTAACCTACCAGGAATCTTTTTGTGATATGATTATTGTCTGAGATGAGATTTGTTTACGAAAATGCAGTATGTTTTGCCATGTGTTGATATATATATATATATATATATATATATATGTTTTCCAAATTTGATGGAATAGTACTAAATATGTTTTGTATGGTATATGTAGAACATAGAATACTCATGTTGCCGCACACTGGTATTAGTTTATTTCCCTTACTGAGAGGTGTCTCACCCCTAAATCTTGTTAACTTTTCAGGAGCCTCAGATAAGAGAGCGGAAAAAATCTCGCTGTTATAGAGCTGTTTATCTGCCCTTTTTAAAGGGTGAGTTTTCTAGGGACAACTAGATTTTGTGGAAAATGTCCCTAGTTATGATTTTTGAGATGTACATACTAAAATACAGTGAGTGTAGTGACTCTGGTATATTATGATGTATGATATGATGAGATGTTTATGATTGTATGTTTCCTGCTGCTTAAGCTTCTGCTATATGTTCTGATATATCCATGGTACCCACGGGTCCAGATGGATGGTGACTTGCTGAGCTGGAATGATGTGAGATTGATTTTATTATTATTATTGAAAAAAAAATATGTGGAAAAATGAGCAAGTCGTGACAAAATTCTCCACCCTATGATTCACAAACATGCCATTCCCTTATCTTCTTTTCTTTTTCTAGATTTAACAAAGATAGAAGATTGCAATGAAAGAGAATAGAGAAGAAAATAAGGAAGAAACTGGAAAAATGCAAAGAACTGCAAGGGACTGAAAAAATACAGAGAGCTGCGAGAGAGTTCTTCTCTTCTCTTGTATTCTTGATATATAGACACACACACATGTAACAGAATAACTAAGTAACTAAAAAATTGAAAAACTAAACAACAACTAAAAATAAAACAAGAATTGGTTAGAGTAGCAACAGCAGCAAACAGTTATAGCAACTGTTAACCAAATAACAGAATATATTTTGATACTAGATTCCCTTCTGAACTGCTAATTCTTCTTTCTCTAGTTGCAATAATACTTGTTAGGAACCTGTGAGCATCCAGATCAAAGTGACACCAAAGATTTAACGTGGTTCGGTCAATAACGACCTATGTCCACGGAGCACACACCAAATATTCACTATCGCCGAAAATGTTACAACTCTCTCTCTCTGTCTCTCTCTCTCTCTCTCCCTTCCTCCCTTCTTCCTCTCTGCTCTCTCTAAGCTTTGCACACTTCTGCACACACAATTACATTTTCCATAGCCCTCTATTTATAGGGCTTGGAATTTAAATCATAATTAAATAAATTTAATTACAAATGGAAGTTATAACAGAGAGATTAATGGAGAGAAAAATTCCACCGCGTTTCTGACTCAGCTCCTAGCTTGCAACGCGTCTCCAGCTATCTCCTAACTATTTTCTAGCTCTAGCTCTAACAATCTCCCACTTGGAGACAGAGACGCCTCCTCAACCAATATCATGAATAAATGATCTTCTCAAAATATGTCTTCAAGCATGAAGACCAACTGAAATTGAACACAACTTCAGCTTCTCTGTAGTCACCACCTTAGTTAACATATCTACTGGATTTCTGCTACCTTGGATTTTTTCAAGTATCAACACACTGTCCTCTATCAAAGATTTGACAAAGTTCTAACTCAATCCAATATGCTTAGTTCTGGAATGAAATGCTGAGTTCTTCACCAGATGTATCGCACTCTGACTGTCACTATACAAAACATTCCTTTGCTGCTTTAATCCAAGCTCCGTTAACAAACCCTGAAGCCAAATCATTTCTTTACTGGCTTCTCTCACTGCTACATATTCAGCTTATGTAGTGGATGAAACAACAATCTTTTTTATCTGTGACATCCAACTAACAGCTGTTGAGCCAACATTGAATATGTACCCGGTGGTGCTTCTGCGATGATCAATCTCACCTGCAAAATCAGCATCTATGAATCCTTAGATTTTCAGATCACTTTTTCCGAAACATAGGCACTTATCAATAGTGCCATGAAGATATCTCAAAATCCACTTTACTGCTTCCCAGCGTGTCTTCCCTGGATTTGACATATACCTGCTGACAACTCCCACTGCTTGGCCAATATATGGTCTGGTACCAACCATAGCATACATTAGACTTCCAACGGCTGAGGCATATGGAACCTTAGTCATGAAGTTTTTCTCTTCATCTGTCTGGGGAGATTGATTCTTTGAGAGACAGAAATGACTTGCCAATGGTGTATTTACAACCTTGGCGCTGCTTATGTTGAACCTCTATAAAACACGGCTGATGTACTCTGACTGAGATAATTGCAACGTGCCTTGTTGCTTATCTCTAGATATCCGCATCCCAAGAATCTTTTTTGCAGGACCCAAGTCTTTCATATCAAATTCCTTTGACAGTTGATTCTTCAATTTCCTGATCTCTTCTATATCAGATCCTGCAACTAGCATATCCTCGACATATAACAGTAGAATAATATAACTAACTCGATACCTTTTGAAGTAGTAGCAGTGGTCAACATTACATTTCTAAAAATTGTTCCTCTGCATACAGCTGTCGAATATCTTGTACCACTGTCTAGGAGCTTGTTTGAGACCATACAAACTCTTTTTCAAATTGCATACAAGATTCTCTTTACCTTTTTCTTAGAAACCTTATAGCTGTTGCATATAGATTTCCTCATCAAGATCACCGTGAAGAAGTGTCGTCTTCACGTCTAACTGGTCAAGATGTAAACCCTCTAAGGCAAGAATACTCAGAACTGATCTGATGGTTGTTAGCTTCACAACTGGTGCAAAAATGTTGATGTAGTCAATTCCTTCCTTCTGCTTGAAGCCTTTAACTACCAACCAAGCCTTGTACCTCCTGGAGTCGTCATGCTCCTTTTTGATTCTATAAACCCATTTGTTGTGAAGAGCCTTCTTACCATTGGGCAACTTAGCTAGTTCCCCTGTTTTTTTGGAGTTAAGAGACTTCATCTTGTCTTTCATTACAAGATCCCACTTGCTCGCATCTCCAACCTGACATGCTTCAACATGGCATTCAGGTTCTCCTCTATCTGTAAGAAGTAAATGGTTCACATACCTTTTATTTGGTATGTGCTGCTAAGAAGATCTCCTAATCTCCAGTGCTGGAGTAGGAGGTGCTGGTGCAACAATCTGGTCCACAAGTTCCTTTGCCTGAGGAATCTCGGTAGTCTGCTAAGGATTCTCTGTGTTCTGCTGACGTGTTCTTACACCTTCTAAAACATCATCCACATCTACAAAGGTTGTTTCAGACTCTATAGACCCGGTTGTGTGTCTATCCTTGTACATCATATTTTCATTAAAAATCACATCTCTGCTTCTGATTACCTTTTTGTTTTCATCATCCCAAATGCTATATCAAAATTCATCTCCACCATAACCGATGAAAGTGCATTTCCAAGATTTCAGATCTAGCTTATTCCTGACATGATCATATACATATACGACATAACCAAAAACTTTCAAATGTGAAAGTTTTACCTCTTTGTTACTCCAAACTTCTTTAGGTAAACTGTAGTCCAATGGTACTAAAGGATTTCTATTGATCAAATAAGCCCCTGTGTTGACTACTTCTACCTAAAACATCTTTGGCAGGTCTGACTGCATACGTATGCTTTTGGCTTTCTCTGTCAACATTCTGTTCATCCACTCTGCTACGCCATTGTGTTGAGGCGTACTTAACATAGTTCTTTCTATTCTGATACCATGCTCATAGCATAATTTCTTGAACTCAATGTCAACATACTCTCCACCATTATCCGTTCTCAGTTTTTTGATTTTCAAACCAGTTTCGTTTTCTATCATATCTTTCCAAATTCTAAAAGCATAAAAAACATCATATTTATACTTTAGGAAGTAAACCCGTACCTTCCGTGAATGATCATCGATGAACGTGACCAAGTAATGCTTTCCTCCTATAGACGAAATGGTTGTTGGTCCCCACACATTTGAATGGACTAGCTCAAGTCTTTCTTTCTTCGGGGTACTGATATTTGTATGGAAACTGACTCTCTTATGTTTCCCAAATATGCAATCCTCACATGTGTCAATCTGCACCGACTGTAAATCACTCAACTTACCCTTTGAGTGCATTACCTTGTGTCCCTTCTCAGTCAGGTGTCTGAGTCATTGATGTCATAAGTTGCTATCATCATTTCCTGTAGCAATTGTAATAGACATACATGTATCAAGAGTTACATAAAGAGTACCACTTTTCTTGAGAAATTGTCAATGCACCCTTCGAAATCTTCCATTCATCACCTATGAAAGATGTGTTATAGCCTTCATCTGCCAATTGACCAAGTGAGATCAAATTCTTCCTCAGGTCTGGAATATATCTAACATCTCTCAGTTTCCATACTGAACCATTCATTTTGTTCTTTATTGTTCCCTAACCGGCAATGTCGCACGATTGATCATTGCCCTGATAAACTTTGTCGAAAATACCTGATGTATATCCCTCCAGGCAATCTCTGCTGTAAGTGGCATGGAATGAAGCTCCGGAGTCTAACACCCAAGACTTCTGCTTGCTCTCCAAAGAGTAGATCAACATCTCATCATTTTTGGAAGCAATATTTGCTTCTGTCTTTACCCTCGTCTCGTATTCTTTCTTCTGACTTCTGCACTAGTTCTTTTAATGACCAATCTTTCCAAAGTTTCAGCACTCAATAACTTTTGTACTCTGGGAACCTGTGTCCTGTGTACCTATGGGATTTCTAGATTTAGACCGTGTAGGCCTAGATATGCCTTGGTTGTTTGATCGTCCATACCTGTTTTCCTCTGCCTCGACTCTCTATGTTCAAAGCTGAACTCGAAGTGGAGTCATGGTTCGACTGCATTCTTATTTCCTCCATCAAAATCATGCTGACGACTTCATTGTATACAAGCTTCCTGCGGAGCTACTGATGGCGGTAACGACACCATTCCAACTTTTAGGCAACTGACTGAGAATCAGTAGGAACTGAATCTCATTATCAAACGTTATCCCGACTGAGGCGAGTTGATCAGACAACTTATTGAAGTTATTCAAATGCCTACAGAAACTCTCACCTGCAGACATGTTCATCGTAAATAATCTTTTCATGAGATGTACCTTGTTTGCTGCTCGTGCATATTAGAGAGCGCATCCATCAGAGACTTAGTGGATGTTATATGCTTGATATTAAACGCCACAAATTTCGACAACATTATTCTAATGGCTCTGAGGGCTTTTCGATCAAGAAACTCCCACTCGTCCTCGTTCATGGATGCTGGCTTACCCTTCAATGGTAAGTGCAATTCCTTCCCAAACAAATAATCTTCTATCTGCATCTTCCAAAAATCAAAATTATTTCCATTGAACATTTCGATTTTTGAGTTTTTTTTATTTGACATCTTGATTTTTTGATCTAGAAATGGAATTAGCTCAAATTGATAGCGCGGTTAGATCTGGAACGATCAAAAACCCTAGAAATGATTCAAGTCGCTCGACAAACAGACCCAAAACGACTCCGAAAAGCTTAGTCAAAGTTTTGGTCAAACGGACCCACATTGACAACTGACATGGCAGTGTGTGCCCCACTTGCTGACGTGGTAGTGGGGTCCACCTGCTAACGTGGCACTCTACTGCTAACATGGCACTCTGATGCTGATGTGGCAAACTAACGTGGTGGCTGACGTGGCGCGCTGATGTGGCACTAAGGTGGAGGTTAGATCCGGGTTAGGAACTGGATCTCGGGTTATCCCGGCTCTAAGTGACTTGCCGGGTTTGGTCGGGTAGTGAACCGGGTCAGGTTGAGGTGGATTGGGCAAGGAAGACGTGTGCAACGCGTGCAACACGTAAGGGATTGGTCGCCAGCGCGTGTCCGGCGCGTGGCGAATCGTTTTGCTCCGGTATAGCGCGTGCAGCTTCTTCTGAACTCCTTTCGAGCTCTAGCTGGAAACCTCCTCTTTGTCTCAGCGACCTGAATGCAATGCTGGCCTCAAAAACACAATTTTGATCAACTAGACAGAGCTCTGATTTTGGGATCACTTCCGATCTTGCTTTTCTACTCCAACAGGATTCTAATACCACTTGTTAGGAACCTGTGAGCATCTAGATCAAAGTCACACCAAAGATTTAATGTGGTTCGGTCAATAACGACCAAAGTCCATGGAGCACATACCAAATATTCACTATCGCCGAAAAATATTTCAATTCTCTCTCTCTCTCTCTCTCTCTCTCTCTCTCTCTCTCTCTCTCTCTCTCCCTTCCTCCCTTCTTCCTCTCTACTCTCTCTGAGCATCTCACACTTCTGCACACACAATTACATCTTCCACAGCCCTTTATTTATAGGGCTTGGAATTTAAATCATAATTAAATAAAATCAATTATAAATGGAAGTTATAACGGAGAGATTAATAAAGAGATAAATTCCACCGCGTTTTTGACTCAGCTCCTAGCTTGCAACACATCTCCAGCTGTCTCCTGGCTCCAGCTCTGACAATACTCTCTCTGAATCTCCTCTCTTCGAATGTTCCCCCTTGATCTACTATGAATGCTCTCTCTCTCTCTCTCTCTCTCTCTCTCTCTCTCTCTCTCCCCCCCCCCCCTCCCTTTTCCTAAATCAGCCACCAAGTGTCTATGAGGTTGGGGGAATATGCTATGGTTTGAAGGGAAGGTGAGGTCTATTTTGACGTGGGTTAGTTTAGTTCTAAGATGGATTTATTTGGGTTATGTGGTGTATTTTGCTTTTTTTTTTTTTTCACATTTTGCAAATTAACGTAGAGGGATAGTTCATTGGAAAAAGAAATTGTGATTTTTAGTGGAGTGGGTGTACATGACGTGCGAGTCGTGAAAAATTTTAAAATTTGAGATTTCTAAAATAAAAATTTTAGATTTTTCTTTATAATTCCCCACACAAAATAGGGTGCTACAATGACTTTACATATGACTTTCACATGGGGTTGTTTGGATAATAAGTCAAGAGCTAGCATCTTTCTCCTTGTACGATATTTCATACAAATAAACTTTCTCCATAGAAAGTCAAGGCCTCCATGTCTGTCTTTCTCGTAATGCCTTTCCCATTTTATTGTTAATGCTGTATTTGGAGCTCATAAAAAATTATGGCCAAAAAGGGAAGGAAAATATTATGGAATTTTCATTTTCTTATTTTGTTACAAGGAAAATGAGACAAAAATGTTCTAAATCTTTGAACAAAAATTTGATCTCACACATCATTAATATTTAATTTTTTTCCTAATTTTTAGTCATATTAAAATAAATTTTCATTTTTGATAGTATTTAATAGAAAAAGAAACTATAATAGAAAATGATTTTCCTCCTTAATTTTTTTTTATTTTTTATCCTTTTCTTATACAAAATCCTTGATCCAAACGTGCCTTCCATAGAAAGTCATATTGTAATGCTTTAATCCTCTACAACTACATGGATTGACATGATGGGGATCTAGCATGAGGAAGTATTGGAGAGCACACTTTTAGTTTGTGTGAGTCTTCTGCTTGTAGAGAGATAGCTTAGCTTTCCTAGAGACCAGTCGATTCTCCAACTTCTCAAAATCTGGAATGCAGGGCTTCTTCTTCTTTTTTTTTTTTTTTCTTTTGACTGATTTCATGTCAAACTCTGGTTTTATGAGGAAATTTAAATTTTTCCCTAATATGCACGAATTTAATTTGGTTAAAAATAAATACGTAAATGTGATGAAGGACTAGGCCTTCCTTTGTTGATGATACATACATAAAGTTTGGACATAGTATTATTACAAAGAAATGGAATCATCTGTGTGCAGACAGATTATTTATTTATATATGTTGTATTTGCATGCATGGCATAATTATTCATTCATAGAGAAGAAGACGAAGAAGACAAATTGGGCCCTCTCACTTGTAGTGTCTTTCTTCTTTAATTTTTACGAACAGATCCGTTCATATTTCTTCGTTTTCTTTCCCTCCACAACGTTTCAGCAAATCTACAAACCATCTTTTTGTATTAGTTCAAAGACACATATGGAGAGATGTATGCATGCATGTGCGTGTATATATGTGTATCACCTCTTAAATATATGTGTATTTTGTGTGTGTGTGTAGGGTTTTTTTTTTTAATCAAAGACTTCAGTTACTATCGCGCCACTTTGGACACTATGATGCGCTACCAAATCTTGAAAGTGAAAGTCACCTGCTTATTTACTTATGGATGCGTGTGTGTGTGTGTGTGTGTGTGTGTATTAGTGTATGTATTTAATTAGTTAATAAAATAAAAATATATGAGCAAGTTTCTTACTCTTGCATTGCTTGTCTGTAAGTAGGACGATCAGCACTCTTGTCAAATTCAAGAGTGTCGGGATCTATTACTGATATAGGCTTCGTCATTAGGTCTATTGCTGTTTTGCCTAGTTTGTAGAGGTTATCAAGTGAAGCCACATCCATGT
Organism: Malania oleifera; assembly: GCF_029873635.1. Taxonomy (NCBI): domain Eukaryota; kingdom Viridiplantae; phylum Streptophyta; class Magnoliopsida; order Santalales; family Ximeniaceae; genus Malania; species Malania oleifera. The sequence goes on along the minus strand of NC_080421.1, from coordinate 109,413,217 downwards.
CAATTAGCTCTTCATTCAATTCATATTCCTGCTTTAATTTCAATACCAATTATATTATATTAGTAGCACATATGCAACCACTGTCAATTATTATTATTATTATTATTATTATTATTATTATTATTATTATTATCTGAAAATCCGGGGACTCTAGCTATCATCGCGCCACTTTGGATACTATGGTGTAACATCAAATCCAAAGAGTAAAAGTTGTCCGCCCATTGACACACCTCTCTTAATTCATCGGGATAAACTCTCAAGGGAAAATCGAACCTATCACCTTAGAGTCACTAAAGTCACAATTCGCCCTTATCACTTTAATTACTATTGCATGTTCTTTTGGTAATAAGGGAGGGTTTGACTATAAATTGTTTGGCTGCTTTCAAAACATTTATGAATATGAAAAATATTGTTTTTCACGGGATTAAGGGAGGCTTCATGAGAAAAATTATGATTTGTGCTCCCTCTTCTCTCTTGATATCACTTTGGCGATGGACCGATGGCATGACCAACCATGCCATATGTCTCCAGCTCGTGATGACATAGGCCACGTGGCAAGGCTCCAATGAGTGCAAGTGTATGGAACTCACATACTTGCATCTATTGACGTCTTGACACATGGGTTTGTGTCATTACGGGTTCACACCCAGCATTTTCCATAGCATGACTCATCCAATATATATTCTAAATATACTTAAGCCACCTGGATGCGCAAATAGTTGTTGAGGCCACGAAAGATACGTGCCAAGTATATATCCACCATGAAGCCCATGGAATCAAAGAGTATGTCGATGATGGGCGGTGTGGCACCTCTCCCTGCGCCTGGCATTAACCAATTCAGAAAGCCACCATCGTAGGCAGGTTTTACTATTCTGGCTTGTGCTTCTTTTGGCGGTTGTCCCGTTCCTAAAGATAAAAGGAGACAGTTGCTGAAGGTCGCCACCTGCCCTCCCCTTTTCACTACTTCCCCAATTGCAATCAAGGCCTGTACAGATTATACGTTAGCTAACCTAGAACTGTAAATTTTTTACATTTACGTCCCCAGTTAAAAGGCAATGTTCATGCGTGCATCCATGCAGGAGGAAAAGAAATTTTACGTACGGGATTGTTGGCGGCCGCCACCCCACCATCTGAGAATTCATAGGTCTCGTTATCAATTTTGATAGAATGTGCAGGAAAATAAATAGGGGCTGCGGTGGAGCTTAGAACTACATCCGCAAGAGGCATGTTCTTTTGTCGTTTCATTATTACCTGCACCAGTAAGGTTAGACATGCAGTCGCTACAAGATTAGCAATCATATATCAGTCTGACTTCTATTTTTGATCTCTTGCAAAGTTACAATCGAATTTTTCTTTTGTTTCTTTCTAATTTTGTTTGATTTTCTTTGTTCTTTTATAGCCTTCGTATACTTAAATAATATTTTTACTTAAAAAAAAATATCATATATTATTATTGTATGAGGAGGTCGAGTATTATCTCTCCTTGGTTTATATCTTGCTCTCCCTATTTTTACGGTATGTTTAGGAGCAACCTTGAATTTGATTTTGTGTGGATTTGGACAAAATTTAACATACATATTATATTAAATTTTGTCTAAATCCATCTAAATTCAAATATAAGGTCCAAAATCCACATTTCAAACACAACATTAATAAATTAATAATTTCATTTGTCAAAGACACATAGGCACACACATATTCAAATATACATCATATCATATGAAAATTAAAGAATCGTGCATTAGAACGGTACGATAAAATTAACGAAGAATTACCAGTTCAGTGGAGAAGATGTGAGGTACAAGCTTATTCAAGCTATAAGAGGGAATAATGAGAGGCTTTACAGTCTGGTCTAGGGAAATATCTTTAGCTCTTTCATGCACGACTTCCTTAAGCTGCTTAGGATCATAAATGGGCTTACTCAGCTTATCCCCAGCATATGATACCGCTCTTTTACACAATTCTTTGAATCCCTTCCAGCTGAATGAGAGTTCTGTCTTTCTACTGTTCTCGTTCAAGACAAAAATGGCGAGGAAGAAAAAATTAAAACATAGTTTTACTAATTGGATGATGTGCGTGTGCTTTAATAAAAATAATGCACATGCACATACAAGCATACACGATTCTCGCTTCAGATCGAGGTCGCGAGTTCATTTCTCGCAACCCCCCCCCCCCCACTATTGTTTCTCTTTTTACCTCTTAAATAAAAATCTTCAGCAATATAATATACGCATATAATTCGGATTTTATCAAAACTCTATGTGATAAATTGAATTGATGTGTTTCTTAATTGTCCATTTTTGGACCTTTTAACTCCTCGTTCGGCAATTTTAGAGTCCTCGCTGAAGATGCGTTGGCTATCTTTCAAATAGCAATCTATGATCTCGAGTGCAGTGAATCGGGGACGAGGAGGGCTGCTGTCGTCGGGAATTGTGAGCATGGACGCCACGATAGACCCTGTGCTTGTTCCTGCCACTACGTCAAAATAGTCTGCAATTCTTGCCTTTTGGCGACGACTCGCATCCTCAATAGATTTAGTAGAACGTCCTGATTTGCCCTCTATGTTTGGTCCTCCTACCTTCAACTCAAAGTATTCCTCTACCATCGACTCCCTAGGCATGTTATTGGCTGCTGGCCCGTTGTTCTTCTCAAGATACTGACACACCAAAAATTGAGAAAACGATTACTCATTTTCATTAATTTTAGAGTGAACAAATGACTAATTTATTAGTTGTTTTAGGTACTAAGGAATTAATTTTATATTTTATAGGGTCGAAGTCTATGTTAAAAGCTTAATAAATTGTGGGGACTAGTGCTTGCATGAACTCATGAGAATCAAATGACTCGCTAATTAAGAAACATTTACTAATCAAGAGTTTTACTTCCATTCTAACCCAAATTCTATGAGAATTTATGAAGCGATCCATGGGAAGTATTACCTTCTGATTCATGAAATTTGGGTTAACAAGAGTTTTCTTTCCTTATTTGATGTTTATGTAAGAATAGAATCGCATTAGAGTTAGAATGTTAGTTCTCTCGTTTAACCAAATGGTGATCTAACTTCTTATAGGTTGGTACCAGAACACCATTCATGGCTCTGTTTTTGAAAGATAATTATAAAGTTCACTAAATAATAAATTATAGAAAAGAAAATAAAAATAAAAAACACACAGCCTCTTAATAAAGACATTAACAACAAGATTCATTGTGATAATAATATTTGTCCCATTGTTACAATTAGTAATATTTTTCGGCAAAAATATTACTTTTCCTTTTAAAAAATAAAAAATGTGTGGCAAAAAAATAATAGTAATTTTTACAATGACAACAACATCATCAGAAACAATAAATGTTGTTATCTTCATCATCATCGAGGAAGGTAAAAAAATTAAAAAACCAAGTTAAAAAATCATATCTTTTGTTGTTGTTGTCATATTTTAAAATGTATGAAATATTAAGTTAAAAAATCATTGAATTTCTTTTTAGGGTAAAATCCACTAAATCACTCACTTTTCAAAATATGACACTTTATGCCCTGAGTTTTCAAAAACTGCCGTTACTTGGTTTTACTGATAAAACCTCCCCCCTAATATTTGATTTTATTGACAAAATAAACCTTCTGTTAGTTGGTCATTAGTCAACCACTAACTTTGTTGAAAAAAAATAAATTTTATTTTTATTTTATTTTATTTTGGATTAACAACAGTATCCCAGACTTTTTTTTTTTTTGCCCAGACTAATTTGTTGCATACGCCGATCGTGCCCACAGCTAACACGTAGGAGGTAAATCGCAGATATGCAGCCCGCGTGGTAGGAATCAAACCCGGACCACTAGGGTTACCAGCATGTTCTAAGGCTTGCCTTTACCACCTGACCATATGCCCGGAGGCAAAATAAATAAATAAATTTTATCCATAATAAAATGGTAAGTTTATACTTTCGCTCAATTTTGATAAGAAAAATTAATAAAATGACATTAATTTAATAAATTATATTGAAAAAATTTGTTAGATAATTATAGTATATTTTGAAAATTAAGAATCAAATACCCAACAACTGAGCTGAGTCAATCAATTGACATAGGCATGAAAATATAATTAAATTATCATTCTAAAAAATTTAAAATTATGAAAATTAAATAAATAATATTAATAATTTAGGAAAAAAAATACTTACATAATAATGTTGCGACAAAGTGTTTGCTATTTAATTTTTAACAAGTAAAATATAGTTTAAAAAATCAACTCGAATCGAGTGGTTGGTCGAATTGTAGTTTGCTTTCTAGATCTGATTCAATGTCATATTTAATAAAATAGAAACTTGAATAAAATTAGGAAACTTTATGCATTGTCTCAAACAATGGTCAAACAATTAATATAAATTTGAATTTTTTTTATTCACATAGTATTCATATTTTACACACAAAAGAACTAACATCTAATTTTATAAATTTAATTTATAAAGAATGAATTTTATAATTTTAGTTTATCTTTTTTTTTTTTTTCACACTATGTTTGATAAGTTACTTGAATTTAAAAATATTGAGTTATGTGTTTTTTATATGATGTGTTTTGCCGTTATTTTTATGAAAATTATATCTAATAAAAATTTTGTAGTACTAAAATTACTAAGTATTTATTATGATTTAATAGTAATTTTTATTTTTCACATATTTTTTAAAAAAATTGAAATAATAATAGTTTTTTTGTTATATTTATGTCAGCTGATTAATTAAAAGTGATTGGAAATTAGTTAATTTGATAATCAATTAGTTCTTTGAGCTGCTTATTTAACTTTCAAGATATTATGATCATCGTTTTAATTTAATAGACTAAACATGTGTTATTTCAAAGTATCATTTTATTATGATTGAAAATTATACTTCACTTATGCACTTAATTGTTGACTAATAGTCAACTGATAGAAGGTTCATTTTGTCAATAAAACTAAACTTAAGGGGGTTTTTGGTAGTTTTATGAAAACACATAAGTGTAGTATCATTTTTAGAAAACTCGGCGAATAATGGTAGACTTTTTTAAAAAAAAAAAAATAAGGATGAATTGAAAATGGTTTTCTATTCTACTGAATGTAAATGATGAAAATTTGATTGCAATAGTCACTCTATATTAGTAGCATTCTAGTAATGATTATACTAGGCATATAAATTTTTAGAGTTAAAGAGGGATTATGTGGGTTGGCTCAAGTGGTAAGCGCGACTTGTAACTTTGGTAATCCCAAGATAACAGATTCGATTCTCCCTTGAGAATTTAACCTGATGAATTGCCAAGGATGAATCAATGGACAGGTGCTTTCATTCCCCTCCCTCCAGAGTTTGGTGTTGCACAATAGTGTCCAAAGTGACGCGATGGTGGTCGGAGTTCACGGGATCATACCAAAACCCAGCCACTCTACCACACTTGACTTTTAAATTTACTTTTTTTTTTTACTCATTGTTGTGACAACTAAAAAATTGTACTATAGGAAGTATATAGCAAATTAAGGGAACAAATAAGCATTAATTAATTTATCTAATTAATAAATATTAACAAAAAATAATAAATTAATTATAGATTAAGAGATTGACAAAAGAAGTAATTAACATGCAAGCAGACACATATACAAACCTGGAGCTCTTCCTCAAGAAATGCAAGAATAATTGCTGGGATGATACCTCTTACACCACCACCGTCTATGCTAAGTATGCACACCAACTTATTAGCAGAAGGATTAACATTAACTTCACTGTGATCTTGACTAATCATGGACTGAGCAGTACGTTCCTTTCCTATTGGTGAGGTTTGTACGGGTGGCATCTTAATTAACAAGTGTTAATTAAGAACTAACCCCAAAATTAAGAAGAGATTAGTTAACTAATTAACTATGTGAACTTGGATTTGGATGGATGATTGTCCCATAATGTTGCATTTGATGTCTATTTATAGGGAAGTGGAAAGTGGGGGAATATTTGTTAATTACAAGTAAGGGATCAGGCCAGTGGGATTGGACAGGAAAAGGGCCAAATAAGAAAAACCAAACAAACGAACAAAGCTTTTTCTTTACTTCGGTGGCAACGAATCATGTGCTTAAACGTTATGCACGAGATGGGTGACCATGGATGACCATGCATGCATGGCGTGGCGCAGCGGTAAAACATTTTATCACGTATAGTTACGTATGATTAAATTGTTTGAATTTAATACATGCTAATATTTCCAATAATCGTACATATATATGGTATTGTAAAAAAAATAAATAGAAACGAAACAGAAATTTTACGTGGTTCCACTATGCTTACTCTACGGGTGGGTGGGATAAAAATTTTCACTAACTTTGGAGTAATTACAAGATGATTTGGAACCGATCTTGTACAAAATGTCAATCTTTCTTTCTAACTCTCCTCTTCTCTCATCCATTTGATTCGTCTACACATTTCAAACTTTATGTGTGTATCTCAAAATGAGAGGAGAGAGAGTCTTTTTATAGGACAATAAGGATAACACATAATTTATTGTGGTCGAAAATGAAGGGGTGATAGTCATTAATTTTTATACTTTTCATAACACTCCTTCTTGGATGTGATAGGTGGAGGAGACTCACTCAATCAGTGTTTGTGATTGAAATTCAGTGAGAATTGTACATAAATACAAAACAATAAATTTCAATATGAAAAAGAAACAACTAGAGACGAATTTAAGATATACAAACTCTCTTCTTCTCACTGGTTATTCATCCTCACTACACTACACCACATATTATATTACACACACACACACACATCTATTTATAGAAGAACAAGTGAAGATTAAAATCAATAATTGTCGGTTAGTTCGTGAGGTTGGTGGCCGACTCCTGTCCAAATTCAATAGAGGTGGGCTGTCAGTCATGTTTTGCTGCCACTGTCCCACCATCAAGTTTACTCTTCAACATCTATTACAACACAGTGTAGCAGTTATATTAGTTTTGTTAGTTGGTTTTCATTCGGTTTTTCTTGTTTCTTCTGTTTTCTTTCTTTTCAATCTTCTTCCTCTTGTTACATATACAGAGGCTTCAGTTTGTAAAATCAGTGTGAGAGTAATAACAGGAAGTAGCTTTCTCCTTCGCTCAAATTCAATCTGCTACACACTTTGTTTCATGGTATCAGAGCAAGAAAGAAAAAGAAAGTTGCGAGCATCATTGCCATGTCCACTTCTTCCATTTCAATGAATAATACAAGTGAAGAAAACAATCCACAACACTTATAGAGTGGTGATTCACCAAGTACAATGCTACTTTCAAATGTCCTCACTGGGAAAAATTATCATACATGGAGTTGATCCATGATGATGGCCTTGAAGGCAAAGAACAAGATTGGTTTTGTGAATGGAACAATAGTTCATCCAGTTTCAACAAAAGCTTCGAATGCTCTGTGGGAAAGATGCAATAACATGGTTTCTTCTTGGATCATCAACTCAGTATCAAGAGAAATTGGAGCCAGCATCATTTGCTCCCACACTGCTATGGATATGTGGCACGAGCTTAAGAACAAGTTCACACAAGGAAATGGGCCAAGAATCTTTCAATTTCAAAAGGATTTATCAATGTTAGTGTAGACACCCCAATTTTAACCACGCCTTTCTGAGGAGACCTTATGTCAAAACCTTCCCATACGCTTGTGGACCCCACACATCCCTACAGGTCCCACACTGTTTGTGGACCCCACACATCTCCATTGGGCCCCACGTGTGCTGTGGGCCCCACATCTTCTGGTACGCTAACTCGAATTCCTACATCCAATGCATGTTAACCCCTGGTACACTAGCTCGGATTCCTACATCCGATGCACGTTACCCCCTGGTACGCTAGTTCGGATTCCTACATCCGATGCACGTTACTCCCAGGTACGCTAGCTCAGATTCCTACATCCGATGCACTTTACCCCCTTTGGTACGCTAGCTCGGGTTCCTACATCCGGTGCATGTTACCCGCTCTAGTACGCTAGCTCGGATTCCTACATCCGATGCACGTTACCTCCTCTGGCATGCTTGTACCTGCTGGCTCAGGTTCCTATAACCCTCAAATGGCTTGTGGGCCCCCCACATATCTTCATTGAGCCCCACATGTTTTGTGGGCCCCACCTCTCTCAGTACGCTAGCTCAGATTCCTACATCCGGTGCACGTTACCCCCTCTGGTACGCTAACTCGGATTCCTACATCCGATGCACGTTACCCTCTTTGGTACGCTAGCTCGGATTCCTACATTCGATGCACGTTACCCCTTCTGGTACGCTAGCTCGGATTTCTACATCCGATGCACGTTACCCCCTCTGGTACGCTAGCTCGGATCCCTACGTCCAATGCACGTTACCTCTTTTGGCATACTTGCACCTGCTGGCTCGGGTTCCTATAACCCTCAAATGGCTTGTAGGCCCCCCCACATATCTTCATTGGGCCCCACCTCTCTTGGTACGCTAGCTCGGATCCACATATCCGGTGCCTTGCTAGCTTGGGTTCCTGTAACCGTCAAACGGCTTGTGGATCCCACATGGCGCGTGGGCCCCACACATCTCCGATGGGCTCTGCACAGCTTCTAGAACCCTCATATTATTATTATTATTATTATTATTATTATTATTATTATTATTATTATTATTATTATTATTATTATTATTATTGTTATGATTTATTTTAATTTGTCAAATGCAAGCATACTTTGTCCCCCCATCATCATTCACCACATGTCATGTTTTCTCCCTTTATCATTCTTCCCATTCTATATTCCCTTCATCATTCTTCATCCCATACTTTGTCCCCCCATTATCACTCCCACATGTCATGTTTCCTCCCTTTATCATTCTTCCCATACTATATTCCCTTCATCATTCTTCATCCCATACTTTGTCCCTCCATCATCACTCAACACATGTCATGTTTCCTCGCTTTATCATTCTTTCCATACTATATTCCCCTCATCATTCTTCATCCCATACTTTGTTCCCCCCATCATCACTCACCACATGTCATGTTATCCTTTTACCATTCTTCCCATGCTAATTTCCCTTCATCATTCTTCCCCCCATATTTGGTTCCCCCAATCATCACTCCCTTATGTCTTCTTTCCTATGCTTGCCCCAAGCTAAGCCTATAAATAGCCCTCTCATTCCAAGCACAAAGGCAGGAGAGCTCTTGGTGGTGGTAAGGAGAAGATTTCAAATATTGAAGTCTTCTATCATGAGTTTGTGAAGCTAGTTTTTTTTTAGTAAAGATCAAGAGGTCGACTGATCCCGTTTCCTATCGGTGCTGAGTCACCCCATTTGAAGAAGGCACCCCGTAGTGCCTCAAATCAGAGCTTAAGAACAACTCTTGGGAAGACGTTGTAGAGCGGCCCTAGTAGACTCATCAACAAGAAAAGAAGATCGGAGCAGAGGAAAACGAAAGAAGATCAAGCGATCGATTGATCCCTTTTCCTACCGATGCCGGGTCACTCCATTTGAAGAAGGTACTCCCTAGTGCCTCTAGTCGAAGCTCAAGAACAACCCTCGGGAAGGCGTTGTAGACTAACCCCTGCGGATTCACAGACAGGAGAAGAAGACCGGAGGAGAAAAAGATGATAGGTAAGACCAATGAACTTTCTTTTCCTATGTTACATCTCCGCCCCCCTTTCCCAAACTGACCTCTGCTAGTTTATTTGATTCTATTTCATTTCTCATTTTATTTTAAATGGCTTCTTTTTAACTCATAAAAAATAAAAAAAGAAATTTCATAAAAGACACAAAAATTAAAAAAAAAAATTGTCAAAGAAAATTAAAAAATTTTTAAGGCTTTGACACTTATTTACATTTCAAAATTTTTGAAGAAAATCTAATAAAGTTTCCAACATGTTTGGCAAAGGTTAGATCTGTTTTCTTACATTCAAAATTTTCAAAAATACATTCTAAAGTCATGTCTTTAAAATTATGACTTTCATGATTGTTGTCTAAAATTCTGTTGTATTTAGAAGAACATTGAAAAACCCCGAAAAATCAATGGTCTCGACCAAGACCTTAAACTGGTTTTCCCCCAAACTGGTCAACGTTTGACCGGCTCACCATTCCCGAACTGGTTCACCCCGGTTTTCTCCATTTCGCTTGTATATTATTGTTGTATCCATAAAATTCACAAAAATCATGAAATTTTCAAAAATTCCAAAAATATTTTCACATTTTGATTTCAACTGATTTCATTTGTGTTATTTTGAAAGTTCGGGAAAAATCACAAAAATCATTTTCACACTTAGGAAAAATCACAAAAATATCTTTTTAGGCACAAGAAAAAAATCATTCCAATCCCGAACAAATTTCAAAAACCTCCTGAAATAGTATTTTTGATACTTTAAAAAAAAACCTATAGATTTCAAAATCCCCAGGAGCGTATTTTGTATCCCATTTTTGATTTTCCTTCCCAATGATTGCGACCTAGAGCATTGGCTCTTTAGGGTATTGGATTGCCCCGGTTCTGAGGGAATACCTATATAGTATTTTCATTTTTTTTTACTTTCGAAAAGGAGTAATCTTTAAAGGCTTATTACATTTATTTCGGGAAAACTCTTTATTAATCTGGTACCGTTCGTAAGAACGGGCGTGTAGTGGGTGCTAATACCTTCCCCTTGCGTAACCATACTCCCGAGCCCGACTTTGGTGATGTAGAACGATTCCCCCCCTAACGGGGTAGCAATCAAGTGTTCTAACCACACTTCAAAAGGTTAGTGGCGACTCCACCACACATCGTTTTCCACGAAAATTCACATTTTCAAAATACACATTCATTTTTCCCAGTTAGCAAGCCGAACCCATTTTTAACCAGAGATTGGTTCTCTGGGCCAGGTCCGGGACTTCGCAACAGCTTGACAACTCCACTGGGGACACTTGAGAGTTGAGCTAGTGATTAATTAAGAAATATCCCGATCTCAAATCTTAATAAGCCTTTTTGATTACTCCCTTTCATTTTTGTACAAATTTGGTTGCATATACATGAATAATTGTGAATGCCTTGGTTGCTTTGATTCGTGAATAAATATGTGTTTGGTTCTGTTTGTTTTTGCTAAGCATGTGATTAGCAGTACCTTGGATAAGCATGGTGTTTTGTTTCCCTTACTATTTTATTAAGCATGTGTTCTGAATAATGGGTGGATGTAGGGTAGGGCGTGTAGGTTGAAATGGTTAAACTCACACACTCTCACAGATCTACACCCGGGCTTTCCCATCTAGGATTGGAAAGGAGTGTAATAGTGCCAGTTCCCATGTGGCATGGCCTATGGGGACCCGCGAACCACTCCGCTCAGTGCGAGCTCTATTCGGACCTCTGTGAGGGAGGATAGAATTTCAATCTTGGAACCTTTTGTCTATAAGGATAGAGCTTAACCACACGTGGTCATCCATAATCCCTAGCCTAGGGTAGAGCCTCAGAGGACCCTATGTACATACCTTCCTTGGGGTCGGGACAGAAGCCACATCCTTCTCCACATGTTGTAATCCATGTCCGTTGTATATATGAAATGCTTTGTGTTTTGTACATCCTGCCTCCATGTAAGACATCCATATCACTTGGCCAATGCTTCAAAAATAGCCTGATTCACTTAAAAGTCAAATTTTATCTCTTAAAGTACCCTACCTAGGGGAAAATGGATCATCCTTGAGATCATTGAGGTTTTTCCCGGAACCTTGGCCAAATGATTAATTAGGTTGCATTCCATGCATACATGCATACATGTTCTTCTCCAAGGGGCCGGTAATCACTCTCTGACTTCCTGTCAGGCCAAGTTAAATCAAGAATCCCAACATTGAGCCCACTACTACACACCCTTACAACACTCGCAGAAAAGCAAAAGCTATGGCAGAACAGTTGGAAAGCCGTGTTCTGGGGATCGAGCAGGGGCAGGAAGAGCTAAGCAATCAACTGAAGAAGATATTGGACCTACTACTGAACAAAGGGAAGACAGTCCAAGATCAGGATCATGAAGAAGAAAATGACCCTATCCACTAGCCCGGTTTTACGCCGATTCATGGGCAATCTTCTGGTCCGCCCCCATTCAGCTCAGAGAAACCGCCGCATGGCACACCACCTTTTATCTCGGCAGTGACAGGAATGGGGATGCCCTCATCAGCAATTGCGGGTGTAGGGACAAGCAAGACCGCGACGGAATACCGTTGTGACGAGCTGGAAGAACGGTTAAGGGCCATAGAGGGAACTCAGACTGCCAGTACCGCCAGACCCTCAGATTACTGCCTAGTGCCTAATGTAATCCTTCCTCCAAAGTTTAAGATGCCAGACTTCGAGAAGTTTGACAGGACCACATGCCCTCAGGCCCACCTCCGGATGTATTGTCAGTCGATGGCCGCCTATACTGATAATGAGAAGTTGATGATGCATTGCTTCCAAAGCAGTCTTACAGGGACAACGGCTAGATGGTATGTCCAGCAGAATAAGGCCCAGATCCGTAGTGGGGTGACTTAGCCGATGCCTTCAAAGCGCAATATCGTCATATCTTGGAAATGGCTCCGGACAGGATGTCTCTTTCTGAAATGGAGAAAAAGCCAACAGAAACTTTCAGGGAGTATGCACACCGTTAGAGAGACGCGGCCACTCAAGTGGACCCTTCGGTCAGCGACCGTGAGGCAATATCGATGCTCGTAGGGACGTTAAAAGATCCCTACCGTTCACATCTAGTAGGGTCCACCCCTCATAACTTCATGGACATTGTGGCGGCAGGGGCCAGAGTGGAAGTCGACGTCAAAGTTGGACGGATAAAGACTGGAACTATCGATAACGGCCCAAGTAAGAAGTGGGTCAAAGGTAAAAAGGAAGAAGAGACTCAAATGATACAGGGGTCTATCAGGAGCCTAAAGTAGAGAAGCCGAAGTCAACAACCTAGGGGAAATTTCTATATGGAACCAGTAGTAAACCAAACACTACATATGGGCCTGAGGCCCCAGTTTGCGACCCCCCGACTAAGACAAGCACCAACAAACAATCAAATTCGAGAAAGGGATGCACTGAGGAATGCTAGAAGGATTGACCCAATCCCAATGCCCTATGCCGACTTGTTTCCTCAACTGTGTGAGAGAGGAATGGTGACGACCATACCAGCCATTCCCGTCACCGATCCGCTACCACGATGGTTTGATCCCAATGCCCACTGTGTATACCACGCAAACTGTCCGAGCCACTCCATTGACCAATGCTGGGCTTTCAAATATAAAGTTCAGTCATTGAAGGATATAGGGTGGCTGGCCTTTGATGAAAAGCCGACGGGCATTCAGGGAAACCCTTTACCCAATCATGAGGAAGATCAGATTGGTATGGTCAGGGTAGAACTCAGAAAGGCACAAGAAGCCAACCTAGATTGTTTGGCTTTGGATGCTGAAATCCCCTCGAATACTTCTACAGAGTGGATCCGTCATCTCCAACCAGGAGTACAGTTTCAGAACTGGAGTTCTTTTGATTTACTAGATATCATCTTGTAATGATCTTTTTTTTTTAGGATTTGTTTGGTTCTGTTTTTCTTTTGTATTCCCCTGGCCACTAAAAAATTAGGGAAGCTCCTTAATGAAAATGAATCATGCATTCCTTGTCATTTATGTGCATTTTGGAAATCAACTGTCAAAATTTGTTTGTTAATTTCATGTAGGAATAAAGAAAATAACAACACCAGAATCCCTCGCCAAGTAATTTACATTAACTTTGAAAATCTAATCCATGAAACCGAAGTTGAAGATCGAGAACTAAACTTGTCCCCTGAAATGGAAAGAATGTTAAAATATGATGAAAAACCAACCTTGACTAGTAGCGATCCCGCTGTTATGATTAAACTAGGAACTGAGGAAGAACCCAAGCAGATGAAAATCGGGGCACTACTAAAGGAAGAGGAAAAGAACCAGTTAAACTTGATCGAGGAGAAAAGGATGACCACCATAGCCCATAGACAATTGTACCAAAAAAGGATGATAAGAGCGTTTAACCGAAAAGTGCAGCCCTGACAGTTTCAGGAGGGGGACCTAGTACTGAAAAAGATTTTACCGATTCGTACAAACCCTCGTGGCAAGTGGACACCAAACTATGAAGGGCCTTACATGGTAAAGAAGGCATTCTCAGGAGGTGCCCTACTGTTAGCAAATATGGACGGAATCGACCTATTGCACCCCGTTAACTCTGATGTTGTAAAGAAATATTATGCCTGATGGTTGTATACATCTCCAAAAGAAATTAATGAAAGGATCATTTCATGTGTTCCCTCTTTGCTCATTGTTTCTATTAAATGACGGATGGCCATTTTGGGACCACCAGTTCCCTTAAAGAACCCAATGTTTTTAATCACTTGATGAACCTTTTTGAGCTTTAAAATCGAAACCATCTTCTTCGAAAAAGTCATTTCCCAAAATTTAAACTGGGTTGGGATTTTCAAAGGTCGGACAAATCATGTGAGATAATAATGCAGTGCCAAAATGATGGCAGGCCATTTTTTTCTACTACTCAAAAGTTAGAGAAAGAAAACACCCCTTGATACCCTCTATTGTGCCTAAAAATGTTTAATCTTTCATTTAAACCCGCCAAAGGATCACACCCCACACTGGGGCAATTTTGGAAATACCAATCTCGAATAAAGCCTAAATAAATAAATAGAGGCATGATTTCCCGTAAAAAAAAAAAAAAGGAAATGATGCAAAAGAACAAGGGGAAAATCAAAGCACAAGAAGGGTAGGAGATATGCGTCGTTTGTGATCTTTGGCCAATTCACCATTTGGTAAAATTCATAAGTTCGAGCCTCATGTACCCTTTCTTCTTTAACCAATACCCATAACCTACATTACAACCCGAATGAAAAGACCTGACCAGATTAGCATATGTTGTTGCCCCAAATGATTTGTCAGACTCAATTTTGAGTCTGAACTACGTAATGACCTGATCCTAAAAAGGTACGTAGGCAGCTTGTTCAAAAGGACGAGTTCGGTCAAACTCTTGCAAAAATGCCTCACCCCAAACTAGGGTAGGATTTGTTGCCATGGGATGGGTTTTTGAGCCTTGGTTTCCTTATTCTTTTGAAAACCTAAATCCCCGAGCCTACGTTTCGTCCCGAGTCTTAAAAACCATCCAGAGATCGAAATGTGAAGCAAAGCACCAAAATAAGCCTTGAGCAAACAACGGACCTAAGGGCACTATTCAACCTTACAGTACCAAAAAGGTCAGTCTCCTTCTAGTTGAAACTGGAGCAGTTATTGCAAGAACAAGAGATTTAGTTTTCACAAATTAATGTCGATACCTTTTAGAATAGGGGATGCTGTTGTAAAACTTATATTTTTCCTGAATAAATTTTGAATGTAACAGAACAACTATTTCGCACAGATTGACGTCTTGATTCAGCACATTAATGACATAAATGCATGATTATTCTCATTGTTAGGAATTCCCCATTTACTGAGGTCAAAAATCAGGAACCCAATACACCAGGAGGGTGTTCAGGCACCAATGGGGAGCCTGAAGCATGTCAAACATCGGTAATGAAAGAATGTTGGGTCAGACTCGGCGTACTCCTTCGAGTTTTCGAAATCTCTGGAAGCGTTAGTGATTAACTGCAAGGTTAGATTTGAACAATCCCTAAATTTGGAAGATCATGGAAAGTACTAACAGCCAGACACTAGGGTAGATTTTGAGTATCTTTTGGAATTTGAAGTGCCGACAGCCAGACACTAGGGCAGAAATTGAGCATCTTTGGATTTTAAGTAAAGTGCTGACAGCCAAACACTATAATAAATATTGAGTATCTTCTGGAAAGTACCGATAGTTAGACATTGGGGCAGATTTTGAGTGCCTGTAGAAATTTGAAAATGGTCAGAGCCGTGACGAGAAAAGCACTGGGACAGATTTCGAGACCCTTTTGGAATCCGAAATTCGGTAAAGACTAATAGCATATGGATGAAACCGGGGCAGTTGATTGAGTTCCATTTAAGGCGAAGTCAGGTACCATCGTGCCATACTAGAACTTAAAAGTGTGGCCAAGATCCAGGATCGAGAAGAAAGGCCATGCATCCTCATGCATTTAGTGAAAGGCATTCCCACTATAGGTAGCAGCATACAGACATATCATGTAACGGGCATCATGTATATATAACAACATGCCCCTGCATTCAAGCATCGCAATTTAGTAACACGCATACATGTAGCAGTAGAGCACCATTCATTCATACTTGCCTGGTTGAATAAATTTTTGATTAATCTTGTTACATCCATAGCCAACCAGCGTAGGGGTTTGGTCATTGTACCCCTATGACCCAAATTTTTACATCCATAACAATCCATTCAGAGGATATTATAACCCAGTTCAATGTACCAGCAATACTATAGTCCTCTGTAATTTTAAAAAAAAAAAAAGGAAAAAGAAAACAACCCAAATTTTATTAATTTCCCTCACTTATGGCGGAGGAATACTGTGGTTACAATCACGGTCCTGGGAGATTACAACCAAAACTCTCCAAAACCCAAAAAAAAAAAAAAAAAAAATTTTTGACCTTTTCCAAGACACGTACAAACGGATTTTCATTTCAGGTTGAAGAACGAGAAGTCAGACCTTTTCCGTGCGCCATGGTTTTGAGTCGTTTTGCTCCCGCTGGATGTCCTCCCGGCTTTTCTCTAACTCAGCTATTCTAGGCCTAAGGTCTTCGGAGTAAACTACTACCATTTTTCTCAAATCATCGACCTCCCGTTTTAACATATTATTTTCTTACCTTAACTCCCTCGTTTTCTGCCGTTCCTCTTGGTATTTCGTCCGTAGATGTAGGTTTCATTCCCGAGGAGGGTCATAGTTTCGTTCTGTCTCTGCAGACGATGGGCTAGGTGAGATGTCGAGGACATCGCCTGGGCACTGTGATAGAGTGCCTGGTTGGCTATGCTGGGATCAGACATCGAGGCCCGTACTGTCTCATTCCTCAGCATTTATTTTTGGAACTGAGGAGAGAGTTGGAAGGAGCCGAGAGCACTAGAACAGATTGGCACCTCTGGTGCCACATTCAAATCAGGAACCTGCTTGGAAAAGGAAGCCCCAGCCATGAGAAACGGTTAAGAGTGTTGAGAGATTTGAAAATAGTTAAGGTGCGGTTTCTCGTAATAGAGGATGGCCAAAGAAAGGTTACAGTCACGCGTGGAGTTTGCCTGTGGTGTTTAAGTGTGAGAGGAAGTCCGTTTAAATAGAATAAAAAGGATTGTCATGCTGAGTGTGTGTCTGACAGAAGGACAAGAGAGGCGACGTGCATCGAGAAGCCCCCAAAGTTTTTGAGCGAGGTAAGCTGTGGGAGTTGTGCAGTCCCCTCAGTGGAGGATTATGTTTACAAGGCGGCAGAAAAAAAAAATCCCGAGGCGGATTTTAAGAGACATGGAGTAGTCATAATATCTAAACCCGAGGAAAAAGAAAAAGAAAAAAGAGAAAAAGGGTGGGCGCATTTATTCTTGGGGCCTGTTTTTAAAAAAGAACCCGAAGTCAGTTTGTTTTGCACAAAGCCCAACTATTTAAATAAACTCGGGTTTTATTTTTGAAATGGGAAAGTGCGCCGGCCTGTTTTAAATGACCTGGGCTCTATTTATTTCTGAATTGGGCTGACCCAGTTTTAAAACTCAATCCAAGCCCAACCGTTTTAATAGACACGAGCTTTAAAAAGTGGGCCGGCCTCTTTTAAAAATGACTTGGGCCCTATTTCTTTCTGAATTGGTTCGGTCCGGTTTTGAAACTCAATCCAAGCCCAACCGTTTGAATAGACATTGGCTTTAAAAAGTGGGCCGTCCTGTTTTAAATGACCTGGGCTCTGTTTCTTTCTGAATTGGGCCGACCCAGTTTTAAAACTCAATCCAAGCCCACTCGTTTTAATAGACCTGGGCTTTTGTTTTTCAAAAAGTGGGCCGGCCTCTTTTAAAAATGACTTGGGCCCTATTTCTTTCTGAATTGGTTCGGCCCGATTTTTAAACTCTATCCAAGCCCAACCATTTAAATAGACACGGGGTTTATTTTTAAAAAAAGTGGGCCAGCCTATTTTAAATGACCCGGGCTCTGTTTCTTTCTGAATTTGGCTGGCCCAGTTTTAAAACTCCATCCAAGTCTAATCGTTTAATTAGACACGGGCCTTATTTTTAAAAAAGGAAAAGTGGGCCGGCCTGTTTTAAATGACTTGGGCTCTGTTTCTTTCTGAATTGGGCCGGCCCGCTTTAAAAATCAAAGCCCATTTTTCGAAAGCAAACTCGGACCCAATTCACTCAAGCCTGTCCCAAAGACCACACGTGACCTGAACACGTGATAGAGCCATGTGGCTCACTCGTGATCCCCCGAATTCACTCAACTCACTCGATTCGAAGGCGAGTTGACTCATCCTCGACCTCACCACCCCAACTGAAACCCTAATGAAACCCTAAACCTAACTTCCAAACCAGAATACCTCAAGTCCTAAATTTCCACACAAATAACAACCAGTGATCAAGCATACACAACATTGAAAATATATATTTATATATATATATATAAAGAGAAGAAAAAAAGAGCTTATCTCCTTTGGCAGTTCAAAAGAACTCCCCTTGCATCTGTGCGGATCTTCCCTACCGGGGCACTCCAGGTGATCATCATTTGTTTGGGCTTCACCAGATCTCTCCAGATCTGACCGCGAAAACAGAATAGGAGGCCAATCGAAGCTGGATCACCTCTAAAGATGTTTGGGATCTTAAGTTTGCCAAGATCTAAGGTCTTTGAAGAACGGTATATAGAGAGAGAGCTTGGAGATAGGCAAGAGTAAGAAAGAAATCACAGAGGGGCTAGGGTTTTAAGTTTGCAGCAAATAAGAGCAGAACACAGAGATTGAAAGAGGAGAACAAAGAGGGTGAAAGAAGAGAGAAGAGAGAAGAGAGAAAGAGAGGGCGTTCGAGAGAATGAAACGCAGGGAAATGAACAGAACAAAAAATTTAGGTTTAAATATCTAAAGCCTTGGAGTCACAGGATTCAACCACGTGGCAATCCGCCATCCGTTCGATCAAAGAGTCTGCGTGGCCACCCTGATCACCGCACAATCTGTGTTTTTCCAAATATGGTCAGGATTGTGCCATGCCTTGATCCGGGTCACATTTGACCAGCCACTCGGTCACCAACACGTGGCTCAGTCTCCCTCCCACCCAAACAGTCTGCGTGGCCACCCTGATCACCACACGATTTGTGTTTTCCAAAGACGGTTAGGATTGTGCCACTCCTTGATCCGGGTCACATTTGACCAGCCCCTCAGGCACTGACACGTGGCACCCCTCCTGAACCGCATGATCTGTGTTTTCCAAGGATGGCTTGGATTAAGCCACATCATCGATCTACACCCGCATACACCAGCCACTCAGTCACTGACACGTGGCACCCCTCCTGAACCGCATGATCTGTGTTTTCCAAGGATGGCCTGGATTGAGCCACATCATCGATCCACACCCGCATACATTAGCCACTCAGTCACTGACACATGGCACCTGTCCTCAACCGTACGATCTAAGTTTTCCAAGGATGGCTTGGATTGAGCCACATCATCGATCCACACCCGCATACATCAGCCACTCAGTTACTGACACATGGAACCTATCCTCAACCGTACGATTTGAGTTTTCCAAGGATGACTTGGATTGAGCCACGTCATCGATCCACATCCACATACACCAGCCACTCAGTCACTAACACGTGACACCCCTCCTCAACCGCACGATCTGTGTTTTCCAAGAACCGCTTGGATTAAGCCACGTCATCGATCCACACCCACATACACCAGCCACCCAATCACTGACACGTGGCACCTCTCCTTAACCGCATGATCTATGTTTTCCCAGGACGGACCAGATTATGCCACGTCTTCAATCCGGGTCACCCTCCATCTTCCCTTTTTCTGATCGGCACATAACCTTGCTCAGAAGATGACACGTGATCAGTTGTACGACCTAGCTAAAATAGGTGTCTTTTATCTTTATAGGTCTGTTGCTATAGATAACATAGGAGAGTTCCTACTGTTACCCCAAAGCAACAAGACCTATAAAGAGGGGCAGCTGTAGACACTCTAAATTTAACCAGGCCTTTCCGAGGGGACCTCATGTCAAAACCTTCCCACACGGTTGTGGACCCCACACATCTTTGTAGGTCCCACACTGCTTGTGGACCCCACACATCTTTGTAGGTCCCATATGGCTTGTGGGCCCCACATATCTCCATTGGGCCCCACATCTCCTGGTACGTTAGCTCGGATTCCTACATCGGATGCACGTTACCGCCTGGTACGCTAGCTCGGATTCCTACATCCGATGTACGTTACTCCCTAGTATGCCAGATCGGATTCCTACATCTGATGCACGTTACCCCCTTTGGTACGCTAGCTCGAGTTCCTACATCCGGTGCACGTTACCCACTCTGGTACGCTAGTTCGTATTCCTACATCCGATGCACGTTACCTCTTTGGCTAGCTCGGGCTCCTATAACCCTCAAATGGCTTGTGGGCCCCACATATCTCCATTGGGCCATACATGTTTTGTGGGCCCCACCTCTCTTGGTACGCTAGCTGGGATTCCTACATCCGATGCACGTTACCCCCTCTAGTACGCTAGCTCGGATTCCTACATCCGATGCACGTTACCTCTTTTGGTACGCTAGCTCGGATTCTTACATCCAATGCACGTTACCCCCTCTGGTACACTAGCTTGGATCCCTCTGTCCGATGCACGTTACCTCTTTTGGCATACTTGGACATGCTGGCTCGGGTTCCTATAACCCTCAAATGGCTTGTGCGCCCCCCCACATATCTTCATTGTGCCCCACAAGTTTTGTGGGCCCCACCTCTCTTGGTACGCTAGCTCGGATCCACATATCCGGTGCCTTGCTAGCTTGGGTTCTTGTAACCGTCAAACAGCTTGTGGATCCCACAGTGGCGCGTGGGCCCCCACACATCTCCGATGGGCTCCGCATAACTTCTAGAACCCTCATATTATTATTATTATATTATTATTATTATTATTATTATTATTATTATTATTATTATTATTATTATTATTTATTTTAATTTGTCAAATGCAAGAATGACTGGTCCCACCAATCAGTCACCACATGTACATGTTTCTCCCTGTATCATTTGCCATGCTATATTCCCTTCATCATTTTTCATCCCATACTTTGTGACCCCCATCATCACACCACATGTCATGTTTCATCCCTCTTATCATCTTCCCTCTATTTCCCTTCATCATTACTTAATCACAACTTGTACAATCATCACTCACCTCATGTCATGTTTCCTCCCGGTATCATTTCTTTCCCATACTAGGAGTCCCTTTCATCATTCTTCATCCCATACTTGTCCCCAAAGCACACCACAACAGTCTGTTTTCCTCCATTTGTCATTAGTTCACATACTATCTTCCCTCCTCATGCTTCATCCCAGACTTTATTCACCCCATCATCACTCACCACATGTCATGTTATCTCCTTTACCATTATTCCAGCTAAGTTTCCTTCATCATTCTTCCCCCATACTGATTCCCCCAATCATCACTCCGTTATGTCTTCTTTCCTATGCTTGCCC